>NW_017731497.1:2441933-2444481 GCF_001890085.2 Hipposideros armiger | reverse complement strand
TGCAAAACTCTGAGGCCTTCAGGATTCTAGAACCTTAGGGAATAGCATTGGTTCAGCGATGGTCACTGCTGAGTTGCCCATTGTGTAAGCCCCAGAGGACCAGCTTAGGCTGCTGCTGCTGCTCACAGCATCCTTTCCAAATCCAAGGCCACAGGGCAAGTGTTTAGTCCCTGGACATCTCCCTGCCCCCGCTTAGCTATCCCTCAAAGACTCTGCCACCTCCAGGGAGCCTGGTGGGGCCCAGCATTTAACGGTCCTGCTAACCTTTAATGACCTCTGGTCGCTGGGCCCCTTCCAAGCCATTCCCCAGCCCCCTCCATCTCTAACAATTAGTGTTAAGTCTCCAGACCCTTAGAAAAATCTAAGAACAGCCTCTAACTTGCCGCTGGGGCAAGAGAAGCTCAGCCCTCTAAGATATATAGGCCTCTGGAGAAGAAGAGGACAAAATATCTCACATTCTTTTCCAGTTAGCCTGCAGAAGAAAAACAGTCATGGTTAATTTCTCAATCACAGCAGCCACTGACTTAGTCAATAATTAACCAATTTACTTAGTAATCCACACTCTTTGGGAAGTAGATAAAGCTGTGGGCCAAACATAGAAAAAAAAAAAAAAAGAAATCCTTCTTTGAATAAAGGTTCTGAAACCTCCTGGCTTCTGTAATTTTCAGTCTCTCTAGAATACTCCTATTGGGACAGAGATGGGTTCAAACCCACACAGAGACTATTTAGTAGCTTGGTCTCATTGTTGTTCCTCTTCACGGAAGAATTGAGCCCCATTTGAAGACTGATGAGGTTGAGATAAGAAGTGACGCTGCAACTCAGGTAAACGTGGACTGGCTTCCACTCATACCTAGCACCACATAAAGCAGTTGAGCATATGGTTAAAAGGAATGGCTTTGAAATCAAATAGATGAGAATTTGAGTTCTAGCTCCAGTGCTTTTTAGCTGTGTGATTTCAGGCAAGTTACTGCACCTCTCTGAGCCCCACTTTCTTGATTTCTAAAATGGAGACAATAAAGTGCCTCATGGGAATATGTAAAAGTCAAGTGACAGCCAAGATGGTGGTATAAATTCAAACTACGAAGAATATTCTCTACTCCAAACACATAACAATGGTATATGATAATAGAAAGAAAACTAAAATGACGTAGCTGCATTCAAAAACCAATACTAACAACTCTGTGTACAAGGCTGTAATGCATTCTATATACCTTCTCCCGGGGTTTCTTCTGGGATGGAGCCCTATTTGCCCATGGTTGTTAGTGATCCTTGTTTCATTCTCCGTCCTCCCCTTCACTCCTATTCCTTGAATTATTTACTAAAATAAACACGTTGCAGACAAGCTTTTATCTTAGACTCTGCTTTTGCGGGGAGTCTACACTAAGACAGCTGGAAAGATGAAAAAAATAAAACAAAAAAGGGGTGGGACTTCTGCAAAGCCAAAGAAACTATCAACAAAACAAAGAGGCAACCAACCAAATGGGAGAAGAGTTTTGCAAACAATGCCTCTGATAAGGGGCTATCATTCAAAATATATAAGGAACTCATACAACTCAACAACAAAAAGAAAAACAATCCAATTAAAAGATGGGCAGACAGCATTGCCGGAAATGTTAAAAGGGCTTCTTTAAGCAGAGGAAAGAGAAAAACAACCTAACTAATGAAGACCAGGAACACAAATAACAAAATGGCAATAACTANACACACACACACACACACACACACACACACACACACACACAAACACAAACATATAGAAACATACAAGCACAGACACATAGAGACACAGAAAAATGCAGAGACACAGGGAGTCACACAAAGACATGCAGACACACAGACACATGGAAACAGATAGACACAGACACATACAGCCTGGCACTCCTCAGCCACAGACACACACATAGCAACAGAGACACAGGCACACAGACTCACACACATGTACTGGCTGCCTCCCAACCCTTGGCCCCAGCCCTCTGCCAAGTGGCCCCACTCCTATGGTTCTGCCTCTCTGGTCTAATAAAGGTAGGTGAGAAAGGGTCGTGAGATTCCAGAGATATTTCCCAGCTCTGCTTTCCTAAGTCACTTTCACTTGACCATTTGGCTCTGGGCAAGCATCCGGGCCCACAGGCCTTGAGGCTGAGCCATGCAGATGAAGGGTTCTGCGGCGCCAAATCAAATTTCTAGCCCAGTCCAGACCCCAGGCCTTTCAGAAACTCTTGGGTCATCCTCAGACTCAGTGAATATTCCCACGGAAATTCTCCTTGGTGTGGATTTAATCACAGGGTGATTTTAGAGCCTCATCTGGAGGTAATTTGGAATTTAAATTACCAGCATAGAGGATATTTTTACCAGAAGGGTTTGGAATAGTTATATCCTGTCAGTTATTGATCAACCATTTCCAAAAGATTAAAAAAAAATAGTAAGACCTGTTTTACCAGCTATGTTAGAAAAATTCCCTTCAGGATTTGGCCATTATTCAGTGTAACTGATACAAATTGTTCCATGGCAGTTGGAAATGTGTTCCATGACACATTTCATGAATTTTCTA
>NW_017731497.1:2437644-2438968 GCF_001890085.2 Hipposideros armiger | reverse complement strand
ACTGACATGTGGGATATAAAACTGAAAGCAACAAAGGAACAAGACAAATAAAGAAACAAAAATTCATAGACACAGACAATAGTTTAGTGGTTACCAGAGGGTAAGGGGGGGAGGGGAGATCGAAGAAGAGGGTAAAGGGGGGCCAAATATATGGTGATGGAAGGAGAACTGACTCTGGGTGGTGAATACGCAATGTGATACATAGATGATATATTATAGAATTGTACACTTGAAACCTATGTAATTTTACTAACCATTGTCACCCCAGTAAATTTAATGAAAAAATAAATAAATAAATAAAAGGGATGGGAAATAGAAAACAAAATATGAAAGAAGTTAAAATATATTCATCATTATAATAAATGTAGATAGATTATCTATTAAAAGGTTATCAGATTAGATAAAACAAATGAACAAAGCTTATGAGACACATCTAAAGCAAAACTACAAAGAAAGATTGAAAATAAAAAGGTGGAAAAAGATATACCCATCCAATGCAAACCAAAAATAAATATACCAGGCGTGCCCCAAAAATGTATATACATGACTTGTATTCATCTTTTGTTATTGGTATATATTGAGCATTACAATTTTAATACAGTTTTTTCCTTTCTTAAAATGTGTATACATTTTTTTTGCACCCTGTGTAGTTAAGATTTGAATTTTGTCCCCCAAAATGAAATGCTGAAGCCCTAAGCCCCAGCACCTTAGAATGTGACCTTATTTGGAAATAGGGTCATTGCTGATGTAATTAGTTAAGATGAGGTCCTATTGGAGTAGGTTGGGTCCTTAATCGAATATGACTGGTGTCCTTATAAGAGGAGGAGAGACACACAGACACATAGGAAGACAGGTATGTGGTAGAGGAGGCAGAGATCGGAGTTAGATGCCAGACACCAAGGAATGCCGAGGGCTACCGGAAGCTGGAAGAGGCGAGGAAGGACCTGCTCCTAGAGGACATGGAGGGAGAGCCGCCCTGTCAACACCTTGCTTTCTGACATTCACCTGCAGAACTGCAGGAGAACAAATTTCTGTGGGCTTAAGCCATTCAGTTTGTGGTAACTTGTTATGGCAGCCCTAGCAAACTAATAGCAATATTTATATCAGACCAAGTGACATTTAAGACCAAAGCATTATTAGGAATAAACAAGGAGAATGCATAATCATAAAAGCAACATCCCATCAAGAATATATAACAATGATGAATTTTTATGCACTTTACATAACTAAATTATAAAGAAAAGCTGATTAACTCATATTCATTCACAATAGGACATTTTTAATATACTTTTATTAGGACCTGATAGATCAAACAGACAAAAAA
>NW_017731497.1:2430012-2435219 GCF_001890085.2 Hipposideros armiger | reverse complement strand
CGAAGCCTAGTTCAGGGTTGACTTTGACTCAGGCATATGTTTTAATCTGTAAAAGGAAAGGTGATG
This sequence comes from Hipposideros armiger, assembly GCF_001890085.2. Lineage (NCBI taxonomy): Eukaryota > Metazoa > Chordata > Mammalia > Chiroptera > Hipposideridae > Hipposideros > Hipposideros armiger. The sequence goes on along the minus strand of NW_017731497.1, from coordinate 2,435,153 downwards.
AGGGTCCCTGACCTTGGCCAAGCAACCCCACGTGTGCAGAAGGTAATATGCCACACTTAGACTTGCTATTGTTTGTGCATCTTTGGATGGGTCTGTTCTTAGTCCTCAGAGGCATGAGCACACTGGGGACATGAGGAACAGGGATTATTTCATTCACTGACCTGTGAGCAGTTAATTGCCTGGCTCTATCCAAGAAGAGTTCCTAAGTGCTATGAACTGAATGGCTCCCTCACCCCAAATCCACATGTTGAAGCCCTAACTCTGATGTGATGGTATTTGGGGGATCTTTGGGAGGTAATTAGGTTTAACTGAGGTCATGGGGGTTATAATGAGATTAGTACCCTTGTAAAGAGATGAAGAGACCATCCTCTCTACCCACCATGTGATGATCCAGGGTCCACAAGCCAGGAAGAGGACCCTTACACGAAACAGAACCTGCCAGCACCTTGATATTGGACTTCTCAGCCTCCAGAACTGTGAGAAATAAATGTCTGTTGGTTAAGCTACCCAGACTCTGGCCTTTTGTTACGGCAGCCTGCGCTGGCTAAGGCTCTGAGGATGCTGGGCAGCTCCAGGGCACGAGTTCTTGGACGGGGCTGGTTCTGTCGTCAGCATGAAGCCAGGCATGGACACAGCACCTGTCCTTGCCATTTATTCCCCCAGCACCCTCGGGGTGGGAAGGGGATGCTTTTCTGCCCCTGTAGAAAGTGAGAGAACTATAGTCACAGATTAATGACAGGAAAGGAGTTTTTTTTTTTTTAAGATTTTATTGGGGAGTTGGGGGAGGGAACAGTGCTGTGGAATCAGGGGAAGGGGAACAGACAAGTTTCAGTCTTTTTGTTCTTCAATCTAGTTTTGCTAGTTGTGGAGGATGTTTCTTCACTGGCCCATGTTGGTATTATCATTGTGCTCTTCCCGGGTAGGCAGATCGGTCGCTGGCCACTGGACTGCTGCTCACAGCAGCTCTTGGCAGCTCACAAAAGCTCACACCCACTGCCGGCCACTCACGGTAGCTTATGGCAGCCCACTGCAGCTCCACTGCAGCCTACACCACCGCCGCCGACGGCAGCCCAGCTCCAGGTCGAGCTGTTGTACACCCTCTTAGCTGTAGAGGGCGCAGCATCACTGGAACATGTGGGATCTGAACCGTGGCCCTGCTGCTCAAAGCTCGGGCTCCCAAGCCAACTTCTAACCAACATGCCGCTCGGCCAGCCCAGGAAGAGAGGTTTTGCTCGTAGATGAAGGAGGAAGACTTGTGGGTGAAGACTCTTGGTTCTCAGGGCTCTCACCACCCCTTCTACCATACCCCTATCTGAGTAAACCTACTTCTCTGAGGGATGTATGAATAGAACCCACCCCAGCCCTCCCTATTCCCAGGTACCTGCAACAACCAGGGCACCTTCTTGGTGGTCTGGAACCGTCATGGTTAAAACCCACTTGTATGAATGTGGAAATCATATAACAAACATCCCTTCCCTCAATAGTTCATGAAACTATTAGTTCATGATACACATTCAGTGGAAGACCTCAGAGTTACTGCAAACCCTGGGGACACTTCTAAAAGCTGTAAATATAGACCCGTCCACAAGAAGCTCAGAAAAACCTGAGGAGGATGAAGTTCTGGATATTAGAACGGTGCCTTCAAGCTCCAGACCACCTTAAGCCTCTGCTCATGCTATTCCATCTTCTAGGCTGTCACCCTTCCCCTCTGCCCACTCAGCGAACACCTAGTCATTCTCAAGGGGCAGCTAAAGACCTGAAAATTAACCTCGGGATCAACCTGGAAAGGATCCTACATGTCACCTAGTTCTAAGATCTACTCTCTTCTAAAATTGTATTCCTTCCATAATTTTGAGCCAGGGTTTGAACATCATTGGTGACTGGGGACTCGCTGCCACCCTGAGGGAACCCATTCTAGCTCCATATAGCTTTATTTTTATTAATTATAATATATGCTATTTATTGTGTGTCAACTTACGCCTGACAACTGTCACATGATGTAATTCTCACAACCTCCCTATGAGGGGAGTATTTTTATTAAATATCTTATTTTACAGAAGAAGAGATCAAGTCTGAGGGAGGCCCAAGGTCACAGAGCTGGAAGCGGCAGACACTGGATGTCTGACCCCAAGGACTGCGTGCCCTTTGCAACTGTACTGCACCCCCCAGGGACATCCTGACCTGTAGGAATTTCTCACTGTGCCATAGTTGCACTCAAGATAGAGTTGTAGAGTTTACAGTTGTCAAGTTTCCTCTTAGACTTCTGAGTGCTGAGACTCTGTTCTATAATATAAACAATGTAGTATATAAGGACTTAAATGTGTAAGTTTTCATTGGTCACCATTTCAAGGATTTAGTTTCATTCTCCAACGAAATTCTAAGTTCCTAGAAAATGGGACATAACTTACAGTTATTTTGTATGCTTAATGTTGGTTTAATATTTAACACACAAGACTTTGCTTCCTTCTCAGAACCCCCCATATAGATAGGACTGAGCACATGCCAAGTGCTGAGCACAACCTCTGAGTGGTGGTGGAGAGAATATCAGACCAAGGGGCAGGAGCCCCAGATTCTGGTTCCAGCTCTGCCACCAACACACCAGTCCTTCCCACTTCTCTGGCCTCAGTTACCCCATGTGAGCTGGGTGATGTGCCTTGACCACCCTTGGATGCTGGCCAGCTAAGTGCAGGAGCTCTCCCAGGCCACAGGGCTGGTGGGCAAGGCCAGGGAGAATGAGCCCACTACTCAGACTGACTCAGGCCCTCAGGCGCCCACCCAAGAAACAGTGATGGGCCCCCAGAAGACACAGCTGGGAACTGGAAATAACCCCCGGGGCACAAACTACCTTCTGTAAACACCCCTCTATTTGTCTCTTACGCTTCCAAGGCTGGCAACAAACAAAAATCCTGCATGATTAACAATCTCTCAGCCGCTAACCTTTTAGGACCTTTCTCAATATTTAGCAAAAGGGTATCACACAGTATCAGTGAGAATCTCCAGAAATTTCCCTGGTTAATTCCTCACTGGCTAGCTCACCAAGGAAGTTAGGAAGCTGGGCTGGGTTCAGCCTTCACCACTGTGTTGGGGAATTTTTCCATTCATTTGTTCACTTATTTCACAAACATTTGTGTGTATGTGTGTGTGTGTGTGTGTGTGTGTGTGTGTGTGTGTGCCCATCACGTCCTAGGCACGGTGCTGAGTAATGGGGCTTATAGTCTCACTGGTGAGGGAAATATTAAGCAAATAATCACACAAAACTATGATTAAATTTTGTGGCAAGTGCCATAAAGAAAAATATACACAGCGTGCTTTCTAGTCCCAGCTCTGCCTTCCACTGACCATGAAACTGTGAGTCACCTATCCTCTCTGGGCCTCAGGGATTTTGTTTTGTTTTGTTTGTTTTGTTTCTGTGTAAATTGGAGATCCGCTACTTCAAGCAAATGTTATGATGCTCAGATGAAAGCAATGGCTAAGATAGCACCCTGAAAACTAATTCTACAAAAATAAATATCAGGAATCCATATTATTGACTCTTGCCCTTAAAATTCACTGCATCTGTGAAAGTGAGATCGTCAGCTGGAGAACTTCAATTGACAGAAAAATGAGAGTGAAATGGGTTTTCCTTATTTGGATTCTCCACTTTATATGCAATATACTCAGATTACATTCAGACATATGAGGGGGATACAGAGGGATTAGGAAACCTGGTCCCAGATGACCTTGACAAGGAAAAGCCAACAGACATGTGATGGGGGAGGGGGCTTATTAAACACTACTCTCACCGACAGTCCCTCTCCCTTCTTTTCCAGATGCGCCTCAAAATGCTTTGCCAAGAATTCTAATGAGAAACAGACTCTCTTGCTCCATCCTTCACCTGCAGATTGCTAAGCAGAGATATTGCTGCCACTTCTGCTAAGAGTCCAAGAGTGGTTTGTTTTCAATTCTCCCCTGTAGGAATCAGGGCTTTGAGAGTCAGAGAAAACATTTCAGATTTTCCCTTCCTTTATACTTCAGCCAAAAAGCATGGGGTCAAAATATGAAAGGGAGAAAACTCAGGACATTTGTTGGAGGGTTGGGGCCAATCACCCGCCAGCAGCCCTGGTAGTTAATTAGCAAGGCCCTTAAGTTGAAAGAAAGTGCAGGGATCCAGTTTGCATGGAGAAATGTTTCCTCTATCGTGTGCATGCCCATGTTTGTGGTCCCCACCAATCTACCCACCCGTAGACCCCAGCGTAGGTCAATGAATCTATTGTGAAAGAAGAAAATCAAGGCAAGGCATTAGCAGAAAAATGTAGATGTGGGTTTTGTCCCCTTAACCTGAAGCAGAGGTTAGAAAAGATATTTGCCAATCTACCAAGATTTCTACCATCTTGGATTGGGTCTTTTTGTAACTGCCTAGGGTTCTAAGACAAATGTGGTCTCCTCTCTTGCCCTTTTGGCTAGAAACCCAGGCCTGCCTCTCTTCTCCACAGCCTGCTCTTGTCTCCCTGGGGCCTGATTCTGTCTTGTGTGTTTGTTCTTCTCCCCACACCTTAACCTGCTTGGCCTGCAGAGTGAGGATGGCGGCTCTGCAAGACACTCCCTCCAAGAAGCCAGTACAGACCCCCGGCTCTCTCTTTCTGGGTTTACATAGAACTGTGGAATGACCAATATTTCTATTTTCCATGTCTCTTTTTTAAAAAGTCCTTATGTTTCTAAAAAAAAAAGCCCCTTCTTATAGACAATCAGGATAGTGGTTTGCTAAAAGAATGATTTGAACTGTAATCAGTTTGAGTGGTGGGAAAACCCAGTTCTTGACTTCCCTTTGGCTTTGCCATCTGGCGTTCATTCCCACAGCACCCCCACTGCTTTCTATGAGAGTGGTGTGCTCTTTGAACCGAGTTTCACCAGCAGCCATGTTTGCTAAAACAAACTCTTTATCTGGGAGGAACGCCCCTCAAAACCTGATGTGTAAATAGTGTGTCATCTGCCAAATGAATGCTCAAAAGCTAAAAGCCACCTGGAAAACCATTTCTATGATTACTTACATCAAAACAAAGCAAAACAAAAAAATGTGAAAGCAAACTGGGTTTTTCATGTGTTCAAAAGTATGGAACCCAAACATTGTATCAAAAAAAATATTCACTTTCCAAAAAAAAAAA
>NW_017731497.1:2364697-2429577 GCF_001890085.2 Hipposideros armiger | reverse complement strand
AAAAAAAAAAAAGAAATGCTGTTAGAAAGTATTCTAAAATGTGCTATGGCTGTGAGGGCAAGGGGATGAAAATGAACTTTGGGGCCAGGCCACCTGCCTCCACGTGGAAGCCCTGAACAAATCCCTGTGTGTCCATAAGCCACAGGGTTCTCATCTGAAAATAGGAACAATGCTTCTCCTCTCTGAGGGCTCTTGCGAGGATTCGATGAGGTGATGTATCTGAATGTCCTAGTGCAGTTCTAGTCATGCAACAACTTTCCTCAGTCTTATGTTGGCTACTGTTCTGCATTTTCTAAAGTTTCCATGATGTGCATTTTACCCTTATCATGGGAAAAAGTGAGTTTAAAATATTGACAACAACAATATGGTCCAGTTTATAGGGACATTTCAAACACAGTAAGTAATGTTACCCAGATTGGATGGCATCTCTGGGGTGGGAAAACGTCTAAAGGCATACTAAAACTTTAGTAATACCTGGCTGAAAAAGGCAATCCTTTCATCCTGCCAAAACACTCAGCCTCGGACTCTGCCATGTTAGATAGTTTCATTTCTGAGTAACTATGCTGCTCGGGGGCAGGACATTTTAGGGATGCTCTTGCCTCCCACCCTGACGCAAAGAGCTTTGCTTTTTGCTTTGAAAGATGCCCCCAGCAGGCCAAATCCCTCTGAGAAAGGAGAGTTCCCCCATATCCTCTGAAATGGCAACATTCCTCTCATCAAACTTTTTCAATAGCATCCTTTTGTAACCCATTAAGTCCTTAACAGCAGCTTTGAGGAGTCCCACCTGTTTTCCATCAAAATTTCAACTATAAGCCAGCAGAAACATGTGTGATAAGTTGATGCTAAAATACCATGACACACTCCTTGGATTTACTAGCATTTAATAAATGAAGGAGAGAGCTTTGCCTTTTATAGCCCTGAGCCTCCTGGGCCCAAAGCAGACATAGCACTTGCCTCCTGCTAAGAATTCATTACTCATTGCTTCCAAATCCAACGACCAGGCACCCCCGGTCACTGTGCTGTCAGGGCAGGAGGACCACTCTCTTTAGGAGTGGCAGGTCCGTGTTCTCAGCCCTGACTGTAGCTCAGCATCAACTGGGAGCTTTTTAAAATGTACCCAGGCCCAGACGTTCAGATTTTGTTGATTGAGGGAGGGAGTGGAGGGTAGCGGGCAGGCAGCCATAATTTTTAACAGCTCCCCAAAGGCCTCTCATATGTAGACATGATTGAAATCTGCTGAAAACAATTTGGACCATAAGCAAGCATAGTGTAGTGGGAAGAACATGGACCTGGAGATATGAAGTATGTAATAGATTTGAATTCACCATCTGAGAAGGATAAACGGTGTTATCTTAGGCAAGTTTCTTAAATTCTTTGAGGCTCAGTTTCTTCATTTCAAAAATGGGGTTAATAATGTCTATTTCATAAAGCTGTTTGTTGTAAGGGTCAAATGAAATAATATATGTAAACTGCAGAGTACTAGGTCTTAGGCCACGCACAGCAGTTGATCAATAGGTGTTAAGTCCTGTTATTAATGAGCTGACTGTCAGCAGCTACTTCCTCAGAATCAAGGTTCCATAGGAGAATATAGTAATTCCACCATCATCTTGTGGGAATAACAAAGCCTTTCCTCAAATCAAAGTGCATATCCTATAAAAGTTGATTCAGCATTGTACTAGAGATCCTAGGCAATATAATAGAGCAAGAAGAAGAAATAAAACACATAGATTGCAAAAGAAAATATAAAACTGTCTCGATTTGCAGATTGCATGAATGCCTACATAGAAAATCTCTAGGAATCTTAAAGAATGCTACTGGAACTAATTAAGTTTAGCAAAGTTGGAGGACATAAGGTCAATATACAAAAACCAATCGTGTTTCTATATACTAGCAATGAATAATTAAATATTTACATTCAAAAAGCAGTACCATTTATAGCACCAAAGCAACAAAAGCCATGAAATATTTAGGTATAAATTTTACAAATATGTGCAGGACCTGTATGCTGAAAATTAAAAAATCACTAATAAGAGAAATCAAAGACAACTTAAACAAATGAAGTAAGTACCTCAAAAAATTAAAAATAGAGCTACTTTATGACCCAACAATTCCACTCCTGGGTATTTATCCAAAGAAATCCAAATCACTAATTTGGAAAGAGATATGCACCCCTAGATTCATTGCAGCACTGTTTACAATAGCCAAAACATGAAAACAATGAAATGCTCATCAATAGAAAATTGGATAAAGACATTGTGGTACATTTATACAATGGAATATTACTGTACCATAAAAAAGAATGAAATATTACCATTTGCAACAACATGGATTGACCTTAATGAAATAAGTCAGACTGAGAAAGACAAATACCATATGATCTCACTTATATGTGGAATCTAAAGAATAAAATAAATGAACAAACAGAACAGAAACATACCCATAGATACAGAGAACAAACTGATGGTTACTAGATGGGAGGGGGTTGAGGGGGAGGGGCTGGATGAGATAGATGAAGGGATTAAGAAATGCAAATTGGTAGTTACAGGAGAGTCAGGGAATATAAAGCTACAGTATAGGGAATATAGTCAATAGTATTGTAAAAACTATGTACAGTGTCAGATGGGTAGTAGACTTATTGAGGGAATCATTTCATAAATTATATAAATGTCTAACCACTACACTGTACACCTGAAACTAATGTAAAATAATACTGAATGTCAACTATAATTTAAAAAAACATAGTCACGGCGTTGTGTAGTGCAGCATGGGGAATATAATCAATAATGTTCTAATAATTATGTATAGTGTTGGGTAGGTAGTAGACTTATTGGGGTTATCACTTTGTGAATTATGTAAATGTCTGATCACTATGTTGTTCTGTACACCTGAAACTAATTTTAAAAAGTGATGTAATACACAGATTGGAGGACTAGATATAGTTATCAATTTTCCCCAAATTGACTGATTGATTCAATGTAATCCCAACCAAAATTCCAGGTTTATTTATAGACATCACTAAGTTGACTCTAAAATTTATATGGAAAGGCAAAAGACCTAGAATAATCAAAACAACTCTGAAAAAGAAAATAGAGTTGGAAGGTTCACACTATCTTATTTCAATACTTACTGTGGAACTACAATAATCAAGACCAAGTGGTATTGGTGAATGGAACAAAGAATGGAGCCCAGGAATAGACCCACACATAATTGATTTTTTGATAAAGGTACAAAAGCAATTCAATGGAGAAAGAACAGGTTTTTTTTCCAACAAACTGTGTTGAAACAATTGGATATTCATAATTAAAAATAGAACTTTAACTCTTGATCTATATTCCATACCTTGTACAAAAATTAACTCCAAATGTACCATAGACCTACCTATATGTAAAACTTAAAACTATTAAACTCCTAGAAGAAAACACCTAGGAGAAAAATCTTTGTGACATTGGGTTAGATAAAAATTTTTGGGCCAGCTGAGTGGCTCAGTTGGTTAATAGCTCGCTCCAGAGTGTGAGCTCTGAGCAACAGCGGTTTGACTCCTGGCCCAAGCTGAGCTGCCGCAGAGCTGCCAACAGGTAGCAGGATGGCTCAGGTAAAAGGAAAAAAAAATTTCTTAGATATGACACCAAAAGCACAATCCATAAAAGATAATGAATAAATCACACTTCATCGAAGTGAAAATAAAGCCGTAAAAAATACTGTAAAAAATACTACTAAGGAAATGAAAAGACAAACTACAAAGTAGGAGACCATTATTGCAAAACACATATCTAACAAAGGATTTATTATATTCAGAATATATAAAGGACTCTCAAAACTCAATAACAACCCAATTTTTAAACACGGGCAGAGGAGTCAAATAGACAGCTCACCAAAGAACATATATAGATGGCAAATAAGCATATGTAAATATGCTCAGCATCATTACTTACTAAGGAAATTCATATATAAACCACTACACACCTATTAGAATGGCTAGATTTAAAAAACAAACAATATCACGTCCTGGTAAGGACTGAGAGCATCTACATCTTTCATACGTTACCGTATGGGAATGCAATACATTTCCATGTATTGATAAAGGTACGAAAGCAATTCAATGGAGACTGCAAAATGGCACAGCCACTTTAGAAACAATTGGTTAGCTTATAAAATTAAATAAACACTTATCATATGACCCAGCAACCCCACTTCTAGGTATTTATCCAAAAGAAATGGAAACGTTTTTCCACATAGAAACCTGTACACAAATATCTATAGTGATTTTATTGAAAATCACCAAATGTGGAACAACCCAAATGTCCATCAACTGGTGAATAAATAGACTGTAGTATATCCACGCAATGGAATACTACTCAGCAATAAAAATGGGCAAAAAAAATCTATGGATACACACAACACAGATAAATCTCAGGTGCATTTTACTTAAAGAAATCAGACAGAAAAGGCTACAATGTATGGGTTGTCGGAAAAGTCATGACGCATTTTTGCAACAAAAAACATAGAAAAAATACATCATGACTTTTCTGACAACCCAATATATGATTGTATTTATGTGACATTCTGTAAAAGGGAGATCTTTAGGGAGAAAGAATCAATCAGTGGTTGTCAGGGGCTAGAAGTGGAAAGCAAGGATGACAGCACAGCAGCACAAGGGTAGTTTTGGGGGTAATGGAAGTGTATCTTGATTATAGTGGTGGTTATATGAATGTATGCATTTGTCAAAACTCATAGACTTGTACATCAAAAATTGTGAATGTTGGGTGGCCGGTTAGCTTAGTTGGTTGGAGTGCAGTGCTCATAGCACCAAAGTTGCCAGTTCAATCCCCACACCCTCCACAACTAGATTGCAACAACTACTTAACTTGGAGCTGATGGGACATGGGAAAACAAACAATTCCCCAATAAAGTTTTTAAAAATTGTGAATGTTGCTGTGTATAAACAATACCTCATTAAAAATATCGTTGGGGCATTTTTAAATTGAAGAAATACGGCATTTAATTTTATATGTAGATTGGATTGCTCCAGAGATAGGGGTGGTGGGTAAGTGATTCCTTACCCACAAAGTTCAGTGAACTGTGCTGAGTAAATGAGACCAGTGGTTTCAAATCCAGGTCATCAGAGTCCTAGGGTTTATCTAAAAACAGGAAGTGAATGGTTCCATGGAGTTATTTTCCAAATTCCAGGAAAAAGTTCTAAGGAAAATCATATTTTATCTGAGGTAACTTTGCCCAGACAGGCTGAGTAAAAGCTCAAATTCTTTTGCTTTTCTCTGGAATTCTCTCTTCTGCTGATCATATCTAATTCATAGAGAATTAAAAAAAAGTCAATGGGCAGTTTGGTAGATAAAAGTCCTTCGAATGAAGAGGCCCCTGGGGGAAAGATTATAAAATGGGTTTTTGGTGGTGGAAGTCTGTGAATGGCTAGACTAAGCCATACATTTGAGGGCAATAAAGGAACATACTCCTTTGGGAGGGTCTGAAAACCCAAACAAGCTTTTCCTTGCCCAAGAGAGTTCAGGGTCATTTGTTTACTGCCAGGGAATGGTCACTCCCACCCCTACCCCAGATCTCTTCAGGCCTGTAGGAGCTCCAAACCAGGCCTGTGTGTAAGTCAGAGACGGGCAAAAAACGCAGACCCCTGAGCCCTGATATCAAGTGTCAGCCCTATCTAGAGCACCTCGTGTCCCTGGAGTAGGACACCCATAATGAAAAGAAGTACATTTCCAGGGCCAACCCCGAGCCTCTTTGCTGACAACTAGCACATCAGTTTTATGATTGTTCATCCTAACAACAAAAACGACGACAAAAAGTTAGGGCTTTGTACCAACCAACATGGGAAAAAGTGACACCAAGCCCAGCTGAGGTGGGAAAATGTGCGAGATTATAACAGCAACCTTAGCTTGGGCCAGTTACCATGCCCTCCCCTGCTCAGCTTGCACACAGCTCAAGGGAGCTTAACAAGATTAGAAGTAAATACCTTGTTATTTTTAACATAGCTCAACTCTCTAGTAAATGTCTCGATTGTACCTGCCAGTAACCTCTTCATAAAGGGAGGCATCCACCCTTAGAGAAGAAGCAGGCAAAACTGGGCAACAGTTTGTCTGAGATCATGCCCTGTAGTGGCCCGTGGAGTTTGGTGCCTGAAAGAAGAGACTCATCATCTTCGACATTTGTGCCTTTTAAGGTGTGGTAGGAAGTTTATGGGCTCTGTAGCCAGGTAGATCCTAACTCTGCCACTTATGAGTGGTGGTCAAGTTATCTTGCCTCTTTGAATCTCAGGTTTCTTTAAAATGAGGATAACATTACCTACCTCAAAGATTGCTATAAAGATTAGAGATAATCAATGGAGGGTCTCTGACATTGAATATATTGTCTAGTAGATGCTCAAGAAATGTTGACTACTACGATTACTCACACGCACACAAAACACACATACAGCTTTGTATACAGTAATACCTTGGTTTGCGAGCATAATTTGTTCCAGAAACAAACTACTCGTATTGCAAGACATTGCTCGTTTACCACGTTAAAATGTATTAGAAATGTTTGCTCATCTTGAGGAACACTCGCAAACCAAGTTACTCGCAATCCAAGGTTTTACTGTATATTTAAAATTTAATTAGTAAATAATTAGGAGAAAAATAAGATGCATACTCAGTTTTGAATGTTTCTGAGATTGGTTTGTGTCTTTTAATTGATATCAACAAAAATTTGCTAGCAAGAAATAGAGGAGTGAGTTGTGACGTGGTTATCATCATGGGGCTGTGCAAACTTAGCCAATCTCTCCAAGTAGATCACAGAAGTGAGAGCTGCAAGAGGCTGCTGTGGCTATCGGTGCCTTGTGGGAGATTATCACTAGACACTACACATCCATCTGTCAAAAGTATCTGGCTGCTTTTCAAATTTCCAGTGATACGTTATTCAATTATAGAGAAAAGTAAACCATGAGTTTAACCAAATAGGAAATGCATGCAAAACTTGGCATATTAACTGTCTTTATGAAGTATGCTCAGGAGGTCAAGTTCATGGGCACAGGTTCCATAAGTCTACATTTCTCTGACAGTGTTTGCCTCAATTGGGAAGAATCTTTAGACCCCCAAATGCAAAGAAAACTTGAAGTTGATTATAGATGGTGATATGAAAGGAGAAAAAAGTATGTGATTGTAATAAGTAAATGTACACTATTATTCATTTTAAAAAATTATATAGCTTGATGTGACATTTCTTTTTTTCTGAAAATCTGTACTAAATTGATGATGCATCTTACAATTGTTGTCCTCTTATTATATATTAAACATGGTAATACTAAGCCATGTCTCCCATCCCTGGCTGATACCACACATGCTGTTTCCTGTGACATTGGCTGACTAGGCTGATTCAAATTCAGCAGTGGCAGGCAAAATACATGGCCAATGAACACATCCAACCTCATTAATAATTAGGAAAACACAAATAAATGTCATAATGAGGTACACTGTATAGCCATTCATTTGGGCAAAAAAGTGTAAAAGTCTGACAATACCAAGTGTTGGAGAGAATGTGGATTCACAACTTCTCATATACACTCTTTATAGGAACATATTTAGTACAGCTGCTTTGGAAAACTGTTTGATATTTTCTTTCAATGTCGAACATGCACATACACCATGACTCAACAATTCTTTTCCTAGTTCAGGAGACTCTTGCACATGTGCCCCAAGAATCATGTCCAAGGAAGTGGCTAGTTCAGCTTTTAAGTCAAATAATCACACAAATCCTTTTTCTCAAGATATCCATTGTTCTCTGCTGTGCAGCACAGTCCTTTATGGGAGCTTCCTGTTTTGTCACACAGAATATTAGAGCCATGTACTCAAGGGTTGAGTTTTAATAGAATTAATAAATTTTCTGTTTCATCAAGATAGAATCTTAAGTGAGACTGCCAAATTCTTGCTGAGACTGTATGATAAGGAAGAATGCAATGACTGCTAGTATAGTTGAATGTTACTGCCTCGGCATGCGCTAATTCACCTGCAGTTTTACCTGCCAGTGCTTTTGCACCATCAGTGCAAATGTCAACAAAGTGGAAAAGGCAAATAACATCTTGGAATTATTATGAAAATGGTTTTGATCTTGCAGATTCAGAAATAATCTCAGGGACCCACAGGGACAGATCACACCCTGAGAATACTATTGTATGGTATTCCAATATATGAATCTACTATAATTAGATTTATTTATTCTAATGATGGTAGACATTTGGGTAGTTCCCAGTTTGAGGCTGTAACAAATAATTTTTAAATGTTTTCCTCTCTGCTACATAAAAGAATGTACTTAACCCAGTGCCTGACGTACAGTAGATATTTAATAAATTATGGTCATTAAAATTCCTTTACAGAGATGTCCTCATTAGATTCTGTTTAGGATTCTTCTACCCTATCTCATACAGTTCATACTGGGAGCTCTATGACTACAGATGATAATAAGACACTTTCTCAAAAAGCCATAGAAAGAAATAAATTAGTCACATTGAAAAAGGCAGAAACGAGAACACTGCCTTTCTTCCTCTTACCCTGGTCCCCTAGGATGTTGCTGAATTTCTCTATAGCTAAGGGGCAGGGATAAAACACCTGGAAGAACTGCTGGCCTTTCCCCACAGGAAGCACCTCTCTACCCAAGAAAATGATGCTCAGAGAACAGCTTATGCCTGTCCCTTGAGGCCCCCGGGGCCTCCCTTCCTCAGACACGAGGAGCCGGAGGGTCCTGGTCCCTGACATCTGGCAGCCAGAATGCAGAGATGGGGATCCAAGTCTATCATTTGGGACTGAGAGCCTTGAAGGAAAGATGCCAAGATGCATGGACAGTTGAAAGATCATTCGCGGCAATGGTAGTTGGTTCAGTGACTTGTCCTTAACCCGTTGGGAGCTGTCCTGCCTCTCTTGGTTCCTATATATATTTTTCAAGCCCAGTTTCTCCAGATTTCCTGCTGATTCAGTGGACACCCCAATGGTCTCCCTACAGACTTCCTTGCTTCAGTTGGTCCATGAGTTTCTGTTACGTGCACCCAATGACTCTTACTCCACACCTTCAATGGAAGCCTAGTCTAAGAATTCCCTTTCAGGAGCAGGCAAAAGTCTGGCCTGCCACCCAGGGAGCCATCTTAAGAGTCACCACCATGTTGGGCTGAGCTTTTTTACTCCTCACTTTCAGCTCCCACCTTCCCATTAACCCCTGTAGGCCTCACTGGGCATACCATCAGCCTTCTCATCACGGAGTACCCCATGGCAGACTAAGGTGGCGTTCTGCCCTCAATACCTCTCTTGCTCCCACAGTCATTAGTCATGACCACCTGCATTCTACAGCACCTGGTCTTCACCTCCAACGTAGGACAAATCATATTCTCTCACAGCTGTTTATTTACCTATCTGTTGTCTCACTTGCCTCAGTTCTCCTCAGGACTGTGGGCCGTCAGTGAATGGTGACCCAGGGAGCAATTGACACCTTTGCTTACCCCAGCACCTAAGGGACCTAGAGTGAAGGATGAAATGTGCTCCACTCACACTCCCATGAGGAGCCACAGGGTTACTAAGAGGAGGCACTTTAGAGGTGGGAAGTTGGCTTTCCTAGAACAAACATTAGGAGCTGGCTTGGTAGAAGTCTTTTTTAGAGTCTTTGAGACTTTTCCTAGCAGTGGGGCTGCAAGGTTGGAGCCATCCACCAGCTCTACATCCAGCTGGAGAGAGTAGACCCAAGGGCCCCTTAGTGGGATCTCCTGGGACCCAGGAAGCACCTGGGTCGAGTGAAATATATTTTCCTAAGGCAAGATGCCAGAGAGTCCATGTGAGTGCATCTCTATGCCACAATCACCCCAGAATCCTAGAACTGCCTGGGAAAGCCAGCAAGCCCAGTGAGGAGGGACAGTGATGTTGGTTTGAGGGTCCTCTCTGCTGCTCTATGACACTCATGTATCAGGTTTTTTCTGACAACTCAAACTCAAGTGTTGAGGCCAGTGTTCTTTGCAGGCTCCAGGTGAGCTTCCCTCACCTGCGTGTGATTCCTCTAAGGGAAACATCAAAGCATTGGAGATGGCTGACTAGGCCCCAGCTTTTGAGGCTGCCTGGCCTGCTGCTGCAGCCTGCTCTGGGCCTCATCTACCCAGCAACAGCTGAAGGGCCACTTCCATGTAAAGATTTGGGATAGTCCCATGCTCACCGCCCAGGCCTGCAGAATTGAAGGGGCTACCAGCGGTCATCCAGGCCTATACCTGGCAGGGCCACCCCAGAGCTCTCCCATCCCTGGTCTGAGCAAAGAGCTATGTCCCAGACGTGGCTTCACCAGGGAAAGCATTCCCTTTGGGTCCCCAAAGTGAGGTTAGCTCTCTTCCTTGCCATGACCTGACCCCAGGGGCAGGCACAGGGGCTATCACATCATGGCTGAAAGGTCGGAGGGGTTCATGGGAACATGGGGCATATTATTAAATAACCCACTCAATGGCCAGGGTCACATTACAAGAAGGGTTTCAAAGGCAAGCCACCAAAGCTCCTGCGGTTACCAAGGGCAGGCTCACTCCCAGAAAGCAGGAGGCAGAAGCACAGGGGAACAGCTTAAATGGGGGGAGGGGCGATTCTTTAGGAGAGAGAATTAAAATCAAACAGACTGCTCAGCTCATCGAAACTTCTAACTTGTGTGTTCCTATCCTCAAATAGTGATTCTGCGAGGATGCCCAGCAGATGGGCCATCAGATGAGACACAGGTAAGGAGGGGGCCCTCAGCTACCCACAGCCACGGGCTCTGACGCCTTGCACCTCTCCTGCTCTCCACCATGCCCCGAAACACCATACAGCAGAGAGATGCCTGCGCTGAGATGGAGAGACCTGGGACCGAGTGCCACTCTCCCTGGGGTGACCTTAAAAACTCCCATTAACCTCAAGGAGCCTCAGCTTCCTCGTCTCAAAAGGAGGACAATGGCTGTAATCTGAAAACCTCACCGAAGCTCCAGTGAGACGTGGCATGTGCGGTCAAGTGTGAAGTGTAAAGAGCTGCACAATGTGGGCTATTGTTGGTGTTATTTTTGGCTGCTGAGTTTGGCCATCCCTGCCTGGGAGGTGGCATGCAGAGTATGCCCAGCTGGCAGGGAATGTGGGCAACGGGGGACCTGGCTGTGGCCGTGATGCCAGCGACAGTGCCCAGGTGCTAGGTGTCTGAATAAAGGAACATGGGCATGCCTGAATGTGTGGACACCCACACCCTCCCCAAAAGGATCTGAGTGGGTAGCTTTGGGCACCCCCAATTTCAGGATCAGATGTTCCTCTAGTCCACTTTGGAGCCGGGAAGCAGAAGGGGGGGTCCAGAGGCTGAGATCAGGGTCGGGGTCGGGGTCGGGGTGGGCGCTGCTGCGGAACTGTCTTGAGCATTTGCTGTCTGAATGCCTGTGGCTGCACTGCCTCCGCCCTTGCTGCCTTGCTGGGTCAAACTGAGGCCTGTGCCTTTAAGATGGCTTGACATCTCTGAGATGGGAAACAGAGCTCTCGGAGAAAGGCCGGCAGTAGCTGTGGAATGCTGTTCTAATATAGAACTCTTGCTCTCTGAGGATTTCAGCTGGTACTCCCACTGTCAGGCTTAGGAGCAAAATCACCTATTAATGCCCTGGAAAAGGCCCCAGATTCTCTGGGTTGATTCTTTCCCCTGTGGGTTAGCAAGAATAGAGCTAGCTTCCTCTCAGGCTGCAGACCCATTTTCCACCCTCAGCTAACTTCATCCCTGAGATTCCCATCTGCATCCAGAGCTCAGGTCTGGGAGGGTGTCACAGTGGGGATTTGCCCAGAAGCCTCCCCTTGCCCAGCCCCTCCTGGGTGTGCCCTGCTGAGCACTCCACGTGGGCAGATGGCAAAGCCCGACTGGCAGACAGGTCTCCAGTAGGGCTATTCTTTCCACCAGTCCAGTTGTCTCCCTCCCCTGGACCAGGCCGTCAGAGGTTTGTGCCCATTTTGCATGCTCCCTCCAGCTTCTCTTCAAGGCCAGTCAGCTCCCCGACGGAAGGTCCCTTCTCCCACCGGGGCGTGCCTTATTCTAGCTTGAAGACCCTCTAGCTTCTTCCCGCCTGGGCCTGGCCCTAACAGTGGGCAAGTCCTGTTCAAAGGCAGGCTATGGAGTCAGGCAGAGCAGGGCTGAATCTCGGTCTGCTGTTTAGTTGCTGTGTCACCTAGGGCAAGTTACGAGACCTTTCTTAGCCTCAGTTTCCTCGTCTGTAAAATGGGAATTGTAATTGTGTACATTTTGGGGTAAAATAATTAAATAAGCTAGCTTAAACATAACAGCCTAGCTCAGGAGCTCTCAAAGTGTGGTCCAGAGAGAGGATTTAGAAAGCCCCCAAACCCAGCCAGGGCTGTGAGGTCAAAACAGTTTTAATGAAAATACTACGATGTTATTTGTCTTTTCACTCGCATTTTCTCACAAGGGTACAGTACAATTTTCTAAAAGCTACTGGCTCTGACAGCTAATGGGATGTATGCTGGGTATTCTTGTTTTTAAGTTTTGTCTCAGATTTAATTTATAAAATAATATTAAATGTCACTAGATAGAACCCACACAAGCAAAAGCTCTCTGGGGTCATCATTAATTTTAAGAGGGTCTCTAGCTCTGCTTTCCCGACAGAGAATACAGTACCTGGCGCAGATCTTCCTAGATGGACAGGGCTGGAAGGGACCTGGACATTGCCTGGTTTTCAAACCTTTTAAAAATAGCAGAACCCGCGGGCAGGCCGAGAGGCTCAGTTGGTTAAGAACTCCCTCAAGAGTGTGAGCGCTGAGCAACAGGGTCACCGGTTCGATTCCCGGCCCGAGCTGAGCTGCTGCTAAGCTGCCAACAGGTGGCAGGATGGCTCAGCTAAAAAAAAAATAGCAGAACCCCTTTCCAAATGGAATTATACATGGAACCCCAATACAAAAAGCAGATAACATCGGCTCTGTCAGATCAAGTATGGGGTCCTGACCTTTAGCTTCTCCATCACATGTTCCCACCCAGGAGGCCCCTGGGGACTTCCTGAAAACCTGGACACCTAGGAAATTCAGTGTGAAAACTACCAATCTAGACCACCCTTCCCCCCTCTCCCCCTTTGCAGCTGTGAAGGCTGAGACTCAGAGGGGGGAGGTGAGTTACTCAAGGACCCCTACAAGAGTGTCAGAGCCAGGATCATCAAGACAGGTCCCCTGACTCCAATTCCTTGCTCTTTCAAGTACCCCCAACCTCTTAGCTACATGACAAGTGTTCTGTAAACATTTGGTAAATGAATATGTAAACTTTCCTAGAAAGTCTCTCATGATTTTCTCTCTCGACAACACTTCTCCTACACTCAGAGCCTTATTGATTCCTGCATTGGCTGTAAGCGCACGGCTTGCACCCCATCAACATTTGTCTCAGCTGTTTCTAGGATCAGCACAGCCCTGTTTATCAGGCTCCCAAGTACCCAGTTGGGAGCTAAATTTAATATGAAGACTGGAGCCGTGCTACAACATTGTTATGTCACGGGGAGTCAGAGCTGCTGGTGACCTTCGAGGCCACCTCTGCTTGTTAGTTTGGTCAACCTTTACAAGCACCTACCCTGCACAAAGCATTACACCGACTCCAGTGGGAAAAGATGAAGACAATTGTAACAAACACAAACAGTGACAGCTAGTGCAGACTTACCATTTGCAAGGCGAGGCTCTGTGCTAAAGCACCATACTGTTGACCCCTGAACAACATGGGTGTGAACTTCACGGGTCCAGTTAAACGCAGAATTTTTTCAATAAATACAGCCGGCCCTTCCAATCCATGTGCTTCGCATCCAGGGATTCAACCAATGGTGGACTGAAAACTATTTTCGCATTCCCAACCGCAGATTCCAAACCACAGGTTCGCAAGTACTGTTTTCAATCTGCCATTAGTGTTTTCCATCCACAGTTGGTTGAATCCACTGATGCAAAGGGCCCACTGTAGTTACGTTTTGGGGGAGTCGAAAGTTATACGTGGATTTTCGAGTTCATGGGAATCTACACCTGCGTTGTTCAAGAGTCAACTGTATTACAGTATTTCCCCATGTATAAGACACACTCTTTAGCGAAAAATTTGGGGTCTAAAAACTGGGTGCATCTTATATAGTGGTTGTAGTTTTTTTTTTATTTGCATTTCCCACTTTTTTCGCGCTTGTTTTTGCGCTCATACAACCAATGTGTAAGACGCACCCAGTTTTTAGACCCCAACATTTTCAGAAAAGGGTGCGTCTTATACATGGGGAAACACGGTAGCTACATTCCTCAGAACTCATCCGGTGACAAGCGAGGGAAACTCAACTTAGACCAAAGGAAGTGTTCACGTAAGAGCCTGGATATGAAATTTCATTGAAAAAAAAAGTCTTTCCAAACTCACAGGGTGTGTGTGAGGGGGACGGAGGATTTGTGCCTTGGGAGGGTGTCCTCTGATCAGGAAACCGTGATTATGAGGGGTCCCTCCTGGTTGCTGTGCTACACAGGCAGCAGGAGCAAGTCCACCTACAGAAGAGGAAACTGAGGCTCAGCTGGCAGGCGCAGTGCCAGGACACCCAGACCACACACACTCTTTTCTGCAGCCTCCCTGGGCTTGGGCGCTGACCTGACTGGCCCAGACTAGTCAAGGCTTCCGTCGCTTGGGGGGAGCTGACCACCGTGGTGGTTTCGGTGTCCCACCCAGCTGCTTCTCTGTGCGAAAGAAGTACTGGGCTAATGTAAAACACTGTCCTGTCCACCTAGGAGTTGGATTTACTGAAGGCATTTGGGGTGAGGGAATGAAGGGGTGAAGGATGGAATTTCTCTGTCTTGTTTTTTTTAGTGATGAGGAAAACCACATGCTTTTAGACCTGGAACAGACAAAGCTGGGTTGGAATGCTATTTTTACTCCTTAGCATACAAAGAGCTTGTGCCTCAGTTTCTTTATCTATAAAGTGGGGACAATTTAATCTGTGTTGCAGAATTGTTGAGAGTAACAAATGGTATAGTGTAGGTGATCTGGTTTAACAGGGACTGGCACAGCAGCACTGAAGCAATATTTGCTGATTTCATCTTAGGTACTTAAGGGTCCATTTTCACTCAGTACAAACTCCATCTGTGGGAATTTAGGAACTGTCACTAAAGAAACAGTAAAAAATATTACAGACATAATTTTAAAAATCCAATATGCCAAAATTCAAATTTGCAAACCAAATAAATAAAGGCAAATTCTTCACTTTGCTGAAGGGTTTTCCTATTTACAAGAAACAAAAACAAAAACAAGGCAAACAAACAAAAATCTGAAACATACACAAAAATTCCCTTTAAATCAGGTTAACTCATGTAATGCTTTTACTTATCCAGTCTTTTCAGGAACATATTTACTGGATAAAACAAAGAATTAATGACAACCTAAACATCTCCAGCTAGGAATTTCCCCAGTTCTGAATCCCCATGATGAGAGGAGACATTTGCTTCTTAAATAAGAGTTAATCATGAGCCTTTGAGATTAAAAAAAAAAAGTTTCCCTTGGAAATTCTTAGCATAAATGTTCCACTGTTCAGATCTTATGGCTATAAAGAAATGCCGCAAAGGGAAGTGTTACTAAGACTCCAGGAATGTAATTCATAGGAGAAACCATTCTCACCGGGGAGTGTCTCTCAACTCTCTCTCTCTCTCTCTCTCTCTCACTCTCTCTCTCTCTGTTAAAATTGTTGATTAACCTGGTTTCCTTGAGCCATCTGGGTGACCTCTCTGAGCCTCAGTCTCTACATCTGTAAATAGGACCAGGGCAAACAAATGTGTCAGACAACAGGCCCACATTAGCTCTTGCTCAGAAATGCCAGCTTCCTTCCCTGTGGTGGTCACAGCAGGAGATCTCACCAACACAACTGTCACCATTTTTGCTGCTCTCAGAAAAACACTTGAAATTGACTTTGATATGAAACAGTCTTCCAAGCTGGTGCCTTGAGCACAAGTGTCACCCTTAGTGGCCTGGGGAAAAGACTTTGCTTTAAAGGATACTAGGCTTAGCTGGGTTAGGATAGCAATGAAGCCACCAGAGACACTGTGCCATCTGCATGGATGACAGTTTTCAGACCACCTGGAGCAGATGCTTCTGCACCTGCAAGGAGTGGGACACTCCTCAGGGGGTTGGGGAGGGGGTGGTTCTCAGCCTTGGCTGCAGGTCAGACTCATGGAGGAAGCCTTTAAAAAAATACGGATGTTTGGGACCCACCCTGGAAAAACTGAATCAGAGTCCTCAGGGTGCTGTCACACAGCTCTGCCTGGTTCCAGGCCATCGTCACGGAACTGAAGTGCCACTTTTGTGATCCCCTGCTCAGGGCAGCCCAAGCTACTTTGGGGTTCAAGCAATGTGTGCCTTATGCCATGGTCCTTCCACATGGCAGGACTTTTTCCATTTTATTTCAACCTCACAAATACTCTTTTGTGTTTGGCAAGATAGCAGATGAGCAGCAAGTATTTTGTGGAAAAATTTTACCAGCGAGGATACTCAGGCTCAGAGAGGTAAGGACGCTTGCCCAAGCTCACACAACTGGCAAAGGAAGGAAACAGGATTCAGGGGGCAGCGCTCTTGACTCCAAAGCCAGTGACGTCTAGGTTGGCAGTCTCCGCCCACAGGCCACATGCAGCCTGCTGCTTATTTTTGTCCAGCCAGGGAGGGAAGAATGGTCTTGACATTTTTAAAAGGCTATAAAAGACAAAAATAAAAACAAAGAATATGCAACAACAGATGCTCTATATATGGCCTGCCAAGCCTAAAATATCTACCATCTGGCCCTTTACAGGAAAGGTTTGTCAACCCCTGATTAAGACTGTGACATATGTCCGCTTCTTAGCTCACACTGGGTTGGCCATTGAGATGACTCGGGGTCAGTGTTTTCCCCCAAAGCTTCATTGTCAAAAACACCCTTCACAGCAGCTCTGAACCCTTAATGTGACTTAGGCGTTCAGAGTCCTCTGCAATCTTTGTTTTGCTGCCTCAGCCTGCAGAGGGCACCTGTTTATTAGGACACACCAGCGGGCATTTGCCGGAGCATCACAGAGAGCTAAGGGCTATAGCATCCTGCCATGTTAAGAGATTTTCATCAAGGGCTCCTCTTCACATCCAGGGGCTGGGGCTAGCGACTTGTCCCCCTTAAATCAGAGGCCAGAACAATGGCTGACCCAGTCCTGTTATATCCAGTCTTATTTGACCCTCACAAAAATTCTGTGAAATGGAAGAGAGGGTCATGTTATCCTAATTAAAAAAAAAATCTTATTTATAGGTGATGAAACTATGGCTCAGAGAGTATAGAGATTTGCACAATGGTGGAGCCATGATTTGAACCTGGTGGGGTCTTCTAGTCATAAATATCATGCTCTTCTAGGTTGCAGCAGCCTGCAGTGGTCATCAGCTCAGAGCCCTTTGTTTAGAAAAAGAATCCAAACTTGAATTGGGCAAAAGAATGGCTGCATGAAGTATGATCTAGCAGAGCCACCTGAGGCTTATCTAGTTTTCTAAGGACATATCCCTTTATTTTGACCTTCTGTTACTGGTGACTCTAAGTAGATGAGAAATTGTAGGATAGTGATACAAATGATTCTTGTCTTATAGAGGTGCCATGATTTTGTGTGGTAGAGTGGATTACAACCCAAAGGTTATAGCTTTGTTGCCTTATAGGGTAATTAATTTTGTAAGCAATTTAGCAGGCTTATGCCAGCATTCTCTGTTTCAGTGATGATTAATATTTTCCTGTGTTTTTGAATGAATCTTGGCATTCCGCTGGTTCCTTCATTAATGTGTTAAATAAATCTTTGACACATGTTCCTTATGTATTTGTCTGAAAGTCATGTTTTTAGCTTATTTGAAAATTGTGTTTTGACACCCTCATCATGGTTACAAATGGAGACCTCCAAGATCTAATCCATCAAACTGCTGTGGTCACCTGGGGGTTTGAAGCCTTCTCTCTGGGTGTAATAACACACCAGGTTGTAGAAAACCTTTGGATGACACATGTAGGTTTAGCTGTTGGTTCCACTAGTGAAAAGCTATGTAATCTTGACCAAATTGTATCACTTCTCAGTCTCAGTTTCATCATCCATAAAATGGAGATAATATCCCCATTTTTTTTTTAAATAAATAACATACAACAGTAGAGCACAGTGGTTGAGGATATAATTCTAAGGCAGGCTGCCTGGGTTGACTTCTTGGGTTTGCGGTTTTCTCGCTCTGTGTGAACTAGGAGAAAGTATTTGACTTTATTGTGCCTCAGTCTCCTCATCTGTAAAACGGGGTTAGTATCTACCTTGCAGGGTTGTTGCAAGGATTAAATGAGTCAATATAAATAAAGTTCTTAAAACTGTGGCTGGCATGTTGTAAGCGCTTAATGATGTTAGCTGCAATGAAGAAAATGACGATACTTATAAATTAACTAGCAGAGCTCCTAGTATATAAAGAATGCTCCAAATATTGGTAGCTGTGAAACATCAAAAATGTCCATTGTCCAGACCCAGCTGAAATCATGGCAGGAGGCCTGTTGACTCACAAGAACAAAGAGGTGCAGAGAAGTCAAGAAATATGCTAAGCTCACCCAGCCACATTAGAACCTCAGTTTCTGGAGTCCCAGGCCAGATCCTTGCCCTACACCAAGCGAAGGACTAGACACTGAAGGTGAAGTACACGGATCTACGTCATACAGTGGCTCAGCGGCCTCCCTGCTCTGTTCTCCCCTGTAGCTTTCACTGATTCCCCTTCCCAGAGAACTGCCTTTCCCCTGCTGCTACTGCTCCTTCTATTTAAACTCCACTCATGTTGGGGGTGGGGAGGGAAGGAAAAAGCCAGAGCCTGAGCAAAATACGCCAAGTCAGGGATGGTACCATGCCATCCCACGAGCAGGAAAAGAGGCAGGATTGGCCCACTCCCTCCAGCTACCTTCCACTCCCCGGGGTCTTCAGCTCCATGCTAATGCTTCCAGACAAAATTGTTAAGGATTTCCTCGCCAAGTGATGAACAGAAAAAAAACAAACCCACACCACACCACAGAGCCTGCATACCAGACATTCCCCAGATGGTTTGCTTTGTAGGTGATTGGCCACAGACGTCCCTAGCTTACCAGAGGCAGATGTCTCCCTGAGAAAACACGGATTGAGGCTGGGGGTGGAGGAGGCGGGGGTGGCTCCAATTGCTCACCCCAGAGTCTGGAAAGAGGACCGAGGCCTCTGCATTATCTGTTTGTCTGTTATCATTTCCCACCCCCATCAAGCAAGCCATAAAGTGGAATCCAGGCACCACACTCGAGAGGTGTTTCCAATATTTACTGAAGACCTGCTATGAGTCTGCCACCCTGTGAGGCCCGTAAGAGAGCACTTGAATTAACTCCTGAAAGTGGAAGAAACGTGGTTTTCTTTGGCCACATTTTCTGAGATTGCTTTTATGTAGGTGAGAAGCAAAGGGCAAGCAAAATTTTGCTGAGTGCCTCATAGGTGGCCGAGTGCTTGCTGGCCTTTCCCCACATGACTGCTGTCCAGTGTCGGTTACAGTGCATTGGCAGCAAATCCAGCTCAGGCGGACTTAAACGTGGCAGGAATGTACTTGGTTAGGGATTGGGAAGTCTGGAAGAATTAGACAAGCTGATCGACAATGTCACCAAATATACAGATTCTTTGATTATCTTCCCTCTGCCATCCTTGGGGTAAGCTCCATCCTGAGGTTGGCTCTGCTTGTGGTCCAAGAGTCTTCTTATACTCCCTGATGTGGGAGAGAGAGGCTAATGCCTCCCGCAGACATTTCCTCCCAGCTTCCTGGCCAGATCAGGTTGTATGTCCATATAAGAAACAACTACCAGCAAGGGGAAGGGTGTTGTCCTTGGACCAATCAGGCTCACCCTTGACTTGAGGTCAATGCCCCTAAAATATTACTGTGTCTTCCTAGGGGAGGAGGAAATAGACGCTGGGGAGTGAAATACAGTCCATTATATATCCCACAGGCTTGGAAGCAAAATCACGTACTCAAAGCCATGGTCTACATGCAGTCCAAAGCCCCCATGTAAGTTCTTTTCACTTCATTGTGCTGTCTTATGAGGCAAAAAAAAGGGAAGAAGGACTGGGGAGTTGAATTTCAGATGCCATTTTGAGGCACTTGAGCTGCAGGAGGAAACTGTGTTTATTTAAGACCCTTTCCCCCAGCCGCAACCCCAGCCTTTCCCTTTTTGTCCAGGTGATGTTCACATTCCACTGGGATTTGGGCCATAGGCACCATTCATAGGGACCCAGCATCTGAGGTCCTTTCAGTATTTCATTAACAAGGCCCCTTCTGGCTAGAGGCATTTTCCGGCTTTGGCTGAACAATGAAGAGTGTTAGCAGGAGGTTTCAGGATATATAGGACCAAGTTGTGTTTCCTTGCAGCTGTCTTAGGACGGGGACTCTAGGAAGGCAATTTTCAGAGAAACGATTTTCGATTTTCGCAGTGGTGTTGCCCTGGGCACAGTGGGATCTTGTGAAGGGGTGAGGAAGGAAGGAGGTGGCTGTGGTGTTTGGTAACTGGGAACAAACTTTATTTTTTTCCCCATTCAAGTTCAAATCAGCCAGAGTCCAAAACAGCTGATCCCAGGTCATAAACACTAGTAGCAAACTGCATAGTCTAAAGTTTATCACCCAGGCAATCAATCTTTATTAAATATCTTTATATCCACAGCTCGGTTTTAGGTGCCGGGGAAGATGTGACAAGATGTGATCCCTGCCTGCGACCTAGATGAGGTTGCTGCACAGATGAAATATTATCTAGTAATACTAGACAGAGGGTGCTATGTGTGCTGGGGGGATGGGGAGGGGGGCAGACAATAATTCCAGTAGGATTTTTAGAACACTGTTTCCCAAGGTATCATCTTTGGGTCAGTTGTCCCTCACAATATACTGGAGTTAAAAAAAAAATAGTGCTCTGAGGCCAAAAAAATTGGGGCAACACTGTACACTGTATGCTCCTTTTGGAGATATCTGTATATGAGTATGTTGCAAACCCTAAGATATCTCATGTCTTAAGGTATTAATTTATTTAACTTTAATAATATGATTCTTAAATTTATTTGCCCAAGAAATGTCCCCTTTTTCCCTTAAGGAAAACAGCAATGTCCTACGAATTAATGTCCCATGGAACTACACTGCCCCCTGTGGTCAAAACCAGCCAGACTGCCTAACAATCAGGACAGCAAACCTAGGTGCAAAGTGCCTTTTCCCCTGTAATCCAGGAATAGCCATGACTGGCAGAGCAGCTGGGGCAGGAATCCGGCTACTTAGCAAACATGGGTCCCTTCAGAGTGCACCCCGGAGACTGGGGCTGTTAGGTTGCTGTCAGGGTACCCAAACAAAACGTCCCATCCATCATCATGTGAGCTGATGGTGAGCTCTCAGGCATGAAGAAAGTGGCCCTAAGGCAGAGTGGCGGCCCACCTGGAGGGTTTGCTGTGTCTCTCCTCTGCTTCCCTGTCCCTTCCTTCCTTTTGGATGAAGCCCTGATTCCACAAAGCGCCACTGTGGCCTCTGCCACTATGTTCCTCCAGTTTCAGGATTCTCTGTGGTCCTGTCTCTCCAACCCCTCCTTCTTGCCTGCATGCCTAGGCCCCAAATGTTTTCCCTGCTCATCCACTAGCCCCAGCCTGACTGTCTCCAGCCTTGCAGAGCCTGCCCCAGCCCACCTACTCCCCAAGAAACCAGCCTGAATCCTCTCAGATGCCCTGCATCTCCCAGCCTACAGCCCATCAGCCGGAGACCAGCATCGTCCTCACTTCCTTGCAGGAAGCTGCCTTCTCAGGAAGGACTGTGCCTTTTATTCTCTTTTTATCTTCCCTCATGCCCACCAAGTCCAGTCTCCTGTCCCTTCCTGTTCCCCCTGAACGTCCCTGCAGTGTCAGGGTGCTGGGAACACAGGACCGAGGGCCTGGCTCAGAACCCTTGCTCACTCTGGGTCACAGCTAGAACATGGCTGGCCTCTGGTGAGCCCAGAAAGCATTTCTTCAACATTCAGTTCTGGGCTTAATTGAATCAAACTTCTCTTTCTAAAACTAAGCCACAGGGGAGAGGATAGGAGGAGGAGGTGGACAGGGAGGAGAGAGGGAGGGGCCCAGCACACAGGAAGCTCCTAATACGGTCACAGGTGCTGGAGCCTGTGACTGCCCCTTCCAGGCCGAGGCATTCCTGCCCCTGGGCACAGAGGGCTTCTCACTCTGGGAAGTTCAAACAGCAAAGCTGCTGCAGTTGTGTTCTGTTCAGGGTGGACAATGCTGACATAAAAACACGTGGTTGTAGTTCTCTGAACCATTAGAGTTACTCTTGGGCACCGGTGTTTTAGAGTCAGGGTAGAGCTGTGGTTTGAAAAGAAAAGACCCTAAACCAGGATTTTGGAGACACCAAGTGAGAATAAAGCCAAGCCAGGCTCTCGGTAACCTGCCTGTTAAAGAACAAGCTCCCCAGCAGGCGCGCATTCCGTGACCCTCAGGACGCCCCCTTCGCACCTTATACCGCAGCCGTGTCATCCACTCCTGCAGCCCCCACCACCCCCGTTCTCCCTGTGCCCAACTGACCAGCACCCCTCCACTATGTCCCAGGTACTGCCGCATGCACACACGGTTCCCTCTGCTCCGAGGTCCTTCTCCTACCTCTGCCTGCCCAAATTCTATCCAGCCTGCCAGGCTCAGACAGGCTCCCCATGGAATGTTGGTTAAAAACATGAGCTCTGGAGACAAACTGATGCTTGAGTCTCTGCTTTACTACTCACCAGCGTGATCTGAACACAGTGGTTGGGAGAGCCCAGCTTTGTTCTCTGTGTGGCCGTGGGCAAGTTACCTAACCACTCTGTGCCGCAGCCTTGTCTGCTGTAAAATGAGGATAGTAAGAGTTCTTATGCGTCATGCTTTATATGTTGTTGTGGGGATTAAATGGGGGGGAATCAAGGGCTGTGCCTGGTGTGTGGGAGGAGTACACTGTTAGCTGTCTAGAGATGAAATGTCTGCACCCCTTAATAAATAAAGCCCGCCCTGGCTCCTGGCACAGTCCCTCCTGCGGTGGCACCTCCCACTGGAGAGGCCTGTGGCTCAGCTCAGTCCTCTCCTTGCTCTGAGCTTCCCTTGCACTACAGTTTGAGACCGACCTCCAGCGAGTTGCTGACCTTTGTTAGTGCATCTCCACACTTCCGTAGGGAGCTGAGGATGGAGGACATCTTCAGGTCTGCCACAGGACGATTCATCTGGCAGCAAGTCCAAGTGTCCCAGCTCGCCACCAGGTCCTTCAGTGTGCTCCTGGCCACCCTCTTCTCCATGCCACAGGCCCCAAGCCAGAAACGCTGCCCTCCGTGAAATTGCCCCTTGTTGCTCTAAGCTATCCACCCCTTCATAAACCCAGGCCTGGAATCCCATCCCCCACCTCTTCCCTGCCTGGAAACCCCCCATTCATCAGCAGTCAGGCCAAATGTCCTGGAAAGCCTCTCCCAACTGCAGGGCTTTGCCCCACGGCCCTGTGACAAATTTATTCTCCCTGGGCTGTGACCTCCAGAATAAGGTAGGGTCCCCAGAGTTCTTTACACAGTGGGTGATGAGCCCTCTGGTAAGGTCTTTGACCATAGGTCAACCTAATTCAGCTGCACAGGGGATCTGACCTCCCGCAGACAGCTTCCAATCCCACATCCACCGCTGTGGTGCCTTGCTGGGTCTCGGTTTGCCCCTCTGCTAAACGGCCATAATGCCTTCTCCACAGCTGCTGGAGGGAGCTGTGTGCTCAGCCCCAGCACACCCAGAAGACTCCACAAACATTACCTCCCCTCTTTCCTGGACTGCGCCTCAGGCTTCCAACCTTCGTGTCGGTGGTAGTCAGTCTCATCCCTATTCTAGTTACGTCAAAGAGAGAAAACATTACCCATTGGCTTAGAGATCCCAAACCACCATTTTATGGGGGAAAATAATCCTCTCAGTTGTTAGACATACTGGCGACACATTCTCCGTTGCTAAGGTGATTCTTTGACATTGCCCTCTTGTAGATCAGAAACACCTCTCATTTTTTCTGATTCTGGCTGCTCCCAGAGAAGGATTCTGGAAAGCCATCTGCACGCCTTCCCTACAGGAAGGAGGGCTGCGGGCCCTGGAGGCTGTATTTCTGGCTCAGCTGTCGGAGGCGGAGCTCACTTTCCTGGGTCAGGCCCCAAGTCATTTGGAGAGGAAGAGAGGAACTCTGTACTGAGCTGTGCAACCTTCAATTAGGTAACACGCACAGTCCACGAGCCCTGAGCTACTTGTCCAGGACAGCTTCTGTCAGAGGAAAATCATTGCATCTTGCTCCTTACTATTTCTTCTTTGAATTTCCTCTCGAGTTAGCCAAGCTGTCTGGAATTCAGTGGTACCCCCGGCTCTGTCTCTCTCACATGCCCCTCCACTCTCCTCCTCTAACGCATGACTGGGAACAAGGGCGCTGATACTCCAGGTGGAATTTCTCTCATCTGACAACGACCCATTGTCCTCCGTCTCTCTTCCACCTTCCTCCCATGCCCACCAGACTTTCACACAGGTTCATTCCTTTAAAAGTTTATTTCTGGTGAATAAAAAAAAAATAATTTATGTGACCAGATCAATAAAGACATTATGACACGCAGCAGAGTTTAACTTTCCTATTTGCTTCTGGATTTTGCAGCTTGATGAGAAGGCAGCTGAGTGAAACCCAGCTCCAGGAACCAGGAGACACCGATGGGCTGACTCACATGTGGATGCTTATTGGAGGGCTGGGAGGTGGGCTCAGAGGAAGGCCAAATCCAAACCTCTTTTACAGAAATGGGTCTTTGTAGTGTTTTCTAAATCAGTCCACATAAGCTCTGTCACATGCCTGTTCTTAATGACCATAAAGATAACATACCCAGCAGATGCTCAGAAAGACAGCAGTCGCCTCAGGGTCTTTTAAACGTGGTACGTGGGGACTCTGTGGGGGAGGACACTTTTCCCCAAGAGGCCACCTCGAGGTTGGCACTTGGAAGAGACGATGGAGAGGGGGAACCTGGGTCCCTAGCACAGCTGTCAGGATCTTTGGGTTTCTGAACTCAACTGCCTTTTAACCTGAAGCAAACATTTCCTAATTCCTTGGGTTTCCATAAAGCTCTCAGAGGCCATTGCCTCAGTCAGCAGAGGGGACGCTTCCTCCAGGAGTCTGAGAGCTCAACACGCTGATAGTCTGTGCTAGGATCTTCAGGGCAGAATCTCCAGCGGCCCTGCCAGAGCCCCACACCTCAGAGCTGGGAGAGACTTGGGGGTTCACTGCCAAGGAGGAAACAGGTTCATCAGCAGGAGGTCCCTGAGTCCCCTGGGAGTGGAAACCACGGCTTGCTCACCACCATCACCCTGCTGCCTGGTTCCCATGTGAGGCTTTAACCTTGGGACCACTTGGGTGGTGGGGTTCCCTCTCTTGGGGTTCTATTTTGATAAATTAGGAATAGGCTTTGGTTGCCTGTAAATTCACTGATAAAACCCTCAGAAAGCAAGCAGGGAACGCCTACGAGAAGCCCTGGGGGGTTTTCTGTGATAAAGCACATGCACTGGAGGCTGGTCTGAGGCCTGTGGCTCCTCTGTAGGAGGCCTTGAGGCCCACCATGCCCGACTGGAGGGGTCGAGGTACCTGCTTGCTCAGATCACCAGGGCCACACTGGGCGGGACACCAGCAGAGTTTAAACAAAGGCTGGTTGTTGAACTGAATGTGACTTCAGCATCCTTTTGAAAGGCAGGGCCAAGCAAAACCAAAACTCCCAAATCACTAGGCAGTTCTGAAGTCCAATTCAGGTTCCTTTTTTGACCTTCAGAGACAGCAATTTCTGGGCACAAAGATCAGCTGAAGGCTTCACAGCCCAGTGTGAGCTCCCCTCATGGGACACGTACCATCTTCCCCTTGGCATAGAGATGCATTTCTATGCTCTAGGCCCAGGACCATTCTTTCATTAGATGCTCTGAAAACTCACATCCCAAATGCAGCACATACCTGTTATTTCCCTTTGAAGAAGAACCAACAGACCCCCCCTCAATGCCACGAGGACACCTGCTCTAGCGCCTATGAAATAGTGCCCAAAGCACAGCCTTTCAACCAGTTCACGAAATGAGGGAAGACCAAGCCATTTGCATGCACGTAGGCAGGGGGGACGAGGAAGGGACAGATGAAAAAACCAGCACTACACCAGATGATGACTGGGAACTAACTTCCTAAAGCTCCTATCAGCGGAACATTCCAAACAGGATATTTCTATAGGTCCTACAAAAATAAACTTTGCTCCATGCCTGTTCTCTGACGTGTGAACGACAGGCTTTTCCATTTGGCTCATCTCCTGAAGTTTTTCTGTATCAAATGCAGTAGAGGTTTTAAATAACTATGAGGAAGGGACAGAGAACTCACTGCCTGTCCCTGCCTGGCTCCTGGGATGCCAGAATGTGACAGGGGACAGGTGGGAGGGGAGGAGCAATTGTACAGTCTGGAATAAAAGGGGGGTGAGGGTGGGCAATGGAGGGGCCACCCAGAGTCCTGTGACGTGAGGGCATTAACACAGCTTGACTCTGAGGCTTAAGTGTCTCTCAAAGCACCCTGTGCCTGTCTGTGGAGTGTCTCAAGGGGAGAGCTCCCAGTCCACAGGGCCCTCAGTTTTCATCCTGAGGTACAAGGGGGCACAGCCCAGGGCAGAGATGAAGAGCTGTACTAGCTACACTCAAAGAGGATGAGCCAAAAGCATGTGAGCTTCCCGAGATGCCAGGGCTCTGCCAGCTACGCTCCTCCTCACAGGCGGCGCCTCCATCCCCACCTCCCTACATACTCTCGCCACCTGCTCTTCGTGGACACTATGCTTCCTCTCGCTTTCTACTTGTCGGGGGCAAAAAACTCTATTATGTGTAGCACTTAAAAGTCTCTCATAAATATGGGAAATTGTCAAAAGTTGAATTATATTTTAAAACCATGACATGGACTAGAGTCTGCTAAAGCAGGGCTGTTGGGCAAGGTTTAAAGGTGACACCCTCTGAAGGCCAAAGCACCAACTGGTCCCCTGGACAGGCAGCCAGAAGATGAACTTTGGAATTCTGAAACTATACTGCGGACGAGATACGAGATGTGATACCACGTTACTGCAGAGAGGTGGAGGATGACTGCCTTCCACAGCTACCGGCTTCGAAAACCATGTACTGCCATTACCACTGTTTTCCCTCCATGAAGAATTTCAAAGGCACTCGCTACCTGGCATTAGGATCTATCCCACGAGCCACTCATCCTTCATCTACTATCTTGGGTCAAGGCTCAGATTAAAGGTAAATTCAAGGTCTTAAGATGCCCTTCCAAGGAGAGGGCTCTGAAATAAGTGAGAGGGAAAAAATATATATGAAATTATGCAACAGCAGCATCCAGAAGATGAACTCTGACAATACCATATACCGTCACTTACAAGATGCAATAATAAGCAAAGCTATCTTGTTAAAGGTTCATATTGATTTTAGGATGCATCTAGATTTTAGGATTATTGAGACAAAGGGAGAATGTCCATTTTGGGAGGGAGGAAAGGTGACAGATTTTGGAACAGATGGCTTCCAATCGTGATTTCTGACCACGTGAGGAGCAGAGTAGCCGGTGTGGGACTTGGAAGATGGAGTCACTAAGGAGTTGCTTTTGTTCAGGTGAATCCACACCTTGAATGCTTAAAATCAGGGGGGGTGTTGCACTGACTGTCATCTGGGGGACATGGGTTTGTGTGGATGAATTTGTATGAACTGAAACAGCCTCTGCAAAGTAAGGAGCCCACACATTTTATTATAGCCCCTGCTCACCAAGCCCTGACAGTCCCCCCCATACCTCTGCCCTTTGGATTATGGAGGAAAAAAAATCATTCAATTTTCTGGGCCACAGAACACAGATGGGTCTAGATTGTACAGGGAGCTTACACACAGAGGGAAGAAGGCGTGCAAACAGGAGCAGGAATTTTTCACCCTCTGGGCGAGCCAGCACTCGAGACACAGAAGGACGACCCTAGGCGCCCTCCTGGAGTCCACACTGGTTTATGTTTCTGGCTTTTATTAACCGTGTTCAACTCCAACTTCCACCTTCTCCTGAGAGGGAGAAGAGCATCTTTGAATATCTGTGGCATCGATGATGTCCTCAGGCCATCATTTTTCTCCTTTTAAGATTTCACAAAGGCCCAGGAACAGGCCTAGAGAAGGACCAACAAAAGCACAAGCGGCTGAGAACGACATAATACTGACTTCTCTTTTTTGGTAACAGTCCACGAAATGTGCGCCCCTCTCTCCTGAGATACGGTGAGGCATGAGGGGAGGTGGCAGAGGGGCTGTGGGTGGGACGCTGTACCGTGTGACATCACTATCATGCAGCCGGTGCCCAACAGGACAGAGATGTGAGAATGAGCACTCAGAGCTCTGGGCCGGCCCCAGGGGGAGGCAGGCCGCTTCCGGGTGAGGGCCCAGCCTCTGAGGAGCACTGGCCAGTTCCTGCAGAGCCACCCCCTGGGGCTTGCCGTCTTGGCTCTGGCCTTAGCCTTCATCTTCCCTCAGCTCGGTGGGTAGGAATTTATACTGCTGTTGGCGGATCTGGGCCAGTTTTTTCCTTGCTTCTTCTAGCTCTCGCTCTTTCTTCAGCATTTCTTCCTGGGCGGCGATAATCTGGAAGGAAAGCGGCAAGCTGGATGGATCTACAACTTTCTAGGCAACTGCCCTCCCCCTCCACCGCATGCCTCACCAGCTCCCACAGCCTCTACTATAGCAATGCACCAGGAGTTAAGTATTCATAGCTCTGGGGACCAGCCTCTGGGCCACGGTTTGGGCTCTGAGACCAATGACCCAGTTGACCCAAGAAAAATAAGTGGACGTCTCACTTCTGATTAAATTTCAAACATCTACGGTATCGCCACTATGCACCAGGCTCTGGTGTAAGCACTTTGTACGGAGTGTTCCATCGTGTCTGTGGCAACAATGTGTAGTATACCCCATTGAATGTCCCATTTTTCCAGTAATAAACCTGAAGCTGAGAGGTGGAGTCCACTTTCCTGAAGTCCCCAGCTAGTGGAGCAGGACCCGGCCCAGGTATTCCTGAAACTAGAGCTGGACTCCTTAGTGACTAGATGGTTTTCATCTACTTATTTCATGCTTCTACAGTATGACCTGAGGAATATGAGTTAATAGGTATTGTGTGAAAAAGGTTAAGTTTGTGTTCAAGAAAGCCAAATGGATTTCTTTCCTGTGGGCCTTTTCAGGGCCCTATCTAGTATCACTGTGATACTCTGAGGTGGAGTATAGACTTTCCCATACTTATTTGATCAGAGACCATTCTTCATGGAATCTCTTAAGGAACTAGTGTATCGAGAAATAGGGCCTGGTAAAAATGCATCCAGTGTATTTCCAAATAGAAGGACTGATTCAGGAAGAGCTAAGGAAGGCACAGAAAAGAGTAACTTCAGTAACAGGGTCTCAGTGCTCCTGGCTCTAAGAAGAAAACCAATCTCATATAATGGGTTTATTTATATCAACACATAGCCTAAACTGCAAGCCTGATTTCCTGAAGTTTCTGCCTCAGACCCATGCACAAGAAGGCAGTCCTGTATAAGTCAGGCTACTCTTCTCTTATCCCATCTACTCTATAAAAATTCTGGGAAGGGGTTGTCATTCATTCTTTCTGTTGGGCCAAATATCTTGAGTGGGTAGCAGCTCCAAATGCATAATTTTATTTACATGATAATAGCACTGTCTTCCAATTTTTCCTCTTCTCCTTCTCTATAACAGAATCCCTGATTTTCAATGAGGCACATGACTACTAAGAATACTACATTTCCCAGCCACCTTTACAGTGATGTTGGCCATGTGACTAAGTGCTGACCAACGGAATGTGAGAGGAAGTGCCCGCCCCCTCTTTCCCTCTTCATGCCAGCTGGAAAGTACAGGTGCTTATTGAGCCATCTTGGACCAAGTGGCCAAGGGCAACTCTCAGGGATGGTAGAGCAATAGGGAGATGGAGTGTAGGTCTCAGAAGGAAATGGGCCACCACATCCTCCCTCGACTGCTTACACCCAGGCTGCTACATGGGAGAAGTAAACTTCCATCTTGCTTAGTCACTGTTGTTTTGTGTGTCTCTGTTATAACACAGTACCTATGGTGGGAATAGGTGTTGTCTGGATTTCATCACACACCTGAGCAATGCCCCCTACAAACTTTGTTTTCACTACAACATCATCATCATCGGCTTTGCCAAATGCTGCCTTCTGGGCCGCACGAACAAGATTGTCTGAGGCTCTTTTCACAGCATTTCCTGCTGCCTGGAGAGGGAACAAAACACACATCATATCATTAGAAACAGCCATATGGATCTGGCAAGAACAGAAATGAAGGAATGGTTCATGGGACTATGAATCAATTTATCATCCAATTATAACACAGAAGTTCTCTCTAGTTAGTATCCATTATCTGTCCATCTGTCTTTCCATCCATCGATCCATCCATCCATCCACTGATTCTACCAACACTGGCACCTTCCTAACCTTAGTTCATTCACAGATGAATGAACAGGAGATCCAGCTCCTGGTCCCTAAGGAACACACACTTTTGAGGGGAATTACAATTTTGTAAATAAATGATTCTAGCATTGTGCTACAATCTGGTTAGCAATCTAAAGTGACCAATAAGGACTATGAGGGCTTGTATAAGAAGTGAAGGGGAAGCCAATTAATCTCTGACAAGTAGTCATCATATTCTCAAAATAGCTTATGAGGTCAGAAATTGTTAGTCTACTTTTCTGATGTAGAAAGTGAAGTGAAGTAACTTGTCTAAGATCCTGTACCTAGTAAGTTATAGAGCTTGGAATGGAACATAGGTTCCATTGTAAGGAACTCAGACATCACATTGCAGTATCCAGTTCAATCAGCAACAGTGATAATAAGGGTGATGCTGTGTTATATCTGTGTAAATCCTCAGGACTTACAGAAGCAAGTTCACATGTCTTAACCCTTATAAGAGCCAGTGCAGGTATCTCTACTCCCATTTTGCAGATGAGGCACAGTAAAGCCTGACAAATTTTCAGTGATTTGTGTAAGATCATGCACTTAATACACGGCAGAGGCAGGACCTGAACCCAGGTCTATCTTAACTCAGGATGTATTCCTTGGAAGTGTTCTCCAAACCCAGACAATCCACACATTCACAAAAAGGCAGCTCCCCAATTTTTCCCGGGGTTTATCCCAGGAGTCAAATGAAGGTGAGGGAGGTGGGTCAGAGAGGCTCAGGGGGACCAAATAACAAATGCACTTTAGGACTTTCAATAAAATGAGAGTTCTGAGTTTCGGTGGAATTGTTCAAATATTTCTGCCATTTATGAAATTATGACTTATATAAACATACTTTTAGAACATAAACAATCTGCATTATAACACTTATAATAATAAAAATGTAGAAAATTGGGAACAAAATGTCCAAAGTTCAGGGAAATTCTGGTATAGTAAGCTGATGTAATATCATGCAATCATTAAAAGTGAGACTCATGAAGAATGGACCAGTTAGCTTTGCACAGAGAAATTATGAAGCTGTTTCTTCAAGGAAAAGATATGTATGATAAAATGTCAAGTGGAAAAAAGCAGAATGTCTCTTGCTATGATTACAACTAGACAAAATTATTTTGTATATAGTTAAAAATAGGAAGAGAAAAAAATAACATTTCACATGTGAAGATGTTGAGGCTATGTAATGTTTTTTTTCATTCAGAACTTTGCTTCACTGCATTGAAAATACTTCTGTAATTAAAGCAATCAGGAAAAGATATGCACTGGGAAGGACTTGATTGTCACCTTCACAGGCGTGTTCTCTGGGCCCTGGGAAACCTCAGAACAGTCTGATATAAATTCCTTTGTCCTTACACTCCCTCCTTTAGCAAACAGTGAATGAGGGCTTCCATTGAAACAGGCACCAGCTTAGGTGTGAGAGATAGTGCCTGTGCCTAAGGAGTTCCCAGCCTTGTTGAAGTCAGGTATAAAGATAAACATGGTGGTACCAGTGACAGGACCCATAGGAGTGACCCAGTTGGGGGCTCTGGCAGGACAGAAGAAGGACTGACTGCTTGAGGCCAGGGAGTCAGGGAGGGCTTCCCAGAACAGGTGACTTTGGAGTTGAGTCATAAAGGACAAGTAGGAGTTCACTGGGCTGGGCTGGTGGGGAGGAGGTCCAGGACATTCTGGGTAAGAGAGGGCCCCAAGGCGCGAGACCAGAAGGCGCATGTGGAGAATGTCAGTTTGGTGGGTCAGCAGGGTGTAGGATGCATGGCCGCACATGGTAGAAAATGAGAAAAGTGGGAGACAGTTGGCTGATGGAAGGCCTTGTGGGTCATGCCAAGGAAGTAAGACTGTCCCCTTTGGCGACACTTACCCGCTCCAACAGGAGTATTTTCCCACCAGCATCAGTGACCATTACCTGTAGCCGCCTCATGGCCTCTGAGTCCTGATCGGCCTTCACCTTGCAGGCCACAAGCAGCTGAGCGGTGGAAGCGGCAACCTGCTTGGCAGATGAGATGAGCTTCTCCTCACTGGCATGTCCCTGAACGGAGGCATTGGCTGCCTCACAGAGACTGCTGGTTGCAGCTGCCACCATCCGGGCCTGGGGACAGTCAACAGAGAAGTGACCCAAGGCCCTAACCTCCCACAGGGGATCAAAAGAGCAAATAGGGAGGAAGGAGAAGGTAACTCACAGCAGAAATCAGTCCCTGTGACCACTGTCCGTCATCGGCAGCATTGGCGGGGATGGAGCCCACCTAGAGAGTGGAGGTTAGAAATCTGCAATGAGAGTTGGAAGGCTCAGGGTGACCTGCAGCCCCTCAGACCCCACACTGTCTGGAACTAGAGAGAAAGACATCTCATCAGACACGCTGCACCACCGGGGACTCCCACCATCAGCATCAGTGTGAGAATGGAGCACCCTTCCCCACGTGGGACCCTGGCCACTCCAACACTGCACCAGCACAGCCAGGCTGGTTTCCACCTGGACCACAAGGAGTCACTCTGAGATGCTCCCAACGGCCTGCATTATTTGCCAGGTATTGTGTTTCTGGGAGAACAGCTCAGGAATGATGGATTGGGGCTGTCTTTACATGCTTATTTCCTCTGCCAGATCTTTCTCCATTTCAAACGCAGGAGCCCTTGAGGCCTTTTCTTTCAAGGGCCAAGGGAAACTTAAATCTCTCCTGATTACAGATCCTAAAGCCACGCTGTGATTTTCTGGCAGAGGATGCAAAAAGGGGTGGTACATTTCCTTTAGTACAATTTCCTTAAGTGCAGACCCTTAAGGAAATACAGACCATTTTTTTTTTTTGGTCAGGGGTGGGGAGAGAAGAGGCTGGAAGTAAGATGATCTCTGTTTCTAGTTAGGAATTACAGCAACAAATGAAATATTTTCTGTCCAGCCGTACAGCGGGTAGTTATGGGAGGAGATGCCTTTATACTTGTGGGAAGTGCCTGGAGAGATAAGACTCTCTCAACTTGAAAATGAAATTGGGGATCTGTCAGCAATTACAGGTGTCACATCAGGGCTTGGTGAATGTCAGGTAAAACCCCAATGTCCCGCTTATAAGCCTATAGTTCATCCAACTCCAGCTGAACCTCCTTTACCAGCTTTTTAAATGCGTGAACATATGAGTCCGTGGAGGACAGGGGCTCTGCCATATTCAACTTATATTCTCTAGAATCTAGCAATGTGTCTGGCACATACATGGTTGGCCCTTTATAGATAAACTGAAATTTTTAGGTAGGATGTTCTCAGTGATCCATATTTGGTCTTTACATATTGACTGGTCAAAGGTACTTGATAAGCGAGGTCAGCAGTGTGCTGTATCTACAGGGGATGAGTGAGAAACATGAAAGGACAGAATGCATGCTACTTGGGGAGATGTACATATGTTAAAACTGAAAAACATACCACACAATGGTTTAGAAAGAGAAGTCAAAGTATGAGGGTTGGATTAAAACATGGCAAAGCTCACAAGAGACTTCCTAGGGGGAGATGGACGGACACGGGTTGGGCATATGACTTCCTGTCTGTGTCACACGTTCTTGGGTCAAGAC
Source organism: Hipposideros armiger (assembly GCF_001890085.2). Classification (NCBI taxonomy): domain Eukaryota; kingdom Metazoa; phylum Chordata; class Mammalia; order Chiroptera; family Hipposideridae; genus Hipposideros; species Hipposideros armiger. Next base: position 2,395,499 of record NW_017731497.1, on the reverse strand, counting down.
ACAATATCTGTCTATCACTGACAGCAAAGGCCTTTTAATATCAAGCAGAAGTGACTGACAAGCATGGTGACAGAATTTCCCAAACCCACAACCTGGCAGGATTTCCGTAGTGCCTCTATATTTGAGAGGCTCTCTGCAAGACTTAACATGGTTGGGTTGGTTCCATGTTGTATGGGAATAACAGGACACATGGAGTGTTTTAAATTGGAAGACCTTCTTACAGCCAGGATAAGTCTAATGTGCTGCTAATCCTTTGGATCACTGAAAAAGAACTATGCTTTCATGCTAATGCAGATGGAATGAGTGACCGGAGATGCAGATGGGAGAAATCTCAGATCGAAAACCAGACTGGCCCTTTGACCAGGAAAATGCTAATTGCAGAGCTGGACACCATTCAGCTAAACAGTTCTAAAAGATGAATGGAGACATTGGAGTTGGAAGACAGGGTTATAAAGTCCCTGACTATAGTGCTTATATAGTCATCCACCAGGAAAACACGACAGCTTCCGTCTTTAAATAACCTAATGTACCGTGGGAATATAAATGTCTTGTTCAGGCCCTGATTGGGATGTTTTCCTTAACCAGAAGCAGATGAGAGGCCCGGAAGGCAGACCTCTCCTTCTGTTTGTCAGGTTTAAGCAAACAAGAGTTTTCAGTCAGTTGGGGCAAAGGCTGGCAATTCAGTGAGGGAAGGTACAGTGCTGGTTTCTTCAGTCAGGCCAAAAGCGTTCACGTCTTTTCCACATGGGTCTCGCTACGTGAACGTCCCTCCACTTGGCCAGTGGGGTTTACCCACCTTTCCTTGGGCCACCAGCTCCCTCTGGGCTGCTGAGGCCGATTTGACCAGGGCACTTGTGGCAGCAGCAATGGATTTAGCAGCTTCCAAGATCTGTTCTTCAAAATCCAGGGTCTCATCGGCTTGCTATAACCAAAAGAAAACAGCATCACATGCAATTCTATCCACAAAGGGTGCTTTCTGCCCAACTGCTTACTGCCTGGTCACCTGGCTCTTCATCCATCGATTGCTTCTTGTTGACAAACCACAACAGGGTAGAAAGGCCTGAACTGGCCGGCTGCCCCGACATCTGCTGCCTACCTCCATCCCCACTCTAAAAGGTGAAAGCTGCCAGCACTGACATGCTACACAAACATTAAATCGGGAAATTCTAAGGCAGGCTATTTTTCCAGACCAGAACCTTTAAAGAGACATACATTCACTATGAATAAAATATACTCGAGTGGTTCCATTAGCACCAATAACTCAAATCAAAATAATCAATAATCAAAATCCAAAGAGTGGGGTGTGGCACATTCTTCCAGGGCTTAAGGCTCAAAAATGGGTTGAAAAAAAAAAAGAAAGATGGTGACTAATTGTGAAAAGTCTTATTTTTCTGGGGTAAAAATATAAGCAAAATGGCATTTGCATTTCTGTGGCTGAGCACAGAGTTACATACCAACCACAGATCGCCCAGGGATGGAAAGGAAATCCATTAAGCTGAAGCTTTAGTCACGGGGAAGCCGGCTTCCACCTGGGGAAGAACACTGGCCCCCAGTGCTAGGTGTTGTCAGCTCATCAGGGCTCAACTGTAAATTCAGTACTGCCATGTCCTGTGCTGCTAGAACAACATGGGAAGTTGAAGAGAAGCTTTTGGGAAGGGGGGCAAATGTAAAGACCTTGGTCCTGGGCTGGGTGGGATGGAACACCACCATTTGGGGTGGTCAGACTAGGCAGCCTCCTCCAAGGGCCCCTCTAGAACTAATATTTTGTGTCAATATGGTTAAGCTCCCCTTAGGTCCCAGAATGTTGAAGATGTGGCTGGTACCTGTTAGGCCTTACGAGATGATGGTCAGGTATAGCAATACTTTCCTCTGTATGTGTGTGGTAAAATACAAACAACAAAATTTACCCTTTGAACCCATTTTAAGTGTACAAGTTGATATTACATACGTTTGCAATGTTGCACAAGAGCAATACGGTTTTAAGAGTGCCCACTATGTGCCAAGCATTTTGTTGGGCACTTCCATGTCCATTAACTTGTTTCTCACCAAAAAAGAGAAAAAGAAATCCTATACTATAGTTATCTATATCCTTATATTTACAGCGAGAAAATTGAGGCTCAGGGAGGTAGAGAACTGGGCTCAAGGTCAGGTGGCAGCATGACGAATCTCAACCAGACCTAAGCCTAAGTCTCTCTGACTCCATAATGATCTGTTTCTCCCAGCCTACGCCACCCCTCAGGGCATTAGTGTGGAATGACTTTGGGTCAGGGGCTCAAAGTTGGCTCGGTAATGGTTTCATATGAGACATCAGACATGGATATGATTCTTTTCCAGTTCCCTGTTCTTTATGGCCACAACTTGAACCACGAGAGATGCTGACCTCGTTTTCGTTTTTACAACCCATGTTATTAAAATAACATTTCTGTGCACATCTAGTGGATCCGAAGGACGCCAGCAGCATGGAAGTCCTGAGACAGAAGCTGGACAGCCTTTGTTGTTTCCGACAGTCTTGCCATAAAAGCATGTAGGACAGAAGTAAATTCAGTTCCAGGGGATCATTTTGGATTCCTCATTATGGGGTGGGGGTGGGAGAGTAGTAGCGGAATGTAAAATTTGTTTACTGACATACAAAATGACTCATTATAAGACACTCTTGACTGACATACGAGGTATTGTTATACACAGGCCCCAAACAGATGACGTTAGGCTCTGATACATACAGTCAATGACTTTGAATTAAGAACTTTTTTGAAAATTCATTCTGCAAAAGCAAGTCAAGCACTAACAGATTAAGGCACTGAGGAAATCACAGAATTTTCCAGTCCAAAGGAGCCCCTTTTCACTTTGCAGATGAGAAAATAAAAGCCCATGCTTCCTCCCAAATCTCCTGGACTCCTGTCGCAGGCGGCCTCAGCTACATTACGCGTTCCAAGATTGAGTCCACTTTACACAATGGAGTATCCCATCAGCAGATTTCTGATTTCCCAAATTTTAGGATTTGTAATTATGGGATTTCCTTAAAATTAAATTCTAACTTTAAGCATGGAGAGATCTGATAGAATCATCTCACTACAACCGATTTAAAAGGCCTCTCCCACACCTTCTGCTGCCCTGAGGTTTTTTGATTGTTGCATTTTTCTTTTTTGTAAAAAACATGCATGAAATAGATATTCAACTTGGAAATATTTTTGACACCCACTGATTTTTCTTACAATGGCAACTTCTGTAATGCCCTTTGATGGATTTTTCTTTTTCTTTCCATAACATCTTTATGCTTTAAAAAGGACGTGGTAGAAAGCCTTGTTTCTGGGAGACATTTACTCTGATTAAAAAGTACTATAGAGTTTCCTAAGAAAGGCTGAGGAAAGCTGACCACAATGGCAATAGGGCTGGAGGGCAAATGTTTAGATGCTCCAGTTTGGGCACAGTTCCATGGTAAGATCTGCCTTCTGTCTGCTGGGTCCCTGTCTTTTTTTCTGTAGACCAGGTTTATCCTTAGGACTAAATGCTCACCCTCGCTCTCCTGCTGAAAACAGACGTCAACACTTGATGCTTCCTCACACCACACAACTTCCAGCTTCAGAGGAAATGAGACCTCTCCAGGCCAAGGAGACTCAGTGAAAAGCCAAGCACACCAGTCAGGGCTCCCCAGTAGCTTCAGCCCCCACTAGCGCAGAGGATGGAAGCTGGGAGAGGGGTGATGAGGGCAGCAAGAAAGGGAGGAGGACACATTGCTTAACCACATTGCAAAAAAAGGAGAGAAATGGAACTGGCTTGGCATTCGAAGAACGTTCCTAAATAAAAGGATCACAATTAAAATGCAGGATTTGCTAATAGAATAAACCCCACTAGAACTGGGAGATCGGGGAGAAATAAGAACAGCCACATGGAGCTGCTGTCAGGCGCCCAGGGTGAAGAGTCTGCAGACCCAAGGCACCAGGGTCTGGGAGGGGCTCCGCATCTGAGCCCTCACTCTCTTCTGCTCACCAGAGCCGCTCAGTTGGTTGGTCTCTTAAGGTCCTCTTTAGCTGAGATATTTCATTGACCCGACGGAAGGTTCCCAGATCTGTCCCTCGGGTTTAGGGGAGACGTGAGTGCAATTCTCACTCCTGAGAGTTTTGCTTCCCTTTCAACAACTGGAGCCATTAAGATTGTTAAAATAATCTTTTGAAGGTTTTAACGAATCCTACACATGCAGCTATTTGTATTTCTTTAAAACTACTGGCATCAAGCAAGACAATGAACTTAAAAAAATGTTTTCATTAAATGGGCTAAACCGATAGCTCTTGCTCAGAATCACCAGAGGATCTGGTTAAAGATGCAGATTGTGTTTCAGTGGGTCTGGGGCGAGGCCCGGGAATCTGCATTTCTAATGGAAGTCGTACAAGTTACTCCCTGGGAAATGCTGGCCTAGGTTAAGGAAATCAGACACTAGTTAACTGAATCCTACAAGCCTATGATCTCTCTCCTCCAGGGCATGGACTCTGCTTTACTCAACTTATGTCCTTTGAGTGCAAAATGAGGCAGGGAAGCAAGCCCATGTGATAAATGTTTATTGAATGAATGTATTCATTCAAAATGAGTCTCCCAAGTTCTAGAGTTCAGCCAGAGGGCAACTTACATGGCTAGAGAAGGAGAAATGCATCAAGTAAGCATCCACATCAATAGCTGTCCGTTCCTGATTCCTGGGAGATGGAGGCAGATATATCTCTGCATGGGCTCCTACTTTGTTTAAGGCCATGTGGGGGGTTGCTAATTGTGTACCCTGTCGGCATCCCTCAACTGGCTTCCAGAGTTGAAGACATTTAGTCATGCACATACAAAACATAAACACAGTGGCATTTTTGGCATTTCCCTGAGAGGCTCTCTTAGGAAAACAGTGCTGGGAAAATAACAGATGTGCAAACTAAGAATCCACTCTGCTTAGTGAAGGTATTAGCCACAGCCTCTGAGTGCAGAAACTATCTTCTCATCCTTTGTACCATATTCTTTTCCTTGCTTCCCTCTGCTCAAAGAGGCCAGCTCACCACTAGCTCTTAGCAACTGTCTTTCGTGGGCTGTCTGGCAGACTCCAGCAGCCGAGGATGGATTTCTCCTCACCTTGGTTTTTTTTGGTAGTCTCGAGAAAGGTATAAACACCCTTCAGCTGATATTTTTCCTGTTTGGTGACCTTTTGCAGAACTCCCCATTTAAAAAGTTAGCGGTCTGCTGAGCTCCCTCTGGGGAAAGAGCACACTTTGGGTTGGCTCTCTTGCTGCTGCTTCCCCTGCTTGGAGAGCATTTGAAACCCCTGTTTTGCTCTGTTTGATCTAAAGTTTCAGGAGTTCAAGAGCTCGCTCAAGAGTTTGAGCTCTGAGCAACAGCGGTTCGAGTCCAGCCCGAGCTGAGCAGCCGCTGAGCTGCCAACAGGTAGCAGGATGGCTCAGCTAAAAAAAAAAAAAAAAAAAAAAAAAAAAAAGTTTCAGGAGTTCAAGGTTCCACTGGGGTAGGAGAGGGGAAAGGAGGGTAGAAAGGGGACAGAAAATGGGAGGCCTTTCCTCATTTTTATTTTGTGTTTTTTTTGGCCTTTAAGGTAATCTGAAAACATAATCTTTGCAGCAAATCATTCATTTCCTGACCCTATCTTCCCTCTTACCTATCTGATAGGATTGTTATAATTATGAATGTATGTGGAACCTAACTGCCTCATAGATGCTCAATAGCTAGTAGCAATTATTTTCATTATTATTTCTATTATTACATGTATCTTTTTGTGGTTTTAAAAATTGTTTTTCAGACTTTGGGCTAAACTACCCTGTCTTCTCTCTCTCTACGCTGCTTTTTGTTCCTAACTGTAATAAAAGTTCTAGCTGGCATTTCTGATTACAACCTAAAATAATTACAAATGAAAACCACAAAGCAAAGGTAAATGAAGTGTCAAGTGACACAGGACCCAGATCGGCACTTTTCCAGCTTTTCCTTTCACACCCAGCCAGGACATGGAAAACCTGGGTGTTGGTCACTGCTCTGTACTTTCTGACCATGTAGAAATCAGCTTTCTGTTTGGAACTTGAGGAACAAACTCAACCCTCCCGCTCTTTTAGCTTAGACATGCTATGGTTCCAAATCAAACCCTTCTTAGAAGGCGCTAAAATAAGCAGGGACTATTTTTCTCTTCTTTCCTCCCTGTCGGCCTCCTCCCTGGCAGACTCCTTCCTCTGTTCTGCAGCATCTTTACGAGCCTCCCCCGGGCCCATCCTTCCTGACAGGTCCCTGGGTATGTGCCAGGTAGGGGAAGTGTTTGCATCCAGGGTCCTTTTTCTTGCCCTTTTCTTTGTGAATCACATCCTTGCAACCCCTCCCCCCAGTGAACTTGAGGTGAAGGAGCTGAAATCACCCATAAGATATGGTCAAAGAGTCACTGCCCTGATTTTTGCGTCCCTCCCCGGAAGCCTCCTTTGAGAGGTGCCTTGCTGGGAGCTGATAAACACAATGGTTGCTTTGCTTACAACTGGCTATAAAACCAGATTACAGCTCATGGTACTGTCTTCACAGTTAGGTGTCATGCTTTGTTCTGTGTTACTGAAAGTCTTGCAGAATGCTTGGTATTAAAAACAAGGTCATATTACAAGAGAAACGAAAAACATTCTTTGGATATATATTTTTTTGTTTTGGTTTTTGGTTTTTTTTGGCATACAATTTAAATGTCTTTGAGGGGAAAAGGAAGCCAACACCAAGTAGTCCTGAAACACAAGTGAGGCATTTTCCTGCCGGTTGGAAGCTGAATGGAAGAGGCAGCCCCAGACCTCTTTTTTCTGTCATGAGTTTGGCTTCTACCAGTTTGCTTGTGGTATTGAATTGAGAGGTGCCTTGGGGGAGACCTTAGCTGGTACCCAAAGACCCAACTGTTTAAGAGTCAGATCTGCTTCTCTTTTGGAGGACCCACGGGTAGGCTGTCTTTAGGACCACCACCCTAACTGGTTCTAATAAAAGGGAAACCTCTTCGAACAAGTGGAACTGACAAGGGCCCAGACCTGGACAGCAGGCCTGGTACCTCCCGCCCCCACCGCCAGGCTGGCCTGGTCTCAGGGAAAGCTCCTGGGAAACTAAACAGACAAAGTGGGTGACAGAGAGAATGCACTGACCAGAGAGAATGCACTGACAAATGGTTACGCCTGCAACCTGGGGAGGGACCACCTTCTGCATCCAGGTCTGGAATAAATGCACATTCATGCAACATCCATTGGAAAAGGGCCAAGCCTGCACCACTAGCATCTTGGGAGTGGTGTTCTGGTAGCATCCACTGCTTTAGTACCTTTTTCAATTTTTTAAGTGAAAAGTAATGCTGCTGAAATGATTTTGTGATGCTGTTTCTGTTTGATGGAAAAATTCTTAAAGAGTTTGTCATGCGCTCTCTCTCAAAAACAAAAAGACACTTGAATGTCTATAAGGAAGCGTGAACAAAAAGGTAACAGAACTCCTCCAAAGATTTCATCAGATAAATTCATTACATCGTAAGCTCCTTTGCTATGAATCCTCTGTGTGTCTGAGGAGGGTCTGACAAGGACCTGCTGCTCTACAGGTGGGGAGTCACCTGGGAACATGTGCTGGCTGAGTCTCCAGATACCTCTGCTTTTCCCACATTACATGTCTCCTGGCCTGGAACCAACCAGCGGCAGATAAGCTGAGAGCCCGCAGTTCAGCCTATAGAAAACACGGTATCTGCTCCTCCTCCTCCTCCCTGAATTCCTGGGTGCCTTTTCCCTCTTACCAATTAATCAGCATTGCATGCTGGTCAACAGCAAAATTACCAAAAGAAACAAGAAAATCACATTGATTTTAACAAATGGGCTTCACCTTAAGGTCCTCTTAAAGCTGTATATTTCTTTATTCATAATAACTTGCTGTCTCTTTTCCATGATCATTTATCATCTCGGTCAAACAGCCTTCACTGAACTCAAAACCCCAAACAATGTTCTCTCGCCGCATGAAGGTGGCACTGATTTTGGCAGCATCTCGAAAACCGCCTGAAAGAGCTCCTGCTGACACACACTCATGGATCACTTTTCAGTGGAGAAAGATTCCAAGGGTAGGTTTCACTTCTTAAACTCCAGACGCCAGGACTCCAACACTGCATTTCCCACCCCTGTGTCATCACTTCTCTGCTGCTTCTGGTGTGACCTGTCACCAAGGTGCCTGTCACTGCAAGCCACTTGGGGATAGCTCCTTGACAGAACCAAAGGAAGCCTTCCTGAGCCACCTGTTCAAACCACTGGCACACCACCTCTGAGGGCTTTTGCAGACTCACACACACTCAGGAGAGCTCTTTAAAAGAACACTTCTTTTCCCCTCCAAAAAGCTGAGCTATCAGCACAATCGTTCTTTTGAGAGGGATCAGAATGAACGCACACATACTTCACAGGCTCTTCTATGAGGAAGAAGTCAAAGTCAACCAGAGAAGGCAGTTATGTGCCAGAAAAAATATTTCATAATCCCAAACTTCCTGTTGCACCCAATTAGGCTATGGAATTACTTTCTGATTGTCGGCTTAGTCTAAATATTATCAACTTCTACTGACAAGTTAACCTATAACAGGAAATTCAACAGACAGAGTGTAGTCCACACTACAGTATCTTTATTAGATATATTTCGTCCTCCCCCAGGTTTATATAAAGCCCGGTGACTCTTTATCCATACGGTTGGTATGGCGGATTTGGTTTATACAGTTTGTTATTATAGGTGGAAAGCCAAGTTACACATAGTTGATTTGTGCTTGAATTTTTGCTGAAAACTTGATGATGAAAATAACTAAGTTCTAAATTAAATGAGGATAAAAATGAACTAGAAATCAATATAAACCTAGGTGTGTTTGGAGGTTATAATCCTGACCTTTATTTCATGCCACAAACATGGGGTTGGAACCTTCCATTTTTTTCCAGTGAGCATATTCCCTAAGGATTCATCATGGCACCACACTAAGCCGTACATAATATCTCAAGCTCTTATGAAACATCCATGATTATGATTTGTTTCTATAATAAACAAAATAATCTAGCCATATTGGTAACAGCTCTCAAATGCTACAGGAACAGGAACATAACATAATGACATGTAATGAGTACTCCGTCTTCTAAATCTACTTGTGATTTTAACATATTGTTTCCTGTTGCCTTATAAACTGTATTAGGAACCCCCGGAGACAGGGCAAGACCCTGTAGGAATATGTTTGATATATAGTTGGATTAAATAACAACCTAATATATCAAACATATCACACAGAGGCCTGCAGAAAAGGTATCCAGGTCTGACTGAGCTCGAGAATAGGCACAGTATTGCAGGCTACGGCTGCAGGGGGTGGTCACCCCTGCAGTTCCTTTCCCTGGCTGTGGCGCACAGTGTGTCTGCAAGTGTGGTATCGGCGCTATTAGTGATATCGTAGGCACATGCACCACAGCTCGCCTCGCCGGCATTCTCATTTTGCCTTTGTACCATCTTCCCAGGCAAACAGTGGATTCAACAGTGCAAACTTGTTCGTTACTCATGCCTGGGAGATTCCAGGCAAAAAAAGTTGCTTAAATGTTAAAGGCCTGACGTGGGAATAAACCAGGAATCATCTTCATAAACCACAGACCATTCTGCTTTTAAAACAGGCAACCTGAGAATGTGGTGAGCAAAACAATTTAAACAAAAACATTGCCCGTCCCCAGAACTAATTCTCAAAGTAGTGGAAATGCTGCTCAGTTGTGCAAAGAAAGCGCCTTCACTCTTTACTGAGGGCCTGTGAGTTGTGTGCAAAGTTATAGGAATACAAATGGCATGCCAACTGCTTATTCACAGTATCCCGAGGATTTTTTTTTTTTAGGTTACGGAAGTGGATGGAGAGAAGCAATCAACCTCAAAAGGCAGGTTGATTTTGGTTTCAGAATGGGAATTTTTTTTAATTTATTTTTTATTTTTAAAGATTGTATTGGGGAGTTGGGGAAGGGGAACAGTGTTGGGGAAGAGGAACCGCCAAGTTGTTGTTCTTCAGTCTTAGTTGTGGAGGGCACAGCTAGTTCAGCTCCAAGTCCAGTCGCCATCCAGCCACCCATCAGCAGCTCACGGCCGCTCAGCTCAAGGTGCTGTGTTCAATCTTAGTTGTAGGTGGGCATAGCCCACCATCCCATGTGGGAGTTGAACCGGAAACCTTGTTGCTAAGAGTGTATGCTTTAACCACTGAGCCACTTTTTTAACTGGGGAAATGAATGCCTTTATAAAGGCAAGAAAGATCTTTTATTTCACGTGGATATCACCACAAAGCAGATGGCACTCCTAGACAGGAACAAAAACTATGGTTTTGGTTGATGGTTTTTTTCAAAAACAGTTTTACAGATAATATAATCCATGTGGTATGAGACTTGGTCATTGGGCAGAGAGAGACTTCTGATCATTCTAAAGCACCCTTCCTAATATGAAAGTGGGAGTGACCAAAGTAGGTAGCCCCAAGGAAGGGAGTCAAATCAACGGTTTAACTGTGTCCTTAACTAAAGGGTTCCTGGGCTTTCCATAAAAACCCACACTGTAAACACAAAGGCTAGACAATCCAAGGGTAATATAGGGAGTGTCCAGTGGCCCCCTTCAGCAGTCATCACTAATTTAAGTGCTGTTATTTTTAAAACACAGACCTTCCCATCACGCCAGTTCCACCATCATTCTTGTATACTCCCCGCCTGTCTCCTTCATATGCAAGTGCTTTTTTTACAGAGTTGCAACCATATGAGTACATAATTCTGTATTTTAAAAAAATTTTATTTTATATTATGCCACGAGACTCTTCTTTACACTACACAGGCTTAGAAACCATTATTTTTTAATAGCTGCATACTTTTCTTTCAAGGAGACACTCAGGTCACAACCAACTTCTCATGACTGCAAACAAGGCTGAAAGGAGCGACCCTCTCGCACACACAGAACTGTCTTCCTCTCTGGATTTCCTCCTCAGGACAGATTCCCAGAGGTGGGATTCAAGTTCAAAAACTGACAACCTCCCCTGTGGGACTACACTTCCCTGTCTGACACCAGGTAGGCTGAGAGGACTGGTATGGTCTGGAACTGCCACCCAGGGGCCACACACGCTGCTCCCAGCTCAGTCATGGCAATCGGATGCTGGCCAGGTAACCTGCCCCTGATTCTGCATTGATAGAGCAGGGGTGGTAACAGTGCTACCTCGTGGCCTTTTTGCAAGGACCAGATGAGTTAATCCAGGTAAAGCACCTAGAAGATTGCCTGGCACATGCTTGGCACCCTATCAATATAAGCATTTAGATTTTCCTTTCTTTTCTTTTTGCTAAGGCTATCAGCTCATGGGTCTATGGAATAATTTTTTATTCAGGCATTTTCCTAAGAGGTAGTAGATAAAAGTCCCAGAATCTTATTTTCAATGATAGTGATACAATTACTGCTTACTGCATCTTATTGTATGCCAGGAACTGTGTTCTTCAATGATCTCATTGGTAATAACAACAATCCTATGGGGGTAGGAATTCTAATAACTTTGTTTTGCAGATCAGGAATCGTGAAGCAAATAAATGGCCGGCAGAGGGAAACCCAGAGTCAGACACAGACAAGAACTCAGAAGGACCTGGCAAAAGGACAAAGGGAACAGGGTTGGGACTAGAGCTCTTAGAATATGGTGATGTGTTAATGTTAAATTAGCACCAGGCTAATTCTCAAGGAGAATGAATGTCAACCGACATGACTTCGGCATTAGCAGACAGAAGCTTTCCCAAGAGAGGCGACATGTGATAAATCATGTAAGGAAGGAAACCCAAATTAAGCAGAAAGCCTCTACATCTGAGTCAATGGTTGCTGCTTGCCTTTTCAGTTGAAAGTACATTTTCCATTCACAAGTAGCTTGACTTACAAAAGAGAAACAACGACATAACCAGAAAATGGAGTTGCCCCTATACCCACACTTAGCTCTTACATTTGTTAAGAAAAATTCAGACACTGTCAGACAAACCATGACCCTCAGGTTAGAGGCCAGTAAAGAGAGCCCTGATAAACTCAAAAATCAGATGCCAAAACTTTTAAATTACATCTTGATGAGAAATTTTAAAAAATGCTTGTACCAGGTCTACAGAGGCTATTAAGAGATGGATTCTAAGAATTCCATGGTTTTAAGAATATTCCCAAGCTTAATAGAGTCACTATACACATATGTTTATGTCTGTTTTACATACAACAGTGGCCCATGCACCACTTTTGAGCCGTTTGGTGTACTCCAGGGCTCAGGCACCATCTTTTGGTCTTAGAAAAAAAGTAGAATTTTAGGCATACCTAAATTGGAGGATCCAACTTTTTTTGAGGGGAAGAGCCAGACTTTACTTCCTAATGTACTTAGGTCCCTGGAAGAGAGGTGAGGTTACTGATACCAGGAGGGACTTGCTTGAATAGAAAAAAGAAAAGAGGCCTCCTCTGATTCTACTATCTTCCCATTGAAGACAGCTGGGCAGGGCAGGGTAGGGTTACAGCTCCTTAACAGGGTTGGGCTTTGACCCTGGCCAGCACTAGTTAACCATCCTTTTTACTTAATAATTGTCCTCTCTACTGCCTGACTTTAAAGTATGTCTTTCCTTTAAATGGCTGTTTCTCTTAACATATACTCATAATCTTAAGTTGTAAACATTTATCTAGATGACAAATATAGATGGAGGACATACATCATTCAACCATCAAGACCCAGCATTGTTATTTCTCTGTAAAAAGCATTTTGGAAACCAGACAGTTGGACTGACAATCTGACATGCAGTAATAGGGACTTTCTTTAGGAAGCATCCAACACCTGCCTTATATATAATTAAACAAAATCAAGATGGTAAATGCCCGGATTCTTCCTTGGCATACCCACCCACAGGTATTTTTCTGGGTGGTTAACCTGCTAGACCCACCCGCTGGGTTTTGCCTGCACCCTGTACAAAGGTGCTGGTGGGTAGAGCAGGTTTGCAGTTGCTAATCTGACCGCCGGGAGGGAGCCAAGCTCCCTTGCAGGACGCCCAGCACATTTTGTAGCCATCCATCGGAAGACCTACTAACAGCAGACAAGCAGCCACATGTGGACACTCACTTTTGGTTTTGCTCTTGGCTTCAGTTGCTCTAACTTCTTAGCAGCAGCTTCAATGGACGCCGCGGCCCCCAGAAGTTCTGTTTCTGCAATGACGGTGGGGTCTTCTGGGTCCACCCACTCTGTTCCTAAAATGAGTCCAAACAGGGTCATTCTTTTTGGCTGCAGACCTCAGAGCACCCACTTAATGACAAACACTATCTGGGTGCACACACAGAGGCGCTCCACAAGCCTACGAGCAGCACTGTCCTCAGGGTCAGCCCCCTGACTCTCACAGAGATCAGCTGGGAGCAGAGGGGTACCTGTGTAAGCCTCGTTTCCTAAATCGATGTGTGTACAGCCCTACTCACAGGAGCTGTCATCGATGATCGTTTCAAAATCAAGACCTCATGGACCAAGGCCAGCTTGCACATTATTACTCTGACTTAGGGCATGTGACTATGAGCAAGGATCCTAGGAGAAGACTTGAGACTATGCTGAGCACACAGAGATTACCTTGCTCTCCTCCTGGGAACTTGAGGAATGGCTACTCACCTCAATTCCAACTAAGGGAAACTGGTGAGAAAGCCTTTCCCTTGTGAGTTGACTACTTCTATGAAACCATGAAGGCATGTGCCAACAATGTACCCAGACAGCACCATTTACACGAAGGGTGCTATTTGAATGAGAATAAATATTCCCATGAATAAAAACACAGATAAAGGGCCAGCTGAGCAACTCAGTTGGTTAACAGCTTGCTCAAGAGTGTGATCTCTGAGCAACAGGGTTGCCAGTTTGATTCCCACATGGGCCGCTGAGCTGAGCTGCCACCAAGCTGCCAACAGGTGGCAGGATGGCTCAGCTGGTGAGAGCACGTGCTCCTAACAACAAGGTTGCCTGTTTGAGATGGCGGGCTGTGTCCGCCCACAACTAAAGACTGAACTCTGCACCTTGAGCTGAGCTGCCGCCCGGGTTGCTCAGTGGATAGAGCATGCGCTCTTAACAACAAGGCTGCTGGTTTGACTCCCACATGGGATGGTGGCTACACCCACCTGCAACTAATTGAACACAGCACCTTGAGCTGAGCGGCACTACTGCACTTGGATCTGAGCTTGCTGCGTCCTCCACAACTAAAGTTGAAGGACACTGGTCGTTCCCCTTCCCCAATTCCCCAAAACTGTTCCCCTCCCCCAATTCCCTAATAACATTTAAAAATAAAACAAACCCACAGATAAATATACATGATGAGACCCTTAAAAGTTAAGTGAGCAGTTCTAGAAGTCCTTAATACAAAGACTGAAGAAAAGACTTGCTTCAGGAGGATATTATTTTAAAAAAGCTAACTCTATTCCCATTTGCTTAAAAAAAATGTACTTCACTGTGTTTTTTCTGACTGCATATGTGTTGGCTACACAATTTCTCTGCTCAGCTCGCTGTACCAGCACTGCCTCTGAGTGGTATTCCACAAGGGGACACAAAAGGACCCAGCCTACCTTTCATGGCTTCCGCTGCCTGGATGAGCTCAGTCACGGCGCCGGCGACTCTCTTCGAGAGAGTAGCCAGCTGGTGCTTGAGTTCCGGGGTTGGTTTCTGAAGAATCTATAGGGGAAGAAAGCCGAATGCATAAGGAAGATCGAAACACTGTGACAGGAAACACGCTCTTACTGGTGAACACAGAGTTGGACATCTTGGTTTTAACATGCAACTCTGTCACCAAGGGACTTCAGAATCTTGGGGAAAACACGTAAGACTCATTGGCCTTCAGGTGCCTCGTGTGATAAATGAGAAGTTGGGAGCCCTGGGTTTCTCTAGGGTCCTTTCTGACATATTGCCAAAGATCATATGGGACACAAAATCCTTATTTGTCCTTTTATTTGTACATAAAACAAATAAAATATATACATACATGAAAATTATCCACAGTTACCTAAAAACACTCAGAGAACATGAAAGCCCAAGACTTCGGGTCAGCTGGTGCTTATGACAAAACAAATGTGGGACTAGAAGAAATGTATGAGTCAGCTGGGGTCTTGCAGATAAAATCCCTGAGAGCAACAACCAACTGATCAGGAGAGTTGTTCCTGAAAGAACCACCCATTTCCAGGGGTTTGACTCCAAGCTCTTCTGGGAGAAGTTGTGAAGAATTTCCCTCTTTTAAACTAGTTGGAAAGTTTATTTAAATGGATTTTGCTTTTTGCTTTTTTTATGGTGCTATGAAAAAATACTGGCGCTCCACCCCCCAAACCAACTTAAAGGATATCCCAGCTGATTTCTTCTCAAATCCATTAAAGAACGGGACTAAGAAATGGGATAAGTAAAGCCAATTAGAGCTTCAAATTTACACAGTTGAATTTTTGTTCCTTAACAACACAGAATATTCTTGGCAGCTTTATTTGTAATAATCAAGACCTAGAAACAACCCAAATGTCAATCAACAGGTGGATAAACAAATGATGGCATATCCATCTGAGGGAATAGTACTTAGCAATAAAAGGCAACGGATTATTGATACGCACAACATGGATGGAATGGAAAACACTGATGCTGAGTGAAAGGGGCCAGACGAAAAGGAGCGCATGCTATATGATTCCATTTATATAAAGATCTAGAAAATGCAAACACATCTATAATAACAAAAAGCAGATCAATAGTTGCCTGGAAATTTTCAGGAATAATGGATATATTCATTACTTTGATTGTGGCACTGCTTTTACAGATGTGTTTATAGGTCAGTACTAAAATTGTGCATTTTAAATATATGTTTACTGCATATTAGTTATGCTTCAGTAAAGCAGGAAAAAAAAAGGTAAGGGTGTGGTGGGGAGACTTCACATCACCAAAGCGGAGTGGTGATGGAGAAGGAGAAGCACTTCTGTACGCACTATTCCTCTAAAAAGAAAACAGTCCTGGGCCGGCCGAGTGGCGCATTGTTTAAAAGCTGGGTTGGGATGCCAGAGGACCCCGGTTCGGATCCCACATATGAGGGCCAGTGACACTGCCCTCTACAGCTAAGATGGTGAACAACAGCTCAACCTGGAGCTGGGCTGCTGTGAGTCACTGGCGACCGCGACAGCTTCGGCGTGGGCTGCAGCCCCTGCTGCATTGGATTGCCATGGGCTACCGTGTGTGGCCAGCAGCCAGCGTGAGCGGCCAGCAGCCGCAGTGAGCGGCCATCCAGAAGCCGGCGACTGATTTGCCTCGCTCGGGAAGAGCACAATGATGGTGCCAACTTGGGCCAGTAAAGCAACGTCCTCCACAACTAGACTGAAGAACAAAAACGACAGCAACTTGTCTGTTCCCCTTCCCCCAAATGCCCAATAAAAATCTTAAAAAAAAAAAAAAGAAAATAGTCCTATGATAAAGTACCCTATTTCGATAAGGCAGGAAGAAAGGAGATCTATTTTCATTCTGCTATTAAGTCAATATGAGTTCTAATAGCAGGCCACAGACAGAGCCCAGTTAAAGTTCTGCTAGTGGAAGCAGGGGTCATGTTCACCCTGGCAAAGGTCTCATATTGGGGTTTTCCAGCAATATGGGACTGTGACTGCTGCAGATGCAAAATGGCTGCCTCCTGATTGGGAATACAAATCTTCTATGACAAACAAGAAAATGCAGGAGGCCAACACTGCTCCAGCTGCCATGTCTAAAGCTTCAAAGAAGCAGCTCCCAGAGCAGCTAGGAGATGGCTCTGCTCAAATCAGGTCTCATTATTTGTTGATTGCTAAGTGGATTCTCCAAAGAAAAGAATTCCCCAAGCAGGGATTCTCAGTTTGCAGCCTCCATTCCAAAAGAATCCAGCTGGGTGTTTGGGTCTGGGAACCCTCTTAACACTTTAAAAGGGCATTTTTGTACTGATGTTTCTTTGATGAGAGTAGGGGGAGGCAGGAAATGAGTTTTCAGCTCAAGGGGGCCCAAGATCCACAAAAGGTTAAGAATGCTAAAATCACAATAGTTATTTGCACCTAGATAGAGACAAAAAGAAAACGGGATTGGTTAGGGATACAAAATTCATTATTATTTATATATTTCTTTAAAAAGTAAAGATCTGAGCAAAATGGAACAAAATGTTAATTAGCAAAATTAGTTAACTATAGATGACAGACTCGTAGATGTTGATATGATTTTCTGCATTTAAAAACCTTTTCTAAAGTAAAAAATATACAAATCAGCCAAAAAAGGTTAGGAATCTCTGACTCTAAGATATTTGAACTGAACAAGACTAAAGCAGCCTAATTTCCCCCACATTTTCATGTGCCTACATTTAAGAAAAGCAGCCCACTAAAGATCCCTGAACTACCTTGTACCACCTGAAAAGTTGACCTTGTTTACGAGTATGTCTGTAAATTGCTAGATACTTTCTCCAAATTTTAATTTCTACTTTTCTTTTTCCCCTTTTGTAAACATTGTGTTCGTCCTTTAGCCTTCAGGAATCTTACTAATTCTCTTTGACCTATTAAACCAAGAACTCAACTTTTCAAGTGATCCAGGAGGGCTCTTGTAAGATCTCCTGCTACAGTTCTGATTTAGGTGGGCTTTTTTTTCAGAATGGTGATACTGTGGTCATCTCATTATACATGGTCTCCCCATACAGACCAGAGAATGAGAAGGGCAGGATGGTGTATGTGTTTGTCAAAATCTCCAGTTTTTAATTGCTTATTTATTCACCACCCTCAAACAGCCAATCTAATCTTGGTATTCTTTTCTTCTACTGTAAAGATAATTTCAACACAAATCTGATGTCTTCTCTAAATTGGCAATGCGGCTTTCATTTTCTGGTTCTGTTTCGCAAAGTTCCCTCAGAGATGCACACTAGTTTCCCTGTCTGTACATCTCCGTTTTCCTCCTTTCTTCTTGGGTCTCGACTGGCACTGGCCTCAGCAGCCTTGTGGCTCATGGGCCTCTCAGCGTGGAACTATCTTCCCTGCTCTTGGCCTCCTTTTAGCCCAGGTTTCTTCAGTTTGCTTTGGAGAAGGAGTTAGGGCTAATAATGTGAAATGGAACTTAATCTTAGTAGCAGGCCCAAGAAAGCTATTTACAAATGTCCACAGTTTAGGTGACAGAACCTTGTCACAGGGGCTCCACAAATTTTGGTTAGGAACTTGTACTTTCCTATGTTTATAGTAATTCCTTGGACATGGAGGCTGTTTTCTTTCTATATTTTTATTAGAAAATATCCTTCAAAGAGTATGTCTCGCTTTCTAAAGAGACAAAAATAAATACACAAACAAGTGAATCCACAATACTATTTCATTCACATTTCCTTGGGGGTCAGAACCATCAGCACTTACCACCATTAAGAGGCAAAAACATCCTTGCAAAAGATGAGACAAATTTTTTACGTTTCCTAAAAGTTTTAATGTCACTTAGCTTTTCTTCCTATTAGTGATTTCATTTTAGCATCAACTACTTTCACACTATAAACCTCAAAACAGCCGTGGAGAACCATTTCTATTTCTACCATAATTCCTGGTTACCATGGCAATAACTGTATAGATAGATGAGAAGAAACTCATGGGGAAGGCTTTTAACAGACACATCAACCACCCTAGGTTGCAACATGTAAGGAGTCAGAGCCCTGTTTCTCTAGTAAATACAAGGAAGAATTCATAAGAGGAAACCGATTCACTGAATAACAGATCTGGCAGCCTGGGGTCATAGGCTCCAATAATAACTCTCAATTCTTAAAAAAACCTGCCAGATCTTTATCAGCTTGTGCACGTGTTGTAGGACCTGGTGAAGCCCAAACATGGATGCAGGAAGCAAAGGGGCAAAACTTGAGGATGCTATTCAAGATATCATCCACAAAGACCAGAAAGAGCTTGCCAAAGAGCAACTGAACATTACAAACCATTCCTTGAGTCTTACTTGCCCTAACTGATGGGCCTGTTATTCAAACATGCAAACAGAAGAAAGATGAATCTGCGGCAGACTTCAGAGTCTGCTTGGAAGCCCTCTTCCTACAGCTGTTCTGGTGTCATATGATAAATAGGGTCAGTCAACCCACTCTAGCTGCCCTTTTCGTAAATGGATTATCTGCTGAGATTAGTGGATTGGTAAGAGGCAGAAAATGGGATGGGAGGCCACAGGCCTGACTGAACTTGTGACTATAGCTGGGCATTTTGAAAGGACCCTGGAGCAAGATTGGAAACAAAAATCCACCAAGCTATTAGCTTTACTGCTAAAACAGCTCCAAGGTCAGAGACCCAAAATGACACCTGGGCCTCCTGAATTGCACCCCGCTAGGGGTCCATTATCAAACACTGGCCCAGAAATTGATGTCTCAGTTGTAATCAGTTGGGACACTGGGAAAAGATTGTCCTCAAAGGCCCTATGCAAACTCCCAACGCAGCTCAAATCCACCCATACCTACCTCCCAGGAGGGCCCCGTACAGGCCCTCACACAGTTGACAGGACTCCGAGGGGTTCTCTGGTAAGCTACTGCCAGTACAGCAGGTCCTCAAAAAACATCGTTTTGTCATAACCTTCATGAGAACAAAAAAAATCAATTCCCAGCCGGGGTCACTGTCTATGGAGTTTGCACATTCTGCCTGGGTTTTCTCCGGGGATTGGGGACTCCGGTTTCCTCCAAAATCCCAGAGATGTGCACGAGAGGTGATTGGCGTGTGTACACTGTCCCAGTCTGAGAAAGTGTGGGTGACCCTGCGATGGAGGGGTGTCCTGTCTGGGGGTGGTTTCTCACCTTGTGCCCTGAGGTTCTGTAACAGGCTTTGGCCACTTGTGACCCTAAACTGGACTAAATAGGTTGGAAGAGAATTATCTTACTTGTTTTTATTTATCTTCCTTAAATGTATGTATTGCTTACATTTATTTCAATGTTTAATATTAGAAGTGTTTGGGGTCTTTATTTAGAAGTTTGCTGATGTTTCTGTGACCAGAAATGTGCAGCAGGAACTTAACTCTTATTTATATCACTTAGTCTTAGGAGAGTTGGTTCCATTATAATTCCTTTCACTTAAAGTTGCAGTTTCCAAGAACCTATTATGATATTAAGTGAGGACTTACTGTAATTTCCTTAAACAGCCCAGGGGGAACTAAATTTACTGGAGCTACACTTTTCACTTTAAACCTCACCCTTACTGGACAATGAAATCCCCAGAGTAAAAGGAGGTTTTCATTATGGGGGCATCTAATACAGTTCAGAGAGAATTTTTATCTCAACCCGTACTAATGACTCTGGGACCTTTTATTGAAAAACATTCCTTTTTGCTACGTGATATAGCCCCAATCTATTAGCTGGAGATCTCCTTTTTAAATGAAAAGGGCCAACACATTTTGTTTCAAATGGAGACCTCCCTTTAGAATTTCCTGACTAACCCAGGCCTGATCTTTTATGTTCTTTAGAGTCTATCCTTGACATAGAAGAGGAAGAATTTATACAAAGGTCCCCTAATTTAATCAAAGTGCCCAAAAATCTGGGAGCTGACTACCTTTCTTTCAAACTGACATTGGAACAATAAAAAGTGCAGAACCTATAAAGATTCAGATAGATGTAAACAAACCTCTCCCTAAATTACCTCAATATCCATTAAAGCCTGAGGCCACACAAGGCCTTGACCACATAGCAGAAGATCTAATTGCCAAGGGCCAATCATTCTCTGTACCAGGCCCTGCAACACACTGATCTTACAATGGACGGTGATGGTGATTTGCTCAGGATTTGAGAGTTATGAGTCAGTTGGTTATTCCTTGTTCCCCAGTCATTCCAAACCCAAACACTCTCTTGTGACAAGTTCCATTAGACTCAAAATGGTTCACTGTTGTAGACCTTGTTCAGCCCCTTTCAGCATCCCTGGGGATCCCAACAGCCAGTATTATTCACCTTTACATGGAGCAAATGGCAATATACCTGGACAGCCATGGCTCAAGGGTTCAGAGGCCCCTTCCCGTTTCCCCCAGGTATTTCACCAAGATTTAAACATTCTCCAGTTCTGGAGAAACTGGCCCTTTTACAATATGTAGATGACCTCCTGCTATGCTCAGTTACCAAAGAGGTGTCCATACAAGGTTCCATTTATTTGCTACAAGAGTTAGCTGAAGAAGGATCCAAGGTCTCTAAGGAAAAATTACAATGATCTTTAGATACTGTTCATTACCTAGGTCATGATCTAAGCCCTGAAGGAATTCAGCTGTTTCCAAAAAGAATTCAGCTAAGCCAGGAATTTCCTAGACCTACGACCTCTCCTGAAGCCCTAGAAAATATTGCTTTCCACAACCTCCAGTGATCAAGACACCCACTTCACTGGGCACACCATATGAGCTTTGACGAAAACCTTGCAAACTTCATGGAATTATCATTGTCCCTATCACCCTCCATCATCAGGGTAAGGTCTAGAGAATTAATGGGATCCCCAAACCTAAAACTTGCTGACCCCGTCCGGGAACATAAGGTAACTCTACTCAAGACTGTCATGAGTAGACCAGTGTCTATTGGTATACAGCCTTCTGCTAATCCCTTGTTATCTCAGGCTATAATAGCATCACCAGCTACTGTAGGTCTTTAATGTCTTATGCTCAAGCCTATCGCCAACAGGTTAAAGAAGCTTTCCTGGATCCCAATTCAAAGTGTCCTGTTGGTTATAGTTTGGAGCCTTGTGACTGGGTATTCTGGAAGCATCATCAGAGGAAGGTAGCCCTCGAGCCCCACTGGAAGGGACCTTGCCAAGTACTCCTGACCACTGACACTGCTGCAAAACTAGAAGGCACTGAGCCTTGGATACACATCTCACGGTCAAAGAAGGCTTCACCTGACTCCTGGTCCTGTACAGATGCTGGAGACCTATGAGTCAAACTGATGAGGAAGAGAAGTAGCTGACATCAACGTAGACCACTTTCACCTAATTCACCAGACCAAGACTTCACACTTAAACCAAAAACGAAATCTTTTCTTCTTTTCTTGTTCCTTTACTCTGGCATTGGCCTGGAAAGATGATGGCGTCAGCTACACCATCCAGGTCATTGCTAAGGGGCAGGGGTGTAACGTTTCAGACTAGGGATTTGCCATCACTCTGATCTGTTCATCTTAGCAGAAGTGGTTTATGCCCCACAGGATTTTTGTCTGTGGTAGTTATCATTTTCCTAGGTTGTTGGTACATAACAGGGCAACCCGTGAGGTTATGTACCTGTGTCTCGAACTTCACAAACTGAGATGCCTCATTGGTCAACTCCCCCTGAACTGACATTGTTGAGGTAGAAAGGACCTACCAGAAAGTTCTTCATGATTCAGGATTTACTTCCTTTGGCAGGTCCTCACTTCCCTGGTTAGGAGTAAATATAAATGAGGCTCTAATCAGGAACCTCTCCCCAAGCTCTAGAAAATATTGCAAAATCCACTGTGAAAGCAATAACTGCCTAACTAAAATCCTTAGATTCTCTGCCCAAAGTTGTTCTTGACAATAGGATGACCCTTGATTATCTTTCAGCTGAGCAAGGAGGTGTCTGTACTGTGACCACCATCACCTGCTACACCTGGATTAACACTTCAGGGGAAGCTGAAACCCAGGTACATTAAGATCACTGAGCAAGCCACTTGGCTCAAATAGGTGACTCCCTCAACAGGGTTTTTTTTTTTTTTTCATTTGATTTTGATTGGTTTGGGACCATGGCTCTAAAGTATACTCTAAGCATTGGAAATCATCCTGTTAATAGTTTTCATAATACTCTCCCCGGTGCATTGTGTTCTCTTAAAAGCTTTAGATGTGTGTTTGAAGCCTCTAACCACCAAGCAAATGATCTACCCAAGATGGGAACACCAGAAAAAAACAACAAAGAGAATGACTGACTTAAAGATTGTGAACCTGAAGCCATGATCTGTGAGTATGAACAGAGATTAAGGAAAAACATTGGGACCTGTGAATATCAAACAGAGGATCAGGAAAAGCCATAAGAACTACAGAATAGCAGCTGAGAGTGGCGCTACTGCCTTACATTTTGATCACGTCTCTCAGTCAAGCTGAAAGTCTGATCAAAAGAGGGGGAATTGTTAAAGAGAAAACCACAGGCCCCAAATGAAATCACTTGTGCTAAAGCCCATGACATTGAACCTAGACTCAATAGCTGACATAATTGCAGTTTCAACCTTCTCCAGGAATGTAATCTTAATTGGTCTGTCTGGAATTTTCTGGTCAGTACTAATGAGGTAATCTATCATGTGGCCCCTCTCCATCTACCCCTAGCCCTACCCCCAGGAAGCTGTGGCTGTCTACCTGATAAGACAAACCCTGCCTTGCCTTAAGGCAGTGGTTCTCAACCTGTGGGTCGTTACCCCTTTGGGGGTCGAATGACCCTTTCACAGGGGTCGCCTAAGACCATCGAAAAACAAAAAGATACTTACATTATGATTCATAACAGTAGCAAAATTACAGTTATAGAGTAGCAACGAAAATAATTTTATGGTTGGGGTCACCACAACACGAGGAACTGTATTAAGGGGTCGCGGCATTAGGAAGGTTGAGAACCGCTGCCTTAAGGGAAGGCAACCTGGCCTGCACAATCCTTTCTTTTCTTTTGCTAATAACGTTCTTGTCCTGCCCAGTTTCTGACAGGCAAGGCCATATTGTTCAGCTTCTCAGAGCATCTCTCCACCCGCCAGATGGGATTCTGCTGGATCCATGAATCTCTCAATAAAGCCAATTAGATCCTCACATTTACTCAACTGAATTTTTGCTCTTTACAGGGAAACCATATTTGCCCGGGCCCAGGAAAGGAAGGCGGCGCTCGCCCCTCCTCCTTCCAGCCTCTGGCCTCCACAGGCGCCTCTCCGATGACACCTCCCAAATTACATGGGTTGTGGGGTCTTAGTGCGGCAAGTACCCTTCTTCCTGGTCTAGAAAAAGCTGCTGATTATCAGGAGGGCTGATGCCTGACATAATAATTAAGTGGCCGTGAAGCTGGGGTCTCCGAACATGTGGCCTGGGAAGGGCTCCTAAATCTTCCCCCTGGGCCCCTTGGCCTCCTCTCAGGTGAAGCGCCCAGCCATCACCCACCCCCTCCGGAGTCCTTTAGTCTTCTCACCAAACAAGGTGGGCTGGAGAGGACAGGTGAGGAGGAGAGAGGAAGTGCTTCGGTTCCCAGATTCTGGGAAAGGGTTTAAAGTCGGCCTGAGGTCAAGGAGGGGACCCTGTGGGGTTTCCATTTTCCTTCTCCCCTGGAAGAAATTGCAAGACAAGTGCTGGTGCCTGCCCGCCCTTCCTTATGAAGGGAGAACTCTCCGCAATACGCGCAGTCTTTTGTTGGCGCGTGAAACGGGAGCTCTTCACTCATTAAGCCTCTTAAAGGCTGTCCGCCTCCTTTCCATCCAGGTTTGTGGGTTTGTGGGAGACGCAGCTAGAGGTGGGCCCCCAGGCAGTGATCTTCTTGTTAAATGGCTCTCCAAGAGCACAAGTGAAGAGCGGCAGCCTGAGGGCCACGTGTGCAGGGGTCTGGACCTACAGATGCTGGCTGAGGTGTCAGCGCTGCCCAGATACAGACACAGGTCCTGGAAAAAATATGGTGTAACCAAGAAATGGAGCTGGGGAAAAGGGGTGAAATGAGCACCCCAGGATCAGGTTCCTTCCAACAAATGCACAAGACAAAAACAAAAGCGTGAGCAGCAGAAACCAAGACGCGGGGGGCCTTTACTCAGGAAGCTGCTGGGAAGCCCTTGCTGCGAGCCCTGCTCCAGGCTCCACTGGGAACGGCACCCTCCAGGGGGGCTGCAAGGAAGAATGCGGCCAAGGGGAGCTCAGCCATGAGCTTCTGACATTCTCACCGAGTCCTTCATGAACTGTCCCTTTAACATCTGAGGAAACTGAAGCCCAGGTGAGGCAGTGCCCAGGCGGCTATTTTCATAGCAGAGTCAGGGTTTGAACTCGAGGCTTCTAAACCTAAGCCTAACACGATTCCCACTCTACTTTTCATTGTTCAGATACAACATGGTTCCTTCCATGTGACTAAGAATATATTGTTCTATAAAGAAAAAAACAGGTTTTTGAAAGCCTTGCTGGCTTTATCCTCTTTACCCTGAATTTCCTGCTAGGCACGCTCACGGACTGAGCACTTTTAACTATATCCCAACATAGATGGTTGGTTTGGCTGGAGAGGCTCCTGCCTGCAAACGCTGAGTGGCCAAGACATTCTCTTCTTGGCCGGCATGGGATTCACTCGTTTCTAGTCCCATGAGTTCAGGCTTCGGGAGCCCATGTTCGTAATCCCGACTGGCTACTCTCACAAAAGATATCCTTTTGCACTGACCACAGTTACCTGGGTGAAGAAGGAAATGCTCCCTTAAAACACCTAAAATGCTCACCATCAGACGGTAACGTAAGGACAAGGCAGTGAAATGCCAGAACGAGCACAGAGCTGGGAATAATAACAGTCGGGATTTGGTCCCAGGTGTGTCGCTAGTGGCTGGGCAACCTCAGCCAAGGCGCCAAACTTCTCTGAGTCTTGGATCCTTCCTTTCTTCCCTTCCCTCCCCTCCCCTTCCTCCTCTCCCCTCCCCTCTCCTTCCTTCTCTCTCTCCACCCCCCTTCCTTCCTTCCTACCTTCCTTCTTTCCTTCCTTCCTTTTTTTTAGGTTTAGGAAGGAGCAAGGGCCATGAAGGAAGGGGGAGACATCATCAATTCTCTTCTGGGGTGTCTCTGACTCCTAAACAAACTCTAGGGGCTGCCCCAGACCCTCCCAAATTCTAAGTGTGGCTCCCGGGAGTAAACAGGGACAGGTGCACAACGAATACACTTCCTGGTCCCCCATGGTTTGGCCCTTGGGCCTGGGGGAGCCAAGCCACCCTAGGAACTGGGAGCTGGTGCAAGCCTGAGCTCCCGTGTGGGCCGTCCGCCAGCCACAGCCACCGCATCCTGCCGGCATCTTCTGTGTCAGCCCTCTTAGCCCTGTTCCAGGTGGACGACCCAGGCTGGCGGGAGGTCATCACAGTAAGGGAAGTGTCATTCTCAATGTGGTCTAAGCCATGCGTTCAAGGACTGGAGAAAGTCATGAGAGGTGAGATGACCTGTGGCACTGACATCTCTAACTCGTCGTGGAGGCTGGTGTGGGTCTTGCATGCGGCTTCCCTTTCCTCGCACGATGGACTGGGGTCTTCCGAGCAGGCCCGCCTGACACTTTTTCAGTGGTGGCTCTGCCTGTCCCACCTGCTTCATCCCTCACTCTGCCCGCCCCACTTCCATGCTAGTCTTGCCTCGTTGGTGCCATGAGAGAGCTGAGCTCTCCTGGATTCTAACGGCGACTCTGCCCAGACGACACCTGTAGCTCAGTGTCCTGGGGCAGTGTGACGCGGGAGGCTTTTCAGCTCAATCCAGTCCCAGACTCACACATGGAGCCTGAACAATGCTCTAAGAGGGGTTTTCCTGAGGAAAGGGCAGCCTGTACCCAAATGAGCTCTTCCCCAGTGGCAGCCCGCACCCCTGCTCACCACCAAGACGTGCTCGAGAAGGTCCAGGTAGCTGAGGGTGCACTCCGTCCCGTACCGCAAGGCTCTGGCACGCACCTCCTCGCTGACGTCAGGGTGGAAGGATGCTTGCTGGAGAAAGAAAGGAGCACCGACATCTTAACACAGGAAGGGTCAGCTGGTGGGTGAACCAGGGGGCCAGGTGGGGTCACCGGCCTAGCCGGCAGTGCTGTGGAGCCCTGGTCCTTTGATTCTGGAACTCTCTGCCTTACCTCAGTGACCTCTGAGGAACCTTCCCTTACTCCCTGGGTAGAGGAGGGGACCCTCCCCCACCTTCCCGTTGCATCCCTTTCTCTCTACAGCAGGCTCTCTGCAAGTTTGTGTCTTGACATTTTTAGTGCCCTGGGGCCAGACAAAAGCAAGTGAATCTGGCCCCTTTCCTTCCTTTCTCCTTTGTCTCTCCCTCCCCCATCCCGCCTTTTATTGACATGTAAGAAATTCCACATGCCCTGAAAAGTCCAGGAAAGATTCATGATTAGGGCTTACAGCAGGAGACACTCTGTCCCCGGGTCAGCCTGCATCTCTTCAGCAACGTGAAGAGTCCTGAACACCCCACCCCGCTCTGTTCACAGGCTAATCATGCCAGGTCCTTGCTCTGTGACGTGACCATGATGGGGTCACAGTGACTCTCCCAACAGGGACCTCTGGTCCTGGGAAACTTGAGACAGCCAGCTCCCCAGTACCCTCAGAGGCGCCTCACATTATACATGTCCAGATAAGCCAACCAGGACATACAGTTAAATCAGCATCTTGCGCTTTTTTTCTTGCCCTTGCGACCTGCCAACTTGAGTCACTAGCAATATATCATTTCAGATGGCACACCCTTTCATGGGGTTGCTAGATTAACTACAGAATGCCCAGTTCAATCTGAATGTCGGATAAACCATAAAAAAATGTTAGCATAAGTATGGGGTGCCCTATTTTTTATTTGCTAAATCCCTCAACCCTACCCATTTTGCCTTTCTTCCTTGGACGGCCTCACTCTGGAAAGAGCTTGGAGGGCTGACAAGAATACATAGAAAACTGCAAATAAATCACAAATCAGGCCACACAGGAATCACACATTAGGATGAACGGTGAAAGCAAAAGGGGGAATAGTGACAGGTTTCCCATTTCTTCCCCTTAAGATCCTTTCTCTAGGATTGGAGAGTGCTGGTGGGACTCTCCCCTTACCTGACACCCTTCCCCCAACCCCGATGGACGGTGTGGGGATAATTCCAGTGGCCAGCTTCTGTCATTTATTCATCCGAGGACTAACAGACCTCAGAGGCAGGAGCCGTGTCATGTTCTTAACCATGTGAAGAGCCATGCTTTTCACCTCCACTGCATTGTCTCGTCCTTGTTTCCTCGTGTCTCCAAGTCTGAGGACTGAGCTCCACGTCTGATTTGACGAGACACTATTGGGGGGAGACGCGGGATCTGACAATACTCAGTGTTGCCTCCAGTAGGTAATGTGCAAGGCCCTCATTTAGAACTGCATGGGAGCTAAGGATGAGGCGCTCCGCCCACTGCGGGTGCCCCTGTAACTTGGTAGGAGCCTTTGGGAGAGCTATCTGGCAATAATTAAATTTCATACCATTTGACCCAGTGATTCTACTTCTGGGAATCTTGCCTAAGGAAATAATCCAAAGCATAGACAAAACAGATGTGCCCAAAAATGTTCCTGGCAGTAAAATTTATGATAAAAAAAAAATTCAGACAATCTAAATATCTGACAATAGGGGAAAGATTATATTCATTAACAAAGTATTTTGTGGTCATTAAAGAGTCAGTTACAATGATGCATAGCAACATAGAAACAGTCATCTAATGTTAATTATAACAGTAGATATAAAATTGTATCTAATGAAAACATATGCACATGAAAGTTAAAGACGAAAAAGAAATAGACACTAGGATTAACTTAGGGTGTAGGGAAACCTTTGTCTCTACCTAAGGAATGAGTGTCATCCTTCCTTTCTGATAAAAGGAACCCGTCTGTAAGTTACTGCACTTCCATTTCTGCCCTGGCTGCCCCGCTCAGCCCCATATGGCAAGTTGGCCTCCGTTCGGCATATAAGGGTTCGTTCTTGATCCACCATTCAACATCTCTGGTGTTCTATATATTCCTTATCGCATATGCACCCCATTTCCTTTCTGCAAAGGGGTGGAAATCCAGGAGACCGAAGGAAATAATAAATGCCAACTTGCTAAATAAATCCCATCCGAACAGGAGTCTCAGGGCTCAGCAGTGACACTTGTCATGAAGTCTGGCTTTGGTGAGTGAAGCTCTGCAAAATCAGGATGACCTGATCCAGGGGCCAGAGAGGAGAGAGGAGCTGAGGCTGGGCCAGCGGCACCTGTCCTTAACCCTTAACCTCCTCCCCAACAAACAGGGGAGTCTGTGTTAAGAAAGTGACTTGAAAACCTGAGCTGCCTGCCATTTAAACTTTAATCATTTTCATTTGTCCTGTTTAATTTCCCTTTCTCATTTCATGTTTGTAACATGGAGACAAAGTATCGGTCACTCACCAACCACAGTGACCTTCACCATTGTGGCTGGGAGGCCACGGCAGCGGAAACAGAAGACCTGGTTTCAGGTCTGGTTCTGAGAGTCAATAGCTGTGTGGCCTTGGTCATGCCACTTAACCTCTCCAAGCCTGTTTCATCACCCATCAGATTAGGATGATTCCCCTTGCCCATTCCATCATGGGATCCAATGAGAATCTACATGACAACCCTTCCAAAGCGATGAGGTGCCCTGCACGTATGCCATGATGGCATTCAGGCCACGCTTTGCTGGAGAGTACTATTCTCTGACTGAGATGTGGCCCTTTTGGGAGTTATCACTTCTGGCAGGCAGATTCCACTAAGCACATCGAAATGGCAAATGCTCATGATCTCGGGAGAGAGTCTAAACTCCCTGGTCCAGAAACAAGGACCCTCAGAAAAGTGGCCCTACCCACTTGGCCACCCTCTTCTCTCCAAACCTCACACCTCATCGCTCACCCCCATCACATTCAGGAGACCAGTAAATGGTACTGTCTCCTACACCAGGCCCTTGCACACCCATTCTTTCAGCCTGCCCACCTCGCCCTGTCCTCTACCCAGTTCCCTCCAACTCAGCCTACCCCTTCTGAGGAACCTCTGAGAAGCCATCAGCTGGACTTCACACCAGCTGCCCCCACAGCTCACTTCACTACAGAGAGTGGCCCTATTCCCTCAGACCTCAAGCTGCAGTAACTGCAATACGCAGCTTTCAGCTTCTCTGGCTCAACCCCACCTGCTCACCATGGTGGGAGGTCATAAATCATTCACTGAAAAGATATCAGAGTCCCTGGGGCAAGGTGGTCCCAGGTCAAGGTCTGGGGTGCTCAGTGGATGTAGGGGATAGACGGCTCTCGCAGCGCACCTTCTTCACAGAAAAAATAAATTAAGGTGGTAAAGCTCCGGTCTCCCCAGCTCCCTCACCAGGTGTGAGGCCTCAGGGCAGCTGCCCCAGTTATCTACCCAAAGACCAGAAGAGTTTCTCCAAAATGTCTGGCACAGAGATCAAAAAGGCAGTTCCCCACCATTCTGTTGTGTTCCTCTAACTCACTTCCTCACCCAGTTATGGCAACGCCTCTCTTAGCACAGCATGGGTGACCTATGGAGGCAGGAAAAGGCACAAGCAGACGAGGGGTGCAGTTTTCATTTGGAGGGTCTGGAATACAATGCCACAGTCCCTCCTTACTACTCAGAGTGGTCTGCACGACACTCTGTAAGGAGGTGTCCTGCCCATTCAGGGAGAGCTGAGAGGAAAAGTAAGAGGTTAGGTCTGCAGCGTTACTTCAAGCCCTCTCAAACACAGAACTACCCTAGAGTCATGTCCCTTGGGCTGATGTGCAAACGCCTTCAGCATGCATTTTATTATACAGTGTAAGGTGCTGAGCTGCTTCTGTCTATACATCTGGCACCTCTTCTTCTCCAGACTAAACCAAACAACTCACTCAGGACAGAACTAGCCATCCATCCAAAACAACACCAAGGGGCCGGGCGAGTGGCGCGATGGTTAAGAGCTGGCTTGGGATGCCAGAGGGCCGCGGTTTGGATCCCACATGTGAGGGCCAGTGACACTGCCCTCTACAGCTAAGATGCTGAACAACAGCTCAGCCTGGAGCTGGGCTGCCGTGAGTCGCCCGCGACGGCGTAGGCTGCAGTCCCTGTGGCAGTGGGTTGCCATGGGCTACCATGTGTAGCCAGCAGCTAGCATGAGCGGCTGTGAATGGCCATCCAGAAGCCGGCGACTGATTTGTCTCGCC
>NW_017731497.1:2357985-2364627 GCF_001890085.2 Hipposideros armiger | reverse complement strand
ACGTCCTCCACAACTAGACTGAAGAACAAAAGGACAGCAACTTGTCTGTTCCCCTTCCCCCAATTCCCCAGCACTGTTCCCATCCCCTCAGTTCCCCAATAAAAAATCTTAAAAAAAAACCACCAAAACAACAACAACAACAACAAAAAACAAACAACACCAAGGCCTTTACCTTGCAAGCCATCAACATATCGGACACAGCTTTCCGGCTCAGATTGGCGGTGGCGATCACGTCCTCCTGTCGACATGAGTTCCCAGCTGCTACGGCTTTGGCTGTTGCCATGGTGATGCCTTTCGTCATCCTTATTGATTCTTCAGGTGATGATGTCTTTTCAGGTACCTCTCTTGACTGGAACACCTGGAAGTTAGAAAGAGAAGAGGTGAAAAAAAAATCAGAAAGGGAAGCACAAAAATAATGTATTCTTTTCCGACCAGGCTGCAAGCTCAGTGTCTGAAAACAGAGCCAGCAACAGGAAGAAAGCGTCAAATGGTAGGAAATGAGAAATTTAATTTAAGTACAGTAATACCATTCTTGCTTTCAAGATTTCTAGCAATGGTTAAGCCTTGCACACCTATCCTAGGCATTCACTAGAACAATGTGGTGAGAGAGACATACCTACAGTGTCTCCCCATGGGTCTGCAGAAATGGATACTAGGTATTTGAAACCATCCACCCCAGGGAAGACGGTTCTGGGGCTTCCCGTTCTCTTTCCCCATCCCTGCTGGAGCTTTATCAATTCCTAGAAACTCTGCAGTCCTGATGCTGGTCCCAAACAGGACTGACCTGGATGCATGGCTCTGGGCTCACGTCTCTCTCTTTAAAGAGGTGTGGGGGCTGGGAAAATGAAGCATTCAGTTTCTTCTATTCTTAGCCTTTCTTACAAATATAACTGTATAATTTTGTGGAGGCGTTCATGTGGAGTGTGCCAGTGACACTGTGAATTATTTAACAACAACACCATCTCTCTCTCTCTTTCACACACACACACACACACACACACACACACACAAACACACTTTAGAGACCCTGAAGTCAATTAACCTCCAGTTAGTGGTTAGTGAATATCCCACTTCACAGTTCCACCTGTCAGTCAAGCCAGCCACTAATGCTTTAAGCCCATCTGTCTTGTCTCTCTAACATGAGTGACTGGTGCCTTGGCTGTGCACTGAACGTGCAGCTGTGCCTGCACACAAGGACCCCCAAGACAGTGGGGACTGCTCTGTGTTCAGCCCTAGGTAGCCACGTTTCAGCAGGAAGTCTTTCCTGAGGCAGAAAGGAGGACCCAGCCAGCATCCCTGCCATGTGCCAACCCGTGTCAAACATCACTATCCCCCTAAAAATGGGCAGCTGCAACCAAGTAGCCCAGGACCCCGAATCCCAGACCTACCCTTGAATGCTGCAGCGGAAAGAAGGCCACGTGTACAGAGCCCTCCACACTGACAGGGCCCTTATGGCACATGCTCCTTTGGAGTCTCCTATGTCCACGGAAACACACAGTCTGGGTCAATTCTCAATCACATGGGTATACTCAGATAGTCCACGTGTCTGTAATTTCCAAGGAAAGCTCCAAATTTCAAACCTCTTGCATTAGGCCCACCCACACCTGTCAGAGCGTGTGTCCAGACGGTAAGGACACCCCCAGCCCATGTGGGCAGGCGGGTGCCAGGGAGCTGTGCTTAAGGACACCACCTGTGTTCTTTAGCGTCTCCTCTGTATGAGAGCTAAGCACAGCATCAACCAAAGATGGAGTCACTGAAGACAGGATAAGAGAACACAGGCTCTATCACCTAAACCCAAGAGAACCCCTCATTCCACCGCTGACCCGCAGGGGTTTGTGGCCTTCACAGAGGGTCCTCTAAAGATGCAGAACAACTGGCAGCAAAGGCCAGTCCCTCCCTGCCCCCTCCAAAAAAACACTGAATCTGTAATCAGACCTCCTATTAAAAAGACATCTCAGTTTGAAACCACTCATTTTTGGCATTTCTATTTCTGGGATTAGGATGAGTCAATCCACCATTTTCATGGGATCAAAAGAACGGTAGATAATGCCTGTATCACAGCAGCACCAGGACACCTCACTCTACAATGCTGGGACAGGGCAGGAAAGAACACAGGGTCAACTTCTCTGTGATCAGAAATCGCAAACAGAAGGGAGCTGGGTCTTAAAGTAAAAGCATCCAGATCGTTCCAGTGGCGAATCTCAGACTCCAAATCCACACGCACGCAGCCGTGTGAGGCACTGCTGACACAAGTGGGACTCGCGAGGGACTGTGTGTGGCCGCACGTTGTACACACGAATGAAGCTCTGGGGGTGCAAATAGCCCTGCTGACTTTTCCCTTTGCCAGGACTCTTCTGCAATGCTTTGGATTCATGCTGCAATTTTAGTGGAATTAAACCTGAATAGTCCTAAGGGATACATTTCAATTGATTCCTTAATTACAATTACAAATTGATCCTAGTGAAACTGTGGGGTGGTCAGTTACACGTGGGATCTCAGGCAGGTGAGTGGGCCTCCCTAGCTCAGGTAAATCCTGAGCAAATCCAGGTAAATCCTCTTTGTACTAACAATCTCAGAGACGCCTCTGGTGTGGGCTCAGGTGTTGGACGCGGGTGCCCAAGGGAGGCAGGTAACTGTTGGCTCCTTACCGTGAGCTCCTGCTTCATGTACTCGATTGTGGCCTCAAGCGCCCGTGTGCCCCGGGTGGCCTCGTCTTCCACTGCCTTGACGGTCTTGAGGAGGGAGGTGACATTGGTCACCATCACCTGCATAGGAAGAAAGGCCAAGAGAAAACAGGGCACTGAGTTTCAGTCCGTCCTCCTTTAGTTTTAGATCTAATGCCATGAGCAAAAACACCTTTAAGTGAGAAAAGAGATCAGGTGTGCATTCTCCCAACAGTCTCGTGTGCCCTTCTCTCTCTTCAGCACTCCCCCTGCATGCTCACCCCTCGTTGGGGCTCCACTCTACCTTGGCAGCCCCCTTAAGCTGGTACATGGAGGGGTCATCGGCGGGCTTGCTGGCAGCTCCCTTGGTAGCACCAATGAGATCGGAAAGGGCCTTGGCCACGTCTTTGATGGCGTTGATCAACACCACCTGAAAGAGAGCACGGTATCCAGGTGAGCAGGCCCCAGCAGCCAACTATGGCTTCATGGAGAGCACACAGCCCATGGGCAGCCCGGGGGGAGTTTGGGTCTGTAAGTCAGCAGCTCTCAAACCTGCAGCTCTGCAGACTCCCAGGAGCCACTGCTGGAATTCGGATGCAGCAGCCTGGATGAAGAGCCATTATCCAGACTTTGAAAAGCTCCCCAGGGGAGCCTGACATTTGGCATGTTTAAGCATCTTCTGGAGGGCAGCTCTGCTGACAAGCTGCCTATGAAAGGGTGAAGGCAGCTTAAGCAGACACCTGAGAGGCCACACCAGTCACCTGTGCTCTGAACTGGTGACCAAAAACAGAGAACAAAATGTAAGCCTCACAGTCCGGCCCATGAGGCCTCCGTGGCAGCCCCCCCGAGTCTTCAGCTTCGGTTCCTAGGATTGATTTATTCAACATGCTACAGGCACACGGGTCTTTTTTCCCCCTTGGAAGTCCCAACTCATTCCTGCTTCAGGGCCTCTGCTCCTGCTGTTCTCTCTGCCTGGAACCTGGCTCTTTTCATCATTCAGGTCTCAGCTCCGTCATGTCCTCAGGGACCTTTCTGGACCACACTCACTGTAGGCCCCCTCCCCCACCCCAACAACTTGCCCTGTTTTATTTATAGCACTTACGGGCATGTGGAATTACTTTATTATTCATTCTTCCCTGACTTGTATGTAAGCTCCGGGAGGGCTGTGCTGGGCTTCTGTGTGTGTTTTACTCAGAACAGGGCCTGGCATATTGGCATGCACTCAGTAAGTGCTCGTGAAATGAACGAGTACATAGGTGTGTACCTACGTAACACTAGACATGACATAGTATCTCACTCTTCTAACTGAACACAGACTATCTTCCAGTATGCTAGGCTTGGAATCTGAAGGATTATACCAGCCATACTCAGAAATTACGTGCTATTGGGCATCACGTTGAACTCTTCTAGGTTTAGTTGCTATAACAACTCCTATTTCAATAGTAATAACTTCCCTTTACTGAGGGCAGTGTTCCAGGTGCTGAGCCAAGCACGATACACAAATTTTCTCATTCAACCCTCACCGCTGCCATTTCAAGTGGGAACCAAGATGCTCGTGTCCATGCTCCTAGGGCCTGGGAACGGCAGAGTTGGGATTTGAACTCTGGTCAGTGTGATCCCAAGGGCAGGGTCTTACCCTCCAGACTATATTATGCTCCACGGCTCTGGTTCCTCATCTACCGATGGGATCAGCAGCACCAGCCCTGCCTATCTCACTGCACTGCTGTGAAGAGGAACCGGATAACATACTAATCCATGAAACACGTATTCTCCATAAAAACATATATTAGAAACTAGAGTCCCAGACAGCTGCAAGCACAGTGACACTATGATCTCACACCCTCTTCATTTCTCTTGTGCCTTCTCACCTGCAGGGCACACGAACCTCGGCTCTGAAACCACAGAGTAGGTGGGGCTGTGATGGGGCTCGTGAGGAAGGGCTGACCTGTGCGGACCTCACACTGATTCCTGAGATCACAGCGGGGAGGGGCAGAGAGGAGACTGAGGCACAGAAGCCAAGGTCAGTGGCCAACATCCCACATACACTGCGCCACCCTGCACTGGACGACTGACCGTGAGTGGGGGCATTTTTCAGAGGTCTCATGAGAAGTTGGAGCTTTAGACTATCTAGACTATTTGAGAGTTAAGACTAAGCAATTCAGTACATTTCCCTGTGTTCAAAGATCTGAATCCTCCCCAGGCCAAGTCACTTCTCCTAAAGTTGAGCCAAGGCTCGGAGAGTATGGGTTCCAATCCCACTGACTCATTTTCAAGCCTTTCCTTCCTCCATAGGGGTAAAAATACTGAAGGCAGGGGTTTCTGGGAAGATTTTGAACTGCAAAGGGACGCCAGTCTGAGCTCTGATGTCATCAAAGAGAAATCCAGCAGGAGTAATGTTCCCTCACCGAGCTCTGCTCCACTGGAGGACGTCAGGAAGGGAAGGTCGCAGCCACCTGGGAACAAAGCTGGGCCTTATGTTAACCGGAACTGTAGCTGTCATTGACCCAGGCACTGAATGGGAGGGGGCTTTCTATCCAATTTTGTCCAAAGGGGCCAGGTAGACTAGTTTATGGAGCATAGTTTACGGAAGCGTTTCCCATCTGATGGTGCTGGGATAGAGAACTGAGGGATTTTTGAGTTTTGCACTGGAGAATGGGCTGATGGTCTGGTTGGCTATTAGTTGAACAACAGCTGAACATACATTTGTGGGGGTATCCACTACGTGCTGAGAGCTGATTGCGAGCTTAGGTTACTGTCCCTGAGGAGCTGACAGTCTAGGTCGGGGACCAAGGAACAGGCAGATAACTTCAATGAAACTGCCAAATTGGAAGCAGAGTATAAAAGCATAGCGCCTTCCCTAACCCCTCCAGTTCCTCTCTCTCCCGCTTCAGAGCCAAACTTCTCAATTAGGGTGACTACAGTTGCTGGCTTTGTTTCTTCACCCTCACATGACCACCCTGCCACTTCCCACACACAGCCCCTGTTGGGGTCACCACTGCCCTCCATGGCAGCTGGGCCAGTGGCCAGCTCTCAGACTTGCATCTCTCTTGATTCCTCGGCCATCTCTGGAGGGCTGAACCCTCCCTCCTCTTAACATCAGGCCCCTGGCTTTCCTCCTCCTAGCTGCACCTGCTTCTCAATCTCCTTAGGCATCGCTTTCTCCTTAAATGCTCTTACACACTGGATTCCTCAGGGCTCTGCCTTGAAACCCACCCCCTCCTCACTCCACATTTTTCCTCTCCTGTGGTCAGTCACGGTCTGGATGGCCACATTCCCATACCTGAGCAGGCTCAGGCCCATTCACTCGTTGTACCCACATGTCACTTTGCCACTTCTCATGCAACATTTCCCAAACTGAACTCACCTTCATCCCCATCCAAGCCAGCTCTCCCTCCAGGGAGCTCCAGCTTTGTACGTAAGCCACCCTCCACTCACCGATCTAGCCTGAAACGTGGCATCATTCTTGCCTCCTCTCTCTCCCTTACTTCCAAATGCTCATTGTGTTCCATCTTTCACTAAGCCTGGCTGCGTCTCCTTTACAGAGTTCTCTCAAATCTCTCAAAGTGGCTTGTCTCCCAACCTCATGGCCACCACTATAGTCTGTGCCACTATCTTGCCTGGATAATGGCATCCTACCAGTCCCCAAACCACGGACACATACATGTGTTGTTTACTTCAAAGTTTCTATTTTGCTTTTGGCCTCTTCTGAGGCCTGGTGTAGAGTGTTTGTGGGGTTTTGAGAATTCCCCATCCCCCAGGGCAACCGTACCTGGGTCTCGGGGTCGTCAGAGCCCAGGCTGGCGGCCCCCAGCTTGACAACCTCGGCGAGCTGGGTGATGGTGGCTGCTGAGGACTGGGCTGCTTGGGCCAGCTTGTCTGGAGTGGACGCGGCCCCCGACACCAGGAGTTTTGTGTCTTCCACCAAGGCCTTGGCTGTCTTCAGAATGTTCTCCCTGAGGGAGAGGCGGGCGGGGGGGGG
>NW_017731497.1:2345001-2357964 GCF_001890085.2 Hipposideros armiger | reverse complement strand
AGTGGATGGGGTTGGGGGGTGGTGGTGGAGGGGGGTGTGGGCAGAGCAAAGAGCAAAGCTTGGTTACTAGTAGTTGGGAAGCAAAGAAACCCTTCACCGGGGGCTTTTTGTTACAGGGCTTTGAAAAAGCGGGGAATCGTGCTTTCCCTCCCTTATCGGGGGTGTTCATCTTCCATGTAGGGAAACGGGGAGAGGAGAGGCAAGTCAGCCCAAGTAGTCACGTAGCCAGTTACTAGTAAAACTTCAATGAAAGATTCAGGCCCACCAGTTTGGCCCCCTCTCCCAAGCCCTGAAGCTAATGAGAGGTCAGCTTGTTTCCTGTGGTTCCCACTCTCGCTAAAACACTTCACAGCTCCAGGGAGCTGTGAGAGCACATGGGTCAGGGGACCCTCCCTCCCAGCATTGGAGCCCAAGAGTCTGGGTCCTGGCAGGGGTGACCAGGCACTGGGAATCTGTTCCCAGCCCAGCCCTGGGACTTAAGAGAGAGGAAAAGCCTGCTGGACACGTGGTGAGGGTGTGGGTGGTCTCCAGCAACAAGCGGAGACCCCGGCACCAGCCTTCTGAGTGGGGCCTGAAGAGCCAGCCCAGGAGAGACAGCAGGCTCGGAGCCGCACTCTCCCAAACATGAAGCGCTCACTGTGCTTGCCCCCGCCTCGCCCATCCCGCTGGGCTTGGTAAGCAGATCACAGGCACAGTTCTCCAGCTTAGAAAGTGAAAGATCAAAAAGCGCCCATCCCCCCAATTCCCCAATAAAAAATCTTTAAAAGAAAAAAAAAAGCCACCCTCTGCAGAGCAGCCTGGATTTAGGCTGTGAGAGGCGAAGCCGGACTGCGACTCACGCGTTGACAGTCGGCAAAAGGGGCTTATTCGGATTACGTGGTTCACTTTCCCCACTTGAACATCTTGTTGAAATCAAAACAGATGACCACATTTCTGGCAGCTGGGCGGCACCTCCAAAGTCCAGCAGGCCAGCCCGACCCTCTCCCCATCCAGGAGCCCCGTACCTGTGGTCTGCGAAGGTCTCATTGTTCTCTGCGTTCAGGGTCCCGGCGGTTGCAAACATGATGGTGGTGTCCAGGTCGGCAATGATCCCGGACACAGCAGTGGCGGCCGTGATACATGCTTGGGTCCCCTTGTTCCCAGCCTGGAGAGCTGACAGCACCAAGGATACCTGTAGGCAACGAGGGACTGTCAGGGGGTGCGGAGAAGTGGAGGAAGCGTAATCTAAATGTGCGTGGACTCTGAAAACACTGAATCTCCTCTCTGGGAGTGGATGTGGATTTGGGGTTGACGGCACTGTTTCGGGTCAACAGCCTCAGCCTGAACACCAGCTTCGCCACTTGCTGGCAGGCGGTTTCACCTAAGTCGTTTCCTCATCTGTAAAATGGGGCTATTGCCTCTTGTCTATCAGGGTGGCTGGAAGGATTAAGTGCAGGAAAATGTATGTCCCATGTCTAGCGTGGCACTTGGCATGTAGTCAGTGTTTGGTAGAGGGTAGATGCCATTATTTAGGATTACATTTCTGAGACCACAAGGAAGAATAAAGGATCAGGTTCCTGGGAAAGGTGTGGCTATTTTTGTCCCCTTTGATCAGGTTTTCTGTACAGCAGCCCCTTCTGCTAACACTCATCACTCCCTTGGCCACCTTTTGATTAGAAATTCTCCACAGTGGACTTCAGAGGGGCTGGGGCTCAGAGGGCATCACTGTAGGTTACCTCTCCACCCCAACACTCCCTCGAGCCATCACCTGCCACCAAATAGAATTCCAGTGGCTTGAGGGGCCAGCAAGTTGGCTAAGGTGTGCGCCCCAGTGTTGACCACTGCCACCTGCCACCCCGCTCCAGCACAGCCTCACTGTCCCCAGAGATGCTCCTAACACAAACCTGACCCCACCACATTCCTGCGTGCAATTCTCCTGGCCGTGGAGTTCAGCCTCTCCAGCCTCCTACCCCACTCGTGCCAGCTCCTTACTTCATCATTACAGCTCATTACTGCCTCAGCCAGCTCCTTGCTTCCCCAAGCAGCCTGTGCTTCTCCCTACTCCCAGGGGTCTGTCCTCTGCCTGCAGTGCTCTCCCCTCTTCTTCTCCAGCCACTGACACACTCACTCTACAAGAGCCAGCTCAAAGTCCCCGCTGGGACGCCTTCCCCACTGTCCTCTTCCAGAGAGACGGCTGGACCTCCTGAGGATCCTACCCTCAAGATGGCCCATTTTCCGCAGGTTATAAACAGTATACATCCAGCTAGTGGCTGGATGACCTCTGAAGCCAGGAGCCATCATATTAATCCCTGTGTACACACACCCACCATCCTTGACTATGGCTGACTAAAAGAGGAGTCTAAAAATGTTTTGTGAATGTACTTCTTAAGACACGCTGACAGGACAGGGAGCTACAGCATCAGTGAGAGGCACATGGTGTGAACGCTTTCTCCCTCCTCTGCTGCTTAGATCTTAGCAGAGGCGGTGGACAGAGCCTGACAAGAGCGGCAGACAGCCCATCTCCTGAGCACCCACCATGTCCCAAAACAAGCCCCAAAGCAACTATTTCCTAAGTTAAATGCCACTCTGTCCCACCAGGAAAAGATGAGTCAGGCTGGCACAGAGCTG
This sequence comes from Hipposideros armiger, assembly GCF_001890085.2. NCBI lineage: Eukaryota > Metazoa > Chordata > Mammalia > Chiroptera > Hipposideridae > Hipposideros > Hipposideros armiger. The sequence goes on along the minus strand of NW_017731497.1, from coordinate 2,355,357 downwards.
GCCAGGGCATGAGGGGTCCACTTCCCGGAAAGAACTCCCAGCAGGGTCAGACCCCCACTCCCGTGACAAAGGCCAAGACAAGTAATCAGAAGCCTGGAGGGGACCTTCTCAGCTAGCAAGAGTCCAGAAATTATCCCCCACACTGTGAAAGGTCCGTCAGCTGTATTTATTGAGCATCTACTAGTCACTAGGGGATGAGGACAAAAAAAAGGGAACACGTCAAGGAGCTCATGGTTGGGGGCAGTTACACAGACACAACCAAGGCATGTAAGAAAGACACACCAGACGAGGATGGGGAGCACGAGATTAGAAGGTCAGGGACCCTTAGTAAGAAACCACCAAAAGGCCAGACAAGCTGCCTCCCGGCCTTTGATCCTTCTCCAGATGTCCTGAATCAGGGCTCCTCTGCTGGGACGAGCAGAAAGACCGAGGCCAGCTCAGGAAGATCACGTTGCTTGGCCAGGCTCACCAACACCACTGCAGCTTGAACCACGCTTCCCTCCCTTGTGTTCCTGCTACAAGGTCTTCTACTGGGAAACTTGGCAAGAGTAACTTTAATAACAAGGAAGGGCTTTGAAAGGAGGGAGCGCGCCTTCCTAGAGCTGAGAGATTGATTTCCTCATCCTGTGGAGTCCAGGGAGGCCTGGACAATCCTGTGGGCTGCAGGAGATGGCCAGACTGTGGCTTGGCCTCGGCGAGGGGCCATGTACAGAGCGGCCTCTGTAGGGCAACTTCCAGGTGAGGGGTCTCCCACCTGCACCTCAAGTCCTGCTGCCAAGCTTCTAAACAGTGCAGAGCTCTATGTGCTAAGAACACAAGTGAAGGAGAGGGAAAGCCAGCCAAGCACGGCTGCTTCAGCCTGGACTGCTGGCAGCCTGCACAACAGCTGCCCTGAAAAATGACTCAGAGAAATAAGCAAAGCAAAAGGTTAGCAGAGTGCGGGAGAATAAAGGAGATATTGGGAATGGAGGGACGTTCAGAACGGGGCATCGTTAGCCCGGGAAACCTTCCCGGGAGGACAGTTTACACAGAAGAATAGCAGCTGGCATTTATAAAATGTTGAACTGTGCCTGGCACTGTGCCAAGCACGTGTACACATACCACTGCATTTAACCTGCACAAACCCTATGGGCCAAGAATATTTCCTTATCCTCATGTTACAGATGAGGAAATCGAGGCTTCGAAAGGTGAAGTCCCTCAGCTGAGATCCTAGAGCCCCATCCACTACACTAGGTGATTCTCTCTACAAACAACTGGCCTTAGAGTCAACAAATGCCATGCAGACCCCTGCTGTTCCACCAAGGTGCCAGTGACTTCAGGCAGGCATTTAACTCTCTCCCACCTCACTGTGTCACCTGGAAATAAAGAGGTTACAGGAAAGGAACTTCAGGTCTTTCTTACTCAGCCCCCAGAACCTGGGAGCCTCCCCCCAGGGGCAAAAGTGTCAAAGGGTTGAAGGGAGGGGCTCCTGGTGCTGACCTTGACTTTGATAGGGTCTGTCCAGTCTGTCTGCAGGAGAGTCCTTTAAGGTGGAGCCCTGACTTCTGTGGGACTTTCAATTTCTCAGGGCTATGGATTACCCCCAGCTCCCCGTCCCGGGGGAGACCCTGGATGCGAGGGAAGACGACCAGCCCTGACTTGGCTGGGTTGTTTTTGGCTGCTTCCCCGCTCATATCCCCGGTCACAGCGGTTCATGGTGGCTGTGTCTGACCCCAGAGCCGCTCCTTACCTTCTCCGTGACTGCGCGGGCGCACTCGATGAGCTCCCTCTTGGTGTAGCTGTCGGTGGGGCACACCTGGAGGGCCCCCGCCTTCTGCACCAGGAAGATGCAGCCGTGGCCCAGGTCCTGCACACGAGTGCGAATCTGGAAGCCAATCTGTGGAGGCAGCCAGGGTCGGGAAGGACAAGCATGATGGACCCACCCGGCCGTTGAGGTCCTCCCTATGTGGAAAATTTCTCCTATGTCCTATGGGAGCCTGGCTAGGAAAATTCCACTGCTATTAGGAATCTGTGCTTGGTGAAGTATGGAATTTGGTTGATTTTACTTCCCTTTGCAGAGACTGTAAAGTACCCACAGTCCCCAGTAAGCAAGCCTGCACCCCTTCATCCTAGCGTAATGCCTTCCTGATATGTGCTGCCTTTCCTGGTGTATTGCTTATCTGTATCCTGCGCCACCTGATAAGAGAACGTCAATTAGATGAACTCTGCTGGATAATTCTGTTATTCCTGCAACAAGCATTTATTGAGCTCCTACTGTGTGTCAGGGCCTCTTTTAAGCAGGTCATGCATTTCATTTCATTTATTTCTCACAACAGCCCTAGAGGATAATTAGACGTTCCAAATAGATAGCTTTAGTATTAAGCATACTTCCAAGTGTTCAGATTCTTGCAAAATTGGTTATGTTTACCGCCAGAACACTGCCCTCCTCAGCTGTACCCTGTGGGGAGAGCAACCACACTGGGTCCAGGCTCCCTTTCTATCAGGCCAGGTCTGAGGTGTCTTTCAAAAGGTACATTTTTAGAGCTGACGGCTCAGCAGGCACGCATTCTTTTAATGACCCTTGGCTTGTGTGATTATAAAAAGTACTTTGCCTAAAAGAAGCCAAGTGAGCTCCATTGTGGATAAGCTGCCAGGTGTCTCTTTGAGGTGCAATAAATTCCACTGTCACCTCCCAGAGTTTACATTCTTCTGGCTGTTTCACATTCATTTTCATTGGGGTTTGACCAATACAGCTGCCATAGTCATCTGCCCTTCCAGCCCAGGTAAGCAACTAAAAACAAGAACAAACAACCCCTTACGCTTTAGTTATGAAATGTTATTTTCAAGAATCCACAATGGCAAGAAGCTGTGATTTATCCTCCCAGCAACTGTCATGAAGAGTTACTAAATAACCTCAGGTATTGGGAATAGCATCCAAGGGATCTGGGCCCCCTGATGTCTTCCAATGTCCCATTAGTCCGAGTTTAGGGAAGGGGGACTCAGAGGAGTGAAGGAAGTTGCAAATGTGAACTTTCCTATTATTGAAACCCTTACTGCTTCTAGGGATAAAGCTAATTCCCTTAACCCTTTCAAGCCCAAAGGATATTTAAATCCATTTAATAGAAAATTCTCCTCCTCCAGAAAGTTGACCTTCTGCTCTTTGGGGTGTCTTCTATTGTACACAAAGGTTTGCAAAAAACCTCACAGGCAGGCAGGGGTCCTTGTTGACCATCTCCATGTAGAATATGATAGGAGCGGCACCCCAGGATCACACAACCTGGCAGCTTTGCCAACATGTCTGGACTAGTGCAGCAACGAGGCTGCCACCGAGGAGGGGAGAGGCCCTCTAATTCAGCCCCCACAGCAGTAATGCCATTTAAATATAGCTGTTTGCTGGGCACGCTTGTTGCTTTAAGCACAAGTTAAAGTTGAAGAAGGGGGATGTCCCATTAAAGTGTTAAACTCAACCTGGCTCTCAAGGCCTTTCAGATCCATTTAGTTTAACCTTAAGTGGTCAAGGGCCAGAGCTAATCCAAAAGCAAGAGTTCTGCTGCTGAGGATGACCACAGGTCTCTAAAGGATAGGTGCTGCTGGGACAGTGAGGCACAGGGCAAATGAAGGAAGAAACATTTAGGGAATTTCAAAATAAAAAGGACCTTATCAGTTCAACCTCCCCATTTACAGATGAAGAGACTGAGGCCCAGAGAAGAGATGTGAGTGGCCCAAGGTCACACTGCTAGTTCCTGGGAAAGCCAGATGAGAATCCAGGCTGCTCATCCCAGGACAGTGCTCTATCCACTAGATCAGTGCTTTTCTAACTTCTTTAATGTTTTTCTCCCACTTAGCAGCAGGCTCCCTATCCGCCCTCCCCCCACCAATAAAAGCTCTCATGGGACTTCAACATGTAAAATTAATAGAAGTCGTTTATTAGTAGTATACTTTTCCTTTATGAGTTAAAATTTATATCCTTGACTCAATAAAAAGTCAATGAGACTGAGTGAACCCAAGTTTAAAAGTCGGGGTTATGAAGGCCAGTTATAGCCTTAGCCTTAGCCACCAACTCATTTCTGTATTTTGCTTTGGTTGCATAGAGTCGAGAAAATCCTGTCACGTGTGTAAATAAACAGGAGTTTTCTCGCCGTTTCCTGACTGTAGTGGGCAGGGCAGGCTGCATCAGCGTAAGGTCTGCTCGAACCACCCAGCGGCCCAGGTTGAGTCTGGGTTACCGTTTGGCTTAGCACACATGCAAGAGTACAAGCAGCTTTTCCTGGCAGTTAAAAAAAAACCAAACAGCTCAATTAGGTTTAAAAAGTGAGAGTTGAGTCCAACATGCAGAACTCCCAAAGCGCCTCCTGGGTCAGGATTCTGAAGAATAAGGCGTGAAACCGTTGTGCTAAGAGAACCCCAAATCCTGCTCCCTGTACGGAGCCACGCCTGAGCTTTGTTTATAGAATGATGGGGCTCTGGGACAAGCACAGGCCTCTTCAGTCACTACCAACTCACCTTGGGGGTGACAGGGAGAAGGGACCTGCTCCTCAGCTGTCTCAAACCTGCAAGCTATGGGCAGACATGCTAAATGGTGGCAATACACCCTCAATGACACTCTGGCGCACTCAGCCCCCCTCTCACACGTGCTCAGCTGCTTTCTTGGAGGTGACATCATGCATGTAGCAAAGGTCTTGAAAAGCAATGGTGGAGAGCTGGCACAATGTCACTCGAACGAAATTCCAGTTAGGAAGCACTGAGGAGCGGCACCAGAAAGCAAAGGCATGAGACTAGAATAAGGGAACAGGTGCAAATGTCCTCGGGGTTGTTGGTCCATCCAGGGCTTGGCCCTGGCAGTCGGGTCTGTGCCAGATCGGTTGCCTGCTAGGTACCTGGAGGCCCCCTTGAGGTCTGGCCATGCAACCCTCCTGTATACCTGGCTGCATGACCCTATCTGCACAGCATGCGGGAGGGAAATAGTATTAAAAAGGACAAGCTGAAATAGGCTCCACTCACCTGTTTTCACAGGCTGAGGGCGGAATGTAACAGAAAGGATCTCAGGATTCTCACCCCAGCGGCACTCCTGCTCCCAACCCTTCATCCATGTGGGCCCCCTGGGTAGCAGAAAGGACCATGGACCTTGCTTCCAGCTCTGCCCTTTCCTGGCCACCGGGCTCTCTGGGTGAGCCCACTAACCTCCTGGGGCCTTTGTTCCCTCACCTGGGACACAGGACAGAACCCGTCCTGCCGACTTCCCAGGGCTGATGGATAACCAAACGAAAGGTGCAAGTGAAAAGATCTCAGAAAGTAGCAAGTGCCACGTGAATGCTCACTGTTGTGAAAAGAGGTGGCTTGGTGCAGGGGGAACAGCAAGCATCGCCCAACAAAGCTGGGTTCAAATCCTGACTTTTCCACAGTTACTTCTTAGCTTACTTACTTAAAAGGCCACTTCTGAAGAGTGATTTCAAGTGGCTTCAACACTATGGTAGCTGTGTGGTCTTGGACAATTTAACTACGCTCCCTGAGCCTCGGTTTGCTTCTCTGTGAAATGGGGAAGAACAAATGATTGTCTCACATGCTGTAGTGGATGGTACATGGGACAGCACAGCGTCTGGCTAGTGTATGATCTTGATAAACAAACAACTCTCATGCTCTTATTCTATTCCACAGGCACGTGTGATGGCTAGGGCACTGAACGAAAGAGGGCAACAGAATCAACACATCACCGAAACAGTCATCTAGTCTGCGGCGCTTTCCCAGAACATTTTGTACTGCCAGAAGAACATCTAGAAAGGGAAGACATTTTTGAGACTGTATTCAAACAGATAAGAGCTATAAAAATGCTAAGTTTCTCAAAGCAACACTCAACTTCTCAGCATATATGACCAGCCCCCAGGGTGATCCAACTCATGACCAGTGTTTATTATACAGCAATGCTGCTTAAAGACATTAAACTTGGGGGTTTAAATTGGCAAGTTTTGTAAAGCATTACTTGAACCTCAAGCAAAACCTTCCATTCCCTTCTTGCCCAAATAAAAGTAAACCGGACAAGAGCTTATCCTGGTTTTATGCCTGGATGGAAATTAGAAGCCTGGCCTTTCTGAGGTTTGGGATCGAATTTCCATGGGGTGGGGGTGGGTCTAAGAAATACTGATCTTTACTGCCTAAAACTAAACTAAATGTACAGATTTTTGTTAGGCTTTAAAAACAATCACATCTGAAACCAGGTCAAATCTACTTTGCCTGGGAGAGTTTGTGAAAGTTGAAAAGACCATAATGGATCTTATCTGACAAACTCTGCAGTTTCTCCTGAGATAGAAAAAATGGAAGGAACAAATAAAGAGTGTGCACAACAGAAGCAGGGCATCACTTTCTCACCTCCAGAAAGTGTGTTTTGGAGTGGAAAGTTTAGAGAATTTGAGAGCGGATGCCCATCTCATTTGGGAAAAAGGGCTGTGTTTCGCTCCAAGTCAAGGAGCTTTGAAGACACGCAGTCTTACAAGAGGTTACAGCGGCTTTCTTAGAGACAAAGCTGCAGTCACTAAACATTTCCCTAGAATTTACACTAAGGAGTTGTGGCTCCCACGATCAGCATTTCTTTCTTTCTTTTTCTTTTTTTATTAAAAGAGGAAACTAATCTTAAATGGCAAAGTTGCCTGAGGGCTTTACGTTTTCTGAAGAAAGAAGTTTTCATAGAGAAGTGAACACAAGCTTCAATTTTCCATGGAAAAATAAGCAAGATAAAGTCCCCGCTTGATGTTCAGAGGGCAGAGAGCTCTGGCTTTTTCCTGTAATTGTCACATTCTGGAAAAGACCAAAATGCTGACTCGGCACAGCGGACTGTAGGACTACAGGGAAGGGAGCAACTACTTCTGTGCCCTGGATATAAATATTTTCACATGCTGTGATGTGGACCCTCTTGGGTATACAAATAATTCCACAGCCTTGGAATAAAAAATGATTGCTTCAGGGATCTCCTAACCTTCTCAGTTTTCTCTCAAATATCTGTCTGGCAAATGCACACAAAGAATTTTCTTTTGCAAGCCACTGGTAATCTTATATTCTCTCTGCCCCTTTTTGCTCCAGGTCATACTGCTCTTGTATCTGGAATGTAAAACACATCTCAAGATGTAATGGAGAAAAGGGAAAACCTTAATGAAAATGTCAGCTGCTACAAATGTAGGGTGAATAACTAAAGGAGCTGTTGTTGTGCCTGTAGCAATACATTTTCTTTCCTGGTTGCTGTGGCATTATTTTATATTTTGCTTCGATGGTCTGGGCTGCAATAAGGCAATCTGCTTGTTTCACACACGAGGTGGAACTCAAGATGTGGAAAGGGCTCCAACAGATTATTGGGTCTTCACTCAGTAACTCAGGCAGGCCAGCATTTACATTAACCAAGGCAGATGGCTGTAGGTTCCATTTTTAAAGATTTCTGGAGACAGATCCAACCCTCCCCTCGCAATCACGGTCTCTTTTTGTTTTAATCTCCCTGCAAAGGGAAACACTTTTTCCCTTTGTCCAACCAGGCCTCCTTCCTGTAATGTAAGTTCCCTTACACTTGTTTATGAAATTCAAAATTACATGTAAATCAAATGAATCATGAGTCCAGATGACCTTACTAAAAGAGGGAGTCTAGTTTTAAAAAATGATGGGCCCATGTAAAGAATCAAACAGAATCCTGATGTGGGTCTCTGCGATTTTTTCTTTCTTTGTGGTGACTTAGCCGACTATTACAAATAGAATTATTCATGCTGCCAGCCTAAGTACTCAATCATTCTAAAATCTCAAAACGCAGGCACTGTTAGAAACTTAAGTCATCTCATGCTAGATATATATGTATGCAAGTACATATATACGATACTCCTATTTACATGCACTGTTACAATATACGTTAGAAAGGGATTTTGTTTGGGGTCTTCATTTCTGTAGTATCTCTGGGGGGCCTTTGTTAAGACATGCTTACATCTGGCTCCTAGGAGAAACACTAGCCCCGAGGAACTTGAGGACGCTGACTGTCACCTCAAAGAGAAGGGAAGACCGTCACAACCCTCTGCCTTGACAGCCTGGTTCATTTAGGAATGTGGCCAACAGGGTTTGTGCTCAATAAACAGCTTGCCGAATTTCATGGAATGCAGTTACCTTCATCTTTCCATTGTCCCTGCAATCCAGTCCACTATTTTCTATTTCAGACTGAGCTCTCTTTCTCTAAGGAGCCATGTAGGAGCTGGGACTGGGGCCTTTCTGTGGGTTCACACCAATGCAGATGCAATCAGGCACCCCAGAGCCCCACCCATCTGGTGTGCTTCCCAGTGGATCACTTGCTTTCTCAGAGGTATTAGCGATGGGAGCGCTTAGAAACGTTGGGACCAGTGTTTGGCCATTTTAAGACTCTCATGGATACAGGTGTTCTGAGGCAAAGTCTGCATTGGTCATTAAGGAAAGTCAATTTAGGGAAGGCAGGTAGGTAATGAAGAGAAGTCCAAAGGAGGTATGGGGGCAGGGGCCTGGGCCAGTTCTTAGAACGCCACCGATGATATTCGGGCAAGACTTTGTTTTATGAAAGCAGACTATACAGCCCTTTCTTGAGAGAGGGGCAGCTAAACCCATCCTCGTCTCTGCCAACGCTTCTATGAGCGTTTGGAAGACAAAACAAAACTAATTCAGGGAACTGTGCGAGGCGGGAGTAGGAAGCAAGAGAAAGATGGCGATGGGTGTTCTGCCCTTGGCATCAGCTGATGGGCCAGGGAACAGGTGACTTGGCAGAACACTGTAAACAGGGTCCTTCTGACTCAAAGCCTAGATCTCCCCAGAGCTCAGCGAGTTGGTCTCAGAAAAGACACTGAGCTTTGAACACGGCCGGGGGCTGCTGGGTCTGAGGCTGGGGCTGGCAGCCCAGCAGTGGGAACTCAGCCTGGTTCTGGCTATCATGCTGGGGTCCTCTGGGGTGGAGCTAAGCTACGGGGGATCCCCTGAGGGTGGGCACCAGGTGGGTTGGCTTCTGAAAACAGGGGCTTAAGGTGGCAGACCTCCTCTGGTTCCGCCGTGGCTGCTGCCATCTGGCCCTGGAGAGCCAGATGCCCATAGTCACTGGTCATTTGTGAAGCCAGTCCTCCCAACTCCTCCGGGTTAGTAACCGACTTAGTCATCTGGAAAAAGAAAACAAGCAAGACACAAAACACACACACAGAGAAAAGCATGAGAACCATGTGTTAATACCACTGGAAGCCAAAGGGTTTCATTCACTTTTAAGCTATTGGCTTGCATTTGGGACGGGACACTGGGAGGGCAGTTCAAGCGAAGCCCATGCTGCATCGCACACAACAGGCCAGGGCCCCTCTCAGGCCAGCAGGTCCTGGCGGGGCTGGTGGGCAACATGCTAGACTCAGGCCGTGCAGTGTGGAGGCCACGCCTACAGAGTCGCCTGTGGGAGGTGGGAGCCGCGGCCCGGCCAGCCTGGCCCAGTGGGTCAGGCAGGAGAGGCGTTCCCCAGGAAAACCACAAGGGGGCACACTCCCCGTGCAGTGCACACCCCTGGTCACAGGCTTCTGCAGGGTTCATCTGGTCTGCAGGAACCCAGGAGGGGGTCCCACCGGGCATGAGAGGGCATGAGACAGGGCTGGGAAGGAAATCGTGACTGAGAAGTGATGGATAAGACAAATGGTTTGGAGGAGGGAATTCATAGAGAATAAAGCTTTGTAGTACATTTGTGCCAAAGAATGACAAGGTTTGGGTCTGAAATTGAGTGAAGAACATATATTGTAGCCTACACGGCCAAGTTCTACCTTTTTATTATCAAGATATTCTGTGTTTTCCTCCTGTTTCATAGACAAACTTACCTCAGTGTATCCTACATAGCTAACACGCGAGTTTCTCATTCTTCCTCTTCCTCCGACAAAAATGCCTTAGTTCTCACAACTGCAGTTTTAACCTGCCACCCAGAAAGCTACCCTTGTCCCTGGTGGGTAAGAGGATTCCCTCCTGCCCCACCTCGTCTCTCACTCTGGATGACAAGACTTTGTCTCACTCTGAGGCATTTGAAGACCTTGATTTTAAAGGACTTTTTAAAACCCCTTTTAAATGACTCCACGTCCGTCCACTGGGGCGGGATGGAAGGTGCAGCTGGTCTCAGGCATGTTTACCAGGAAATGTTACGGGCTTTCGGGCTGAGGTGTGGAGGCACAAGGAATGCACGCGGAACCCCGAGAGCGCGAGGCTGTACCAAAAGCTGCTGCATTTGAGCCCTGTCATGCGGAGCACACTGACTCTGGGCGGCCGAGGCCGGTGCAGTGGGGCTCGCTCCATCAGGGCCCAGGCCAGCTATCCCAGGAGCGGCCATCAGCCAAGGCTGGGCTCCTTAAGAGCATGGACACCAAGGGTCAAGATGGACCG
>NW_017731497.1:2294908-2344636 GCF_001890085.2 Hipposideros armiger | reverse complement strand
GAGGGGTGAAAAGCATAACTATTGCATTGTTTTGTACACCTGAAACTAATAATAATAATAATAAAAAAGATGGGCCGGCTGAGAACCTAGCCAGCCAGAGATTCCAGAAGTACCATTAGGCCACTCAAAGTGTTTGCAACCCTTGCTGCGCTGCACTCCCTGCTCAGAGGAATTGGCACTGAAGGGCTTCCCGATCCTTTCTGTGACGTGCCTGCCCCTGAGCGCCCCTGAGCTCGGCACACCCCAGCCTTCTCATAGTCACTGGGATGGGTACTGTTCCTCCCTCCCTCCCCAGCCCAAATCCTTTTAAACAACAACAAGCCTGGCACAGTCACAAAGTTTCTAAGAATGTGCAGCAGCAGCCAGGGAAGACTTTGTGGTCCAAGCTCAACCTCTAGTGGACACACGACTACATGACAAAACTGTCCAGACAGGCAGCAGGCCTGATGGGGCAGGAAACAAGTGATGGCTCAGGCTGGTCCCCCCACCTGGGAAGACTGCTCGACCTCTCAACTCAGGCTTCCATGGCAGCAGCAAAGAGTCACCTTTCAAAATTTTGTCCTGTACCATCTGAGCCTTAAAAGGTAAGAGGAGCTTTCTTACTACGTATTCCTATGAATTCATTGAGGACACCATTTGTCATCTTTCGTACAACTTTTTAACATATCAAGATAGCAGCTATCTCTCAATGCCATGTATATCTAAATATCTAAAGAGCCATATAATACAATTCTGACTGCATTATATTTTAGCAAAAAAAAATAATAAGTTACCTCAAATTTACATGCCTTGTGTTGTCAAGAAATTTTTTTTTAATCATAACCACGCTGTTTCATTTTGTCTGAAAGACAGGCAATACTTTATTGTTCAAGTATTGTAATTCGATTCCATCAGTCTGTTCTATCCCCAACTGTCTTCTCTTGTACTACTATAACGTTAATCTAGAAAAACACCTCAAATCCTTTGTGATGCGAGGTGAATGGGATTTTTTTTTCTTTCTACATAGCTCCCAACTTCCTTCTCATTTCCTCTTCGAGTCTCATTTTCTCTCCTTCCTTTGCTCCCCTGTCCTCATCCTAAATCTCAGTCATCTCTGATTCCCTCTTGCAGCCTTTTCACAGGATGAGAGCTCCAGCAGATGGGATTCTAGACCACAGATAAAGGACAGAAGCTGGGGCCCAGGAGGAACCAGAGACACGGACTAATCTCTCCAACACAGACTCCAGAATTGAAGATCCGTGGTGGTGTGTGCAAAAGGGCAACCGACAGTGGGTGGGGCAGTTCTTTTCCTTCTTACCATTTCCTGAGCTGTCACGGCAATGGCTTTGGAGTATTTCACCACAGTTGTCTGGTAGTCGACAAATGTTCCCTTTGGTTCTGGAGGAGTGCCTTCGTCCAGCTACAGAGAAGAGTTTGAAAAAAGCCCAAAGGTCATAAGGGGTTTGAGAAGTGTGGACTGTCTTTAGTAGACTTGGGAACTTGGAAAAATGGAGAGGACCTCCGAGTTAACAGAATCCCCCAACTTCTACAATAAGGACTTCTAGAGGTGCATGCAAGGCACTTGGGGTACACAGGCAAGGAGAGGCCCCCAGCCTTGCCTGAGAGGACTGGGAGGGCTTTTCAGAGGGCTGATGTTCCCTGCAAGTCTTCCGGTGCGGGGGGAGGGAGAGTTTGCTACATACACAAGGTGGGTAAGGTGTCCCAAAGAGAGGGAGTATCATTCAAGAATATAAAGGTGAGTGTGAGCTGGACACTTCCAGCAAAGCACAGAATAACGGAAATGAGTGGGGAGGCAGAATCTCCATCATGAAGGACTTCCCTAGGAATGATGTAGCCCACAGACGTCTACACCCCAGATCCCTCACTTCTGATCTAAGTTGGGCAAAGAGAAAAAAATTAAAAGCACGAGATATAATTTGTCCGACTCCAAGTGCAATAGGAATTGAGAGAAGGGTGAAATCACTGTGGGGTGGAAGAGTTGGAGAAGCGGGACCATGGCTCTGTCCCTTGAAGGGTTAGCGACACATTGGTTTAGAAGGCTTGTCTTTAAGACCTGGTTCCAGGGCTTGTGAATGGACCTCAGGCTGGTTGCTTAAACTCTCGGAGTCTCAGGTTCTTCACTGGAAACTTCTAAGCATCAGAAGTTTGTAGTAATGATCAACTGAGATCATACCTGGTCAAGAGCTACATGAAGGAAGAGGTGATATGACCACCATAATGAAGACAGTAATAATGATGATAATGTCAATGACGATTATGATGAAGAAAAAGGCAACCCATCTTCACCATCATCATCGTTCCTGGCACTATTGGTTGCTGAATGATACTCAAGGTGAGGAGACATGGTGAATAGAAATGAAGGAATGAGTACAGTGACCCAAAGGGGGCTGTGGAGAGTGATGGGAATGAAGCCGGATCTGTTTAACGAAGAACTTTGAAATGGTGAGAAAAATGATGGGATTTGGCTTGGGCAATGACATATTTGAGAAGATCTCTTTGGCAGCTCTGCCAGACCGCTGGCAGTCAAGGAAGAGCCTCGAGGCCAAGAGGGCAATTAGGAAAATGTGAGATGGAGTTTTCGATAGGAGCTACACCTCACGAGCACGCACAAATTACAATGTGAGTTGAAGGAAACTATTGTTATAGCCTATTTGCGATGTGTCTGCACGGCCTGGGATAGAATTATCACCAAACCATCAATGCAAACTCCAGGTTAGATTTTAAGTTTATTTATCAAGGAGATAGATGCTGCCAAATATTAATATCTTAATCACACCATAGGGGCCCTGCTGGTCAGATGAAGGCTGGGTTGTGGACTCATACACTCAGTATAAACTGGGCATCTGCTAAGTGTCAGGAGATGTGCTGGAAGCCGTCATATGAGATGTGGCGTAACAGCAAACATGCCAGGATGTTGGAACTAGAGGGTAGCTTAAAATATAGGAGCGACCAGTCACCAGGATGAACCTTCTACTAGTTTGATGACAAAGAAAAAAGTAAGAATGGAGGTGTGATTTAAAATTTTTTCAAATTTATTTAGTGTAAAGAACTTTCCTTTACTCTGAGATTATAGCCTTTCTATTGTTTTTTGATGTTAACATGGCCTTTCTTTTATGAGATGATAGTGGTGTAGACAGTGGTTTTTTAATTTGTTTTGTTTCTTTAGTTTCTTTCTGGCCAACCACTCCTCCTCACCCCCACAAACAAACAAACAAAGAAAAAGTACTGGATCACAAAATCCCAGAGGTCAAGAACCACTAACCTCACTGAATGGGGAAACCACGGTTCAGAGAGCTTGAGCGATTTGTTCGAGGTCACCCAGAGAGCTGATTATTTCCTATTAATTTATTAGTTCCCAAGGCTTCTGGGGCTTAGCTACAGAGAGGGAATCTTGAGAAGAACCTCCACAGCAAAAGCCTCAACAGTGTCAAGAACTGCATCCCAGTTAGAATCAACTTTGGGGACATTCACACTTTCCTGCCAGTCATTGTCTTTGAGAATTTTCGACAATGATTCTAACAGTATATCAGTATTTTAACCAAATAACTGAAACTCTGAAAGAAAACGCCAGATTTCTAATGCCTCACTGCTTAGGAGCTCAAAGGACCTGAAGCACCACTTACTACAAAGTCGCCCAGCCCGGGCAGGCTGGGGTGGGCTGAGTCAAGGGAGAATGACGAAGAGGCACTGTGGGGTACACCTTGGGTGTCAGGTCAGGGTAGATGAGAATTTAGGGGTACCAAATAAAACCCCAACTGTATACTCGGTAGAACTGAGGGAAATAAAAACTCTGTTCCTGGCCTCTGTGGCTCATGTCATTAGCAGTTCCTCATTACTGGCATCAGGTAAGCCAGGCTTGTCTCCCAGCCCTTCCAGAAGAATCCATGCCACTGACAGCAGATTGGACAACAGCTGCTTTCTGTGTTGAAAATCCATCACAGCACGTAAGGCTCACGGGCTATCAAAACAAGGCTTCAGGAATCCGACTTCCATCTTCCAGGGATTTATGGAACGTTTTTCCTATCATTAGAGTGATTGTGAAAAATACCTTCTCCCGAGAAGACAGGGATTATCATTTGGATTTCTAATTAGTACTGAGAAACCTTGAGCACCATTATTTAATATCCATGGTAGATGTATGGCTCATTTTCAAGCTCTGGTTTTCTGATGTCCTGAAAACCAAACAAACCCACTGAGACTTATCTAAGGGCCCTGAAAAAGGGGGAATTTCACTCATTTTCTGTCAAACTATCCCTATGTGAAGCGTGAGAAACCCACAGCAGAAATTACTTTGACAGGCAGAGCCTGGGGTTTCAAAAGGGAGCCCCAGCGTCCCTGCCCAGCTTGTGACTTTATCAGTCTGATAATGACTGTATAATGTTTAAAGGGAATTATCCTAATTATAGTTTCAGGCTATCATCTCTTTATGGAGATACAAACCAACCAATCTTCTCTAAATTAGCAATTAAAGACTGCTTATTATCCTGAAAAATCATAAGAATGTATTCACAACCTGACAATGGACATGTGAAAACACAGACAATGTCTAAATGGCAATTAGATGTTGATGAACAACTGTTAATTCTAATGACTATCAAACTGACATGACTAGTGGAGGATTCCTTGGGGGAAAGAGCTGAAGATACAGAGTTAAAACTGTCTCGAGTCATAGTTCCCTACTGACCCAACTCAACCTATGGGTCGCTAGAAGAGAAATGATTCTGTGTTATCTTCTATGTTCATTGCCCCCCGGGAATTCTCTAAAGGCTTTTACGCATATTACTTTGGTGGCTTCTGCATCGGGCTAGATACCAGAACCATGGGGAAATTTGAAAAAGACAAATAGAGGTACCTGGCCTCCATCCCATAGAGATTCCAACTGAGCAGGGCTGGAGTAGGGCCCAGGGATATGCATTCTAACATGATCCCCATGATTCCAAAGCAGCCATTCCAAAACTTGGGAATCACTTCATTATTTCATTCTGGTGTTTGTTCCCCACAACTCTGTGAGGTAGACAGCGGAGGCAGATAATTATTTCCATTTTATGAGTGAGGGAATCAATTGATACCTCCTCCGTCTCCACTTTTTCCCCCTGTGTAAAATTGGAAGGAAGGGCACAACTGGAATACCAACGTAATCAATGAAAATGAAGAATGCATAATGTGTTGGATGTATGATAGGACATCTGTGCATTAATCAGAACCCTCAAGAAATGAGGAGGCTTATTGGAATCAGCCTTGATGGATAAGTCCTTAGAGAAAAGCACCTGGGGACCAAGTCTGAGGGAACCCGAGGAGGAAATGAGGTGAAGGAGTGAGGGCGAGTGTCTGGGAGCCCAGACCCACCTTGCTCATGGCTTCTGCGATGGCGTCGACCATGCCTCCCACCAGCCCCACTTCACTGGCAGCTTCGTTCAGCGTCACCATGATGTCGTCCACGGCCTCCTTCATGAGCTGGGCAGCCTCCGTGATGGCATCATGCGTGTGCTGTGCCTGAGAAGGGAAAGGCAGAGAGAACTGTGAAACGTCTCTTTAAGCAGAAGAAAATGGTGCCCAGTCTCTTCAGAACCATGTCCCTTTTTTTAAGAATAACCTTAAAAAGCAGAATATAAAAATATATCCCCGTTATGGAGCATAGCAATGTAGTCTATATTTGTACTTTCCTTTATTATGTTTGTGTATAGGTTTGCAAAATCAGAAAGACAAATCAAAAAGATCTCTTTTTATTATCAAAAGGAAAAATAAAACTATAACATCAAACAAAGCGTCTTATGACTAATTTTATGTTACTATGTTCAGGGTGGTAGAAAGAGAATGGCACAGATCCCCAAATATACAAGTGGACATATATGATAATAATAATAATAATAATAATAATAATAATAATAATAATAAAAGCTGATATAAAAGAAAATGTGTTCAGGGCCGGCCGAATGGCTCAGTTGGTTAAGAGCTCGCTCAAGAGTTTGAGCTCTGAGCAACAGCGGTTCAAGGCCAGCCCGAGCTGAGCAGCCGCTAAGCTGCCAATAGGTAGCAGGATGGCTCAGCTAAAAAAAAAAAAAAAAAAAAAAAAAAAAAAAAAGTGTTCAAATGCATTTCTCTTCAAAGCTGCCCAAGACACTGTAATTCCCAAAGAAGACTGGATTATGAAAATGCAGGTACATACAAGAGACATAAATCCATAAAAGACCTAGCGGGCTTTCGAACTATGTCACAAATTAAACCGCGATGAGGTTGGAGGAATGAATGAGGAGAGTTCTTCAGGGAAAGAAACTCCGCAGACAAAGCCCTGAATGGTCATGACCCCATAAAATAGTACCTTGGAAATGCTTTCACTGCAGGCATTTCCCTGTGTGAGAAGCACAGAGCAGGCGCTGAGTGAATGAATGAATGAATGAAAGGATGAAACAATGGTGGGGCCCGGCTCCCTGAAAAACACCTCAGATGGCAGTAAGATGCAGGAAAACCTGGCTTCTAGTTCTCTGCTCCATGGCTAAGTAGCTAAGTGGGCTTGGCTTCCTAAGCAAAATGGAAATAATTATAAGAACGTCATGCAGTGGAGTTCTGATGAGATCATAGCGGGACAGGCACCTTGTCAATTTATATTAAGAGCAGTCTAGTCGGGGCTTGAGCCCATAACTGGGAAATCTGACCTAATGCCGGGTTGGTAATATCAGAATTGCACTGCACCCAGGCACCCCATGCTGTGGCCATGGCAGCTCCAGCCCACCCTCAGAGGGAGGTGACCGTTTCAGAGTCCAAGAGATCGCATCTTTAATTTGATAGATGAGAGTAAGGAAGCCAGTGAGAGATGGTCAACAACAACCCTTCTGAGTGATTTAAACACAAGAAAAGAAAGAATTCCATGAAGAGGGCATGTGAACCAAGAAGAGTTCTTCCAAAATGACATCTCACAAGATGCAAAATATGTTGATCACATATGGTATCCTTGAGGCAGCTGTGTCGGGATGTAAATGTTAATTATTGACGATTACTACTGAAATTACTTTAGAAGATAACAACGAAAAATTACCTGGAGCAACAAACATTCCTCAAGTCTTTACCAGGCTGTGTCCACCTGTATTATTTCTCAGGCCCTCCATGGCGGGGCGAGGAGGCAGCCTCTATCTCTAGATTTATTTCCCCTCCCCGCTGGCTAGCCTCCTCACAGGTCAACTCTCTTACCCTCTGTCCACAGTAACTGGCTCTGTATGCCTCCTCCCTTCTCCCCTCCATCCAAATTGAGGCCCCAGACCTGGGAGTGACTGAGCCTTAGGTCATTCAAGCCCCTCCACCATCTGACTACAATGGCAGGAGGGACCCTGGGTGAGAAAACTACCTCTCAGAGCTCTGCAGATCTGCAGAGCCACCAGAGATAATATTAAGAAGGTGTTAAGCAACTAAGTTTTAGGATGGCTTGTTTTTGGCAATAGCTAACTGGAATAGTATCTAAGAAGGGCTCCTAACCTAGCCCTGGGGTCCAGGAAGCTTCTTGGAGGAGGTGTCCCGGCTGTGAAGGTGAGACCTGGAGGAGGAATCCAGACACTAGCAGAGCTGATGGGGTGGGGAAGAAGGGCGGGGCCTTCCAGGCAGAACACGCCGCCTGTGCAAAGGGCCAGAGGTGAGAAGTAATGTGCATTGTGAAGATGAGGTGCGGCACCATCTGTAAAGTGTATGGCATAATACCTGGCACACAGTTCCTGTCCCCCTTCCGTTATCTCTCACCCAGCCCAGCTCATCTCTCCAACTAGACCGCGTGCTCCTTACAGACAATTTACTTTGCTTCCTTCTAGCAACGCAGTCTTCACAGGAAATGAAGGGCTTGATAAAGTCACCAGGTGGGGCTCAGTAATGGGTGAGAACTTTATTTTCCAAGAAATTTTTACAAGGATAACCTTCACAGGCTGTTGGTACAAACTTCTCCTCTGGAGAAGCTGATTTGGAAATAAATGGAACCATCTGTTTCTATGCTGTGAAACAGGCATGGGTGGCAGAGCCGTGGCTTGGGGGAGTCAGAACAGAAGGGCCCTCCTGTGCCACAAGCCAGGCTCACTCAGGCTGTGATGACATTAGCTCTTCCAACTGGACCAAGAACACCTGGTAACAGTCATGTGGGTGCTGGCAAGATGCCCAGGGCTCCAGGGGACTTCGTACAGCGCAAGAGCCAACCTGTGGGCCCAATGTGACTTGCATACCAGTTCTAAAATCTACGTTCTTGTATCTTGGGTCAAGTATTTCAGCATTTTACGGAGAGGGAACCAGGAACAACAATAAGTATCAAACCACATAACAGCAGCAGTAGCGAAGAGAGCTGCCAGCATCTATTGGGTTGTCAGAAAAGTCATGATATATTTTGTCTATGTTTTTCAAAGGTCATTTATTTATATAAAGAACAAAGATCAATCAATGATATATTGCCCGTTTTGTTCGATAAGCTTTTGCCATCTTCCATCAAACTTCATAATTCCTCGTTCATAGAAGGACCTGTCTTTACTTGCGAAAAACTGAACAAGGTGCTGATTTACAGCCTCATATGAATTGAACGTTATACCACGCAAAGAGTTTTGAAGAGAGCGAAACAAGTGGAAGTCTGACGGCACAAGGTCAGGCGAGTATGGTGGGTGTGGCAACACATCCCATCCAAGCTCCAATAATTTTGACGGGAGATCAAACTTGTGTGTGGTTTCGCATTGTCACAATGGAACACAACTCTTGTACAATTAACAAGCTCTGGATGTTTCTGGATGATGGATTCATTCAAACTGTCCAATTGCTGACAGTACACATTCGAATTAATTGTTTGGTTCCTTGGTAGGAGCTCGAAAAACATGACACCTTTAAAATTCCACCACACTGAGAGCATAACCTTCCTCTGATGAATGTCTGCTTTCGATGTCGTTTGAGGCGAATGATCATGTCAGGACCAAGACCGTTTGCACATCACATTGTTGTAAACAATCCACTTCTTATCACTAGTTATCAGTTGCTTCAAAAAAGGGTCGTTTTCCTCAAATTTAATGAGCATATTGCCGATGTTTATACGAGCCATGAGTTCATGTGGAACCCAAATATCGAGATTGCTTACATATCCCAGCTTCTTCAGGTGGTCGTGAATACTTGAATGATGGATGTTCAATGATTTTGCAATCTCTTGTGTCGTGTAACATGGGTTTGACTCAATCAATGCCTTTATTTTGTCGTCATCAACCTTGGTGGTCCTCCCTGACCAAGGAGTGTCATTGAGATCAAAATCACCAGCACAGAATTTCATGAACCATCATTTGTACTGATGTTCTTGTAGAGCACTGTCACCGTAAACTTTATGCAACTTTTTACAAGCTTGACGCGCGTTCTTCCCTTTATGGAAGTAAAACAGTAAAATATGGCAAAAATGCAGTTTGGTCTTCCATCTTCAGCTTGTTGTAAAATCTCCAAAACTCAACCAAATTGCTCAATATTTTTTTTAAAATGAAGCTAGAACTGTCAGCTGTCAAATGACATAGCAATAACATAGATGTGAATGATGCTAGTATTTCCACAAATGAACTAGTGCCATCTGTTGCAAACATGCGTCATGATTTTTCCAACAACCCAATAAGAGGGACTCCTCGGTGCCAGGCACTATGCTGATCCCTGCTGTGTGTCTCCTTTAACCCCCACAGCCCACTGGAAGGTGGGGATTGGACGGTATCCCTGCCAGGGGCCCCTCTGACATTCACAACCTGAACTTGGGGGCTTCAGCACTAGAGCTTACATATCTAGTGGATGACAACCGCCACCGACCAGCTGGCCATCTGCTGAACTTATATGCTACTGATCCAAAGGAAAATGAGCATATGGCCAGATCAGATCAAATCTATCAGTGCTGCTGAAAAAATAAACCTTAATGCAGGGAATATGCCATCTACAAGGGAAGGTTTCAGCCTGTTCCCCCAAACAAGGGGCTTTTGAACAAGGCAAAGCCACCTGGGTACCACGTGACAAAGGCAAGGGGCCTCAGGACCTGCCTTACTCCTAGAGATTGGCTGTGCTGCCCTCACTCGGTGCCTCCTCTGCATTTCAGCATCAACCTGGCCCCGGCTCTCTCAAGTCTGTCTGCCATCGTGGGCTCCACACCTGCCTATGAACTTGTTGCCAGTTCACAGTTCCCAAATTTGCTTCTTGGAGCTCCCCAAGGCCCAGCCTACATATGCCTTCTAATTCCCGGCCGCTTGCTACCAGAAGGGACCCTGGAAGCTCACTCAGGGTTGAATAGTAAAATATTTGGCTGGTCTTTGTCCCAGGTTCCTCAGGGGGAGCCTCTAAGCAAGCACTTAGCGCTTCCGGAGTGACAGGAGGGTCTCTGTTATCCACGGTGG
The DNA here is from genome assembly GCF_001890085.2 of Hipposideros armiger. Lineage (NCBI taxonomy): Eukaryota > Metazoa > Chordata > Mammalia > Chiroptera > Hipposideridae > Hipposideros > Hipposideros armiger. The sequence goes on along the minus strand of NW_017731497.1, from coordinate 2,334,278 downwards.
GCTCCTCGGACCACACATCAGTTCATGCTAACAAGGTGACCTATGGTGGCCCCTAGGCAGTTTCGGGACAGGGGCTGGTCATGCTGGAAAGACCAACCAGGTGATTAGAGGGTTGGGGCTTTGAGGGTTGAGCCACATAAAAACAGCCTGACCTCTGACCTCTGGGGGAGATGAAGGGACTGGAGAGTAAATCATTGGTCATATGATTGAACTCAATCCATCAAGCCTACGTAATGAAATCCCAATAAAAACTCTGGTCAATGAAGTTGGAGTGAGCTTTCCTGATGGGTGATGCACATCAATATGCTGGGAGCGTGACACGTCCTGAGGACATGAAAGTTTCATGTTTGGGACCCCCTCCCAGGCCTCATCCTCTGGGTCTCTTCTTTTCGCTGGTTTGTATCCTTTATAATAAAACTGTATTTCTAAGTAGAGCAATTTCCTGAGTTCTACAAGTCATTCTAGCAAATTATGGAACTTTATGAGTAGTGAGAACTCCTGAACTTGTAGCCAGTTGGCCAGAGTGAGGGTGGCCTGAGAACCCTGGAGCTTGTGACTGGTGTGTGAATTGAGGGCAGTGCCCTGGTGCGGCCTGTGCCCTGAAGCTGGGAAACTTGACCTCAAGCCAGGTAGTTCGTGTCAGAATCACACTGTATCCAGGCATTGGGTTTACCCAGGAAATGGCCATGACTGCCCTGACCCTCCTCAGGAGATGACCCTTCCAAAAGGCCCAAAGAGTTGCGTTTTTTTAATTTTAATTTTTTAATTGGGGAGCACTGTGTTTTTCCAGGACCCATCAGCTCCAAGTCAAGTAGTTGTTTCAATCTAGTTGTGAAGGGCATAGCTCAGTGGCCCATGTGGGCAACTTTGGTGTTATGAGCCTGCGCTCTAACCGCCTGAGCTAACCGGCCACCCCACAAAAGTTGCATCTTCACTTTGGTAGATGAGATGGTAAGGAAGCCACTGAGAGGTGATAAATGATAACTCTCTCGAGTGACTAAAGAGAAGAATTTAAGGAAAGTTTATATGAGCCATAGAAACTGGCCCTGTCTGCGGAATCAGAAAGCCATGGGAATCCAGAAGAGTTCTTCAAATATGACATCCGATGAGATGTGAAATATTCAGATCACAGATGGTGATCCTCGAGGCAACTGTTGATGATGGAAGCCTGAAAGGCGACATCCCTGTGCATAACCCTCCAGAGAGGGCATCGCATACAAATACGTTCTGGTGTATAAAAAAGATGGACGGTATGGCTTTCTCTAAATCTCACTTAGAATGAGATGACTATTGGTGGCACAAAAATGCCAGCCAATCTACACATTCATATTAAAACACAGTACACATTCGGGAAAAGAGATGAAAGTTGTTTGCCACATATCTGCTCTCCCATATGGTCTCAGGAAAGCGTCAGGAGCACATTTTGGAGGTGGCAGCAGTAAATCACGAAACTGTTTTTCTCTCAACTCCCTAGAAAACGTAAAGGCACTCTCTCCACACTGAGGCACCAAAACCTACAAAACCATATCCTTGTTCTTTGCTGTCCCAGAAATGAACTCGTTCCGGTATGCTTGTGCTGAGGAATTCTGTAGAAGGCCTGTCCTCCTTCACGCCATATGTTTAAGTTTTATAGTTCCTTAAATGGTCAACCGAGAGCCCCCTCTTCTGTGAAGCCTCCTCTGATTACTCCAGACCTCACCTAGGAATATTTCCTGTAACTCCAATGGCAAACCTTCTCTTGATCAAACAGCCTGGTCTAAATCACAGACCCGGCTCAGCTGAGCACTGGTTTCAGACACCCACAAAGTGGGCTGTCAATTAAGGCCTGCTTAAATACGTAACCAACAGCAATCTGTTAAGTGGAGTCAGCAGCCCCAACAGTGAGCTTGTTATATTAGGTTCTGGAGGGATCCCTTGTTACTGTTCCCCACAGCACAACACAGAAGAAAAATCCTACGCTGTCTTGCTTTGGAAACGTCTGAAGTCTACTTCCAAGGGAAACTGACCTCTTTGTTTCAGGACTTCAACTACAAAGCTCAGGGTAGCAGGCGTAAATATCACAGGAGTTTGGAAGATGGGAGGAGGCTACAGGGGGCAGATCTCAACTTTGGTAGAGGGGAAAAAACAAGTAATTAGAACTACCCCCCACTCCCACTCCCCACACACACACAGTAGACAGGCTGTGTGTTTGCTAAGTGCTGCAGGCAGCGCTGGAGGGGCCCTGCAAGGAGGCCTCAGGGGGAGCTTGGTGGGGTAGGGGTGAATGCAGAAGGGAGCTCTGGAGCTAGAGGATGCGTGTAGGAGGGGCTCAGTGGGGCGAGGATGAGGTTATACAGTAACGCCTTGTAATCACATAATTCATTAACACCAGACTCTGGGGCGGCCTTTTTTTTTTTTTTTTTCCTAACACCTACTGTATTAGGTGCATTATCTCATTATTTTAAAGTTGTTTTTTTTTTAATTAAATGTATTGGGGTGACAATGGTTAGTAAAATTATACAGGTTTCAACTGTACAATTCTATAACACATCATCTATATATTTAATCTCTAAAACTGCCCTAGAGAGACATCCATTGTTAACTCCATTGTGTAGAGAAGAAAACAAAGGCATGAAGTAATTCCCTCACAAGAGGCAGAGCTGGGATTTGAATCCAATTATATCAGACCCCAAAGTAGGTGCTATTTTTCTCCAAATCACAGCTACTGATAGCCACTGAACCACATTTTAACCACATTTCCTCTGCAAACAGGGACATATGACATCTATTGTAACACATACTATATATATATATATATATATATATATATATATATATATATATATATATATATATATATATATATACATTACCTAACACATAGCAAATAACCCTTCATTCTGCCCAAAGAAGGGCACCTGAGGTGATTAAGTCTATGCATCAGGCCTCCTAGGAAAGGGCCCCAAAGCTAGCTGGTAGCATCCCAGGTGTCCTTTGTGACAAGCCTGTCAGGGTTTACAGACAGAGCACAGGCTGAATGACATCAGGGAGGAGATAGATATAAACACCTGCCTTGCCTTCACTCATCACATATCTTAGTTCATCGCCAAACACTTCAGGTCATTTGCTGAAAACTTGCACACTGGTGGTCTCTAGCCATCGCTTCTAAGCAGAGGATGTCCCTGGAAAGCTTACAGTGCTGACTACAAATGCTCTCAAACACGAGGTATAAAATAGAATTTTATTCTCTTGGTATAAAATAGAATTCCACAAGGAGCTCTGAACTTGCAGTCCAAGCAGATGTGGTAATATCTTAAAGACCCAGAAAATTCCTGCTTTGAATTATTCTTCCAGGGATGAAACCCTCTCAGGAAGGACTGCAGATATGCGGCTGTTATAACAGCCCTGGAAAAAAGACAAGCCAGAACTGGGTCCCGAAGGCAACTCCCGGCTCTTCCAGGTTGGGGAGGGTGCAACGGGGGCTGGTCCAGCTCTGGGGCACCTATCACCAATCTACTATTGTCCAAAGGGCATTCCTGCTCCTGTACCTCTACCCAACCACTTCAGCAACTAGACTTATTTTTTTCAGAAGACTCAGAACCGCTGGAGGGCAGTGGCTGGCTCTTAACATTTTTAGCACTCCCAGAATTAGGCTCTTAGTAGTTGTCAGATACATTATTACATGGATGGAAAACTGAGTATAGAAAATGCAAGTCTAAGACATCATTCACGCTGCTACCAGAATGGTGTTCCTAAACTGTGGATGGGTTGTGTCCTTCCCCACTGTTTACATAAAGCCCAAATTCCCTAGTGAGAAAGAGGAGGCCTGTTACAGTACATCCCAGTCTATCCTCCCGTCCAATTGTCCCCCACACTCTGCATGTTCCACGTATACCAGACGGTGTGCTACTTTCTAAAGATACAGAATTCTTGTATAACCCTATCTATACCTTGTATACGCTGGTCCCTCTTCCCAGCATGCACCTAGCCACTCTTATGCGCTGAGTAATTTCCTTTTCTGAGACCAACCAGACAAACATCCCCACTTCCCTGCAGCTCCCCTTGACTCCTCTCCAGGCCGTGCTCTGGGCAGAGTTGGCCTGTGTTTTCCAGAGGGTGCAGGGTCAGTCCTGACTCTGCATCTGCCTCTCTTGTATCTCAAGACACCTTTCCTAAGCACTCTCAGCCTCCGTTTCCACATCTATAACCTTCCTGCCTCATAGGATATTTATAAAGATTAAATAAGATGAGGATATAAGGGATAATAGGTGATGGCACTCAATAACTAACTGTTAGCTCTGAGACCGCTGTTTTGCGATTCTCTTAAATCCAGAGTCTTCTCTGGTGTCCCATGCTGCCAGTTTGAAGACCTTACAGATATAACAGAACACATTAAAAAATACATATACACATATGGATTCCTCTAGCTTGTAGGTAAGTCTCCTCTCCTACACAAGTCTTTCCAGCCAGCACTCCCCTCAAGTTAGTCTGCCTTAGGTGAAGACCCATTAAGACCAGCTGATCACAAGGGGCAGCTGCTAGTAGGTAAAACCAGCAGGAGGGGCCCCCAACCTCCTCTCCAGGTACCAGAGCCCTGAGGAAACTTAAGGCGCAGAATGGTTTCACAAGTAAAACAATCACTCTGATACAAATATCATCCCTGAGAGAAAACGACATGCTGTTGTCATCTTTGGCTACTTACAGTAGCTGGGTGGCACAACTGGTTGAAGAAATGTTCCACTTGCAAATTGATAAGGGAGATGTTCATATTAAACTACTGCCTCCAAGGCAATAGCAAAACATGCCATGGGTGACCTTGCACCACCTTTCACGTTGACCTTGAGTACCAGGAATGGAAACATTCTCTGGAAAACAACAGAGCTGTGCTTTGGGCAAGCTGGGTGTCAACACTGAGCAGGTGCTGGCAGATATTACAGTTTTTCTTCCCATAATAACCACATAATGTGTTTTTCTTCCCCAACGACGCTTGCCTACACATTCTTTCATGGAAAAAACTTATAAATATGCATTAATTATGTAAATTTCTTGTTTTTCCATCTTAAAGATCCCTGGGAAGGCCAATAGAGGATTATTTCCCACATCTGAGTGGGAAATCAAATGTCACCAACCAAGAATTGGAGGTGTTTTTCCTGGAGGGACGCAATACAGAGGAATGTGTGATGGCTTCTCAGTGGTCCTAAGTTGAGTCCCTGTCATCCTGAACTGTACCTTGGGGTTCCCTCCACCTTCTTTGGCTGCATACAACATCTGTAGAGCAGACTCTGCGAGCGTCTTGGTCTGGTCCAGCACTGTCATCTGCTGCTGATGGTCCAGAATCTTGGAGGCGACACCAACTGCAGCTAAGATCAAGGGCTCAAAGTAGCTTGCCAGCTGTGTCACCTTTGAAGACAAAATAGCCACAGAGGCATCATGTAAATACTTGCATTTCCTTTAGGGGCCCCATTGGCGGGGAGAGGGCTGGGACAAGGTGGATGGGATGATGTGCAGGGATAGGCAGATCGGCTGAACTTTATTTCTGCTTGTTTTTTTCTATTATACAATCCAGTGTCATGACTTAGAGTCACCATGTTATACATTAGATCCCTAGACCTTATTCATTGCTCAACTATACTTTTGAAAGTACCTGCTGATTAACGAACTTGCTTGGGTTTACTTCCTCTGGGGAACTCTTTGTTTCATCTTTCATCATGGCAGAAGTGCCAAGAAACCCGTTCTGAGATCCAGAGTTAGGAGCGAGAAGTTTACAAATTTTAATTTTACAAATAGAAAAGCTTTTGAGAGAACCTCACAGACTCACAAACTCTTACTTCACAAGAGCATCTCACAAACGCGGCAGGAAGGGGGATAGGAGAGGGGCTGGGAAGCAGAGCGGATGAGAAAAGAAGCCTGAGAAAACAGCACCCTCGGAAGTTTTTAGGAAGCCAATCTAACTGCCCTCTGCCCTGAGCATTTTGACCAAACTGTGGATTTGGAATAAAAGCAAAAATGATTTCACATCACCCTAGATGTTCTGTTTATGATTAGCTCAACCTAGGAAAACAAAAAAAGCCTATCATGACCGCTAACCACTGTCCCAGCCGAGGCCAATCTCCAGTAGGGCAGCACCACAGACAGTACATGTATGCTCGCCCAAGCTCACCAGCTGGGTGGCTCATGTCACAACATTTACTGGGTGCATCCCAATGCCAGGCTTTCTGCTCAAGGCTTGCCATGCATTTCCTCATCTAGTCTCTACAACAACTGTAGATACAAATGAAGAAGCCTAGGTTCAGACAGGTGCAATAACCTGCTCAGCCTCATGCAGCAGAGAGGTGACGCTGAACAGGAGCCAGGTGCCCCCCTCCACAGCCCAGGTGCTTGACCACCGCTGGACTGTCTGCTAGTTTGAGTTTTTATTCCCGTTCTGCTAAGTTGTAATATCAGGTTTGAGATGTTTATTGTTTGGTATTTGTTGCTTTGTGAAATATTTAAAATAACGTCCGAGAAAAATACAGCAATACCCATCAACCTAGCATCCAGAGTATCACATTTATTCAACATGTTGCTGTCTTTGCTTCAGGTATCATAATCTATTCACACTCAGATAAAACACAATGACACTGATTACAGTTTTCTGTTCAACTCCTTGTTTGGCGTGACAATGACTAACTGCTCAATTATTCCCATCAAGGGTATATAAGCTCGAACCTTTAGGCAGCAATTCCCTTAATGCTTCTTCCCGTCACATGGAGGAAGAATAAATGTGTTGGGGACGTCGGTAGGAAGGCCACTTCACATGAGCAGCGGCAGTCACTGGGTCAAAAACAAAGCAGGGGGTGGAGGGTTTGGGGATGGTGGTAGTTGGGGCAAATAGAGGAGGTGGTGGTCCAAAATAGTAAAGCTCGTTGAAGGTAACAGTGAGACAAGACTATCAGCTAGCAATGAATATACTTTTATTTGTTTATCTCCGATTCCAGCTATCTTACATATAGGTTTCAAAGCACCTGAGCAGGCTGCTGCGGGCCCATATGGTGCTTTGTATGAATTCTAAAGGGGCTCCCCATCCACTGGGCAGACACGACAGATGCCAAGGCACATGACCTGGCTGGATTTCAGCCCCATTCCCGGCCTCAGACAAACACCTTTGCGTAGGAACCAGCCCACACAACCCCAGGTGACAGCCCTCCATGTTTACATGGGATCTCATCCTCCTCCCCAGGAAGGGCCCTGGTGTCGCCACAAAAGGGAACACAGCACTGATGGGTCATCAGGGGTCAGGGCTAAGGAAGCGTCCTCTATGTACTAATGGAGTCAAAATGCTTAGTGCATTAGAATCTTAAACGTTTTCCAGATGCATTTTATTATTTTAAATGTACATTTCATCAATGCAACTGTACACCGCCAAGGGTTGCTGCGTGCTGAGAATAATTAAACTCCACTGGCGCCCAACTTCCTCATGGAAGTAATGTGGCTGGGTGATGGAGTCAGCTCTAGTTTCAGAGCTGCTGGACAGGAGTCCTCCCTGCCAATTCCTCATTGAGAAATCCTAGGCAAATTGCCGCCTATTACTAAGCTTCAGGTTCCTCCTCTGTAAAATGGGGATTAATAGTAACACTAAGCTCATTAAGATCGTGAGGAGGATTAAATTAGTGTCCATAAAAGCACTTAGCATGATGCCTGCCATGCTGTAGGCACTCAATAAATGCTGGGCATCATTATCCTTCACGTACTGTGGGCAAAGGGCTTAGAAAGGATGTGCTTTTTCCTGTATGTAGGGAGTGAACACTTTATGTTCTTGAGACACGACAAGACGGGAAGCATCCTCAGCTGGGTTAGCACAGATGTTAAAATAGCAGAGAAGTTTGAGGATTTCGTACATGTTGTTGATTCCCTAGGCCCAAGGTGGTAGGGTGGGTTGAATGGTAGCCCCCCCAAAACATATGTCCGTGTCCAAATTCCTGGAACTTGTGAATGTGATCTTAATGGGAAAAAGGGTCTTTGCAGGTGTATTTAGGAGCTTAAGATGAGATCATCCCGGGTTACTTGGGGGTGCGGGGAGGGCTAAACCTGGTAACGAGTATCCTTATAAGAGTAAGAAGAAGGAAAGACTGACAGAAGAGCAGGAGACAATGTGACCACAGAGGCAGAGATTGGCATGACACCGTCAGGGAATGTTGGGGAATGCCAAAAGCCACCTGGTGCTGGAAGAGGCAAAGAACAGAGCCTGCTTCAGAGCCTCCAGAAAGAGCGTGGCCCGACCAACACCTTGATTTTGGACTTCTGGCCTCCAGAACTGTGAGAGATTACATTTCTGTTGTTTTAAGCCACCCAGTTTATAGCAATTTGTTACAGCAGCTGTGGGAAACTCATACAGGTGGGGCCTGAGAATTTGCACTTAGCACTCCCAGGGGATGTTGACACTGTCTGGGACGCCCCCTGAGAGCTGTAATAAAGCACTCAGTCCACGACTCCTCCGGATAAAGGGGTCCCTAGGCTGCCCTTGTCCAGACTCCCTTTGAGAAATTCAGACTGGTTTAGCCAAAGGACCAAGAGCAAAGTTATAACTCAAGTGACACAGATATATTATTATTTTTCTTTTGATGCCACCCAATGACCTAGGAATTAATCTCCCTTACTAACGACATATCTGCAAAGACAAGGATATTGCCCTAGAAGTCTAGGAATATTTTCTTATGTGAAATTCCTACTGGAACAAAAAGTAGCTGCTAAAACAAAGTCTGACTTCTCTGCCAAACTCAGTTTCCCCACAGCATGCACACAGGCAGAGGGACCCCTGGCGTACCTCTCCACAAAGGTGGACCAGCCCCTTTCTTATTATAAAGGAAGTCAGACAGGAAGTTGGCCCCACTTGAAAAGGCAGAGACGCTGACCATTTTTAAATCTCAAACACCTTTCCTTAGAACACCAGCAGGAAGCTTAGCAGGCCCTTAAGCTGTTCTGTAGTTTTAAAAAGCAAGCATATCGATTCTCTAAAATCAATACCCGCAGAGAAGATTCTGGCTCCTGGATTTCTTGATATGCACATCGATACCGATGGCTGCACTGATAACTGCTAGGAAACCCTGAAGCCTGTTAAAAATCCAATTTCTGCCCTCTCTCAGCTGAGGCACGGGCTGCTTGGCAACCAACTATTCTTGCAGGATTCGCAAAACGAACCCCAAACAGGCAAACATCATTCATCACTTACAACAACATGGGGACAAACTGTCAGTTGAAGGTGCTCCCCTGGCGGGGGTGGGGGTGGGGCACATAGGCAGGCTTTAGTTGTCCAGAGTGAACTGTGCAAGTTTGCTCTGCTTTCTCGTTTGTGAAAATAGACACTATATTAGGAGCCATGGAAGAACAATGTACCCCTAAAACACACGATATGAGGCTAGCCAGGGACAAAAGATGGCAGACGTTGGTTAGGAATGTCAACTTCAGTCTCTGGCTTATCTCAGCGAAAGTCAAGAGTAACAGATGACTGTCAATGACTCCTTGGCTGAAAAGTTTGACCACAATCAGAAAAATTTCCCTGTAGTTTTTGTCTCGATGCCAGGTACAAACAGATCCTGACATGGTCATTTCTGGAGAAGGTGCTAGAGGGAAGTTGAATACTATTTCCTGTCATTTAAGCCGGTATTGACCCAGGCCCAATACCTGGCACCAGCGTTTTGGGAACAGTAACAAAATCAATAGAAACCTCTCCCTCCACCTCTCTCCTGTGGACTCGCAGCAGGATCCCCTTGGGGTACGGTACCTTGTGTCCCAGCTGAGCTGCTTCTCCCCGAGCCGCTGTGGCGATGGGATCGATAAGGTGCCCGATTTCCTGGACCACGGAAGTCAGCTGCTCCTGCAGGGCCTGATAAGGACAGAGAGCTGTCAAGTTCACCCCACAAGGGTTCCCCACGTAGGCACACTGACTTAGAAAGGCCTGTGGGAAAGACAAGGGAGGCTACAAGAAACGGACATCGAGACGCCTGGGCATCCATCAAGCTGTTGTCCCACCTGTCCCCTTCTCAGGGGTGCTCAGCTCCCCTGGGCGAGAAGCCCCTCCCCAACCCAGCTGCACCATGAGTGACACAGGCAGGCCCGAGGAACACTGGCTTCTCATGTCCCCCAACCACAGTGACCAATGATGCTACTAGTATCTTGACTTTGGGTTACTCAGCATAATTACTGGAAATGTGGGACAGCCATGGCTTTCCAAGAAGGGAAGACAACTTTGTCCAAGTGGAGAGGGCTAACGACAGGGTCTGAGGGGAATTATGGGTTGTTGTGTCCTCAAAACTAAGAACTCCTTAAGGGGATAGGGGAGAGGGGGAGGAGGTAAAAATGAGATCAGTTCTCTGAAAGCAGGGCTATTTCCCAAACACCACACTGTGAAAAAGCCAGGGAAGATGCCCACTGGGCTTGTCAGCTCAGGCTCTCAATTCATTGTATTTGGTGATATGGATACAGTTGTTGAAAACGGCTTCCTCAAGGCATTTCTTCTCATGTTTGAGAGACAGTTTAATCTCTTTATCCCAAAGAGTTGAACTCATGCTACAGACAAGGCAAGGTATCTAGGTGATGGTGGGGTGTTGGGGGGTGGGGAATTCAAAGGTGAAGGTTGTTAGCCAGGAGTGGGAAAGATCAGATCCTTTTGGAGGAATCTTCACAGGAGTTTCGCTTGATCGAGTCAGGATTTAATACATCACAACACTGGACATTTTAGGTCTGCACACGCCAGCATGGATTAGTCTGATTTCTGACAAAGTGACAATGTCCTGCTCATTAGAAATGAGACTCGGGCCTTTGCCACTTTCCCACTGAACAATGCTGCATATGGGCTGGGACCTTTGAGAAGAGTTTAGTCAGTGAGAGGAGCGGTCTGACATGAAAATGTGAGAACAAAATCCTGAGTAAAAAAGGAAAAAGAGACAGACATAGAGAGACGGAGGTGGGTGGAGAGAAACCTCCACATTTCCCAGGGTCCTATTTAGCTAAGTACTTATCTTCCCACTTATAACGTGACTATAGTCAAGAAGACAAGAATACTCCAGCAATTGTCTTATCACAGATGGCTTGTTAAGTGAAATACAGTGCAAGTAGGGAGCACATGGAGGATTTTCTTCCTAGGGAGGAAGTTAAGACAGAGGACATGCTTGGGGAGGGATGGTACAAGGATGGGCTCCTTCTGAGTCACTGGTCATGTTTGTCTCTTGATGAGGGGGCTTGTTAAAGGGTGAGCTTAGCTGGCGAAAATTCATCAAGCTGCACACTGTGATATACACACTTTTCTATAGGCATATTCTACTTTAATAACAGGTGAACAATAATTCTACCATTCCACACAAGATGAGAAATGCAGGGTGGTGGTAGGGGTGGTGGTGGTGTGAAGCTGAGATCAATGACAGCTCTATTAATAACAAATGAGCAATACCGACTCTGGGCCCACTGCTTAGAGACAGGGGCCAAAGCTCATTGTTGAAGGCAGGGGCAGTAAGGGAAACATCAGCAAAGAGACCATCCATATTTATTAGGCACCTGTCGAGTGTCGGGCACTTTCGACAAAGAGAGAGGAGTATTCATCAGAGGTCTCTGGACAGCTAATAGAAAACACTCCATGGATCAAAGTAGGAAAATTCTATTCTCAGCTTTGGAAACACTGGCAAGAAAAGGCAAAGTGGCCCTGAACTAATAACAGAATGCAAAAGGTCCCCAAACACTAGATGTTGAGTAACTTAGGGAGGAATCCTTTTTCTCTGAATGGGCCAAATGCATTGAGTTTAATGCTAAATGGGCCTATCAGTCAACAAATATATTGATGAAACATGACAACAGAGAAATGTACATGCTCAGGTCTGCTCTACTGATGTGTTAAACCGGATGTGCTTATTGATATGTTCTAATTGGACACTAATTTTTCCTCAAACTTCAGCCACATTGGAACTTTCCACCACCAGCAACACATGTGTTCCTTCGCCGAACCATCATTCTCCAGGCAGCATTTGCCCTACCCCCTCCAAAAACTTCCCAGGCTGGTTCCACAGGAGAAGGTGGTTCAACGATGAAACTCTTATCATCTAAAGCAAGTTGGTCCCATCCTCCCTGATGCTGAAATTCTTCAGCACTTCCAGAAGCTTCCAAGCCATCCACAGAGCCCCAGTGTACCTCCACAGAGATGTCATCTCTCGTGGCCAAACTCTGGCTGACAGCTGCCAGCGAGGCCTGCTCAATGTCCCGGATGCACCGGTTGATGCCATCGATGGAATAGTCACACTCTCTCTGTCCAGGGGCCTTGTCCCTGGAAGAGACAGAGGGAGTTAAACACAGGTTCCATGGGCTCAAGTCCCACAACCCCCTCCTGCATTGGTGGGCCAGGAGCCCCTGTCTACTCTCTACCCTACTCGATTGCTTTGTTTAAGGAGCAATCCCTGACACTTGCTTAGCAATGCCTCTGTGTATAGTCCGTACCTTTCTTAATTTACCCTCGTACTAACTCTACTTATTTCTGGTGAGAAGGAGACGGTGCTGCCCTCCAACTCAGGCTGATGCCAGACAACTGCAAATTTGCACTTGGATTATCCATCCACTGGCTTATCCACCCACTGGCTTAAGCACAGACTCCTTATTTAAAAAGAAAACAGTGGTCGGTGCTCTTTCCAGTTCAACCATATTATGATCTCTTTATTGCATACTATTCACAAAGTCCTGGGTTATAGTAGGAGCTAAAATATTTAGTGTGTTTTTCTTTGCAAGGCATTAAGAAAGTGAACTGTGGTCCTGAGCTTCAAAAGCAATTGAAAAACAAAATATAACTAAGAAAAGGGATGCATTCCATGCTGTGGGGCATTAACTTTGGCCAACCTTCAGACATGTTTTATCTACTTAAGGAATATTTTTTTAGGCTCCTATTATCACCAAAGAGGTCAGAGATGCCCAAAGTTACTGTGGGACCTAGAATATTCTTTTTGTCTTATTAGCAAAATAAGGTAACCCCAAATTCTGCTAAATAAATAGTGGTGCTGTCTGCATAAGCTCCTAGGTATAGACAATGTGGTACAATGTTTAGAAAGACTGGGACTAGAGGCATCTGGGGATGACCTTGGGAATGTTACCGAAATCTTTTCTGCCTCAATTCTGTCATCAGTAAAATGAAGACAATGGCAGTATCTACCTTACAAGGTTGTTGTGCTAATCAAATGAGGTAATCTAGGTAAGATGCTTGGAACAGTATCTGACATGTAGTAAGTGCCTAAATTAGCTATTATTGTGACCAGTGCTACCACTGATCCCAAAGAGATAAAGAAAAAGATGTTGTTAATGATCAACCACATTGCTATGAAATAAAATTCCCGACAGGCTCATTCCCCTCCTGCCCTGTTCAGATGCAGGCCCCTAGCAATTTCTAGAGGAGAAACGAACCTGATAGATGTGATGAGACTCTTGATGGAGTCAGAGACAGTGTGGGAATGTCCGGCTAGCACAGACCAGGTGGGCGGGTCTTTGGGGTTGATAGCCAGTGAGCGTGCAGTGCGGATGAGGTACGACGAACTCTCCAGCATGGTCTTGGCTGAGACCAGGATCGGTTCCTGTGCCTGGGAGCCCTGGGACCAAACAGAAGGGTCAAGAGCAGGGTGCACAGAGTGAATGAGTCAGGCCCGGGGAGTCCTCTTCTTTACCAAGTCACTACCTCTGCCCTTTGAAAGGAGGCCCAGAGGATAGGGAACCATGGAGGTTGGCTCAAACAGGGCCTGGATGGTGAGGATGTGGGTCCATGTTCTTAGACATCATTTTTAAGTGAGACATATACCAAGAATCAGCCTCAAATTTATGCATAGAGATTGTTCTCAACATATAAAGCTAAGGCATTACTTTTTTTTTTTTTTTTAGCTGAGCCATCCTGCCACCTGTTGGCAGCTCAGCGACAGCTCAGCTCAGGCTGGGCATCGAACCGCTGTTGCTCAGAGCTCACACTCTTGAGTGAGCTCTTAACCAACTGAGCCACTCAGCCAGCTCAAGGCATTACTTCTTAAGAGATGTGTGGACATTGAGTTTCATTAACTCTACATCTATCATCATCGACAGCAATAACAATGCCCTCAATATTGACAGAGAGAGCTTTTGGATGCTCATGCTCATTCAGCGCCACACAAAACCAGACAAAGACACCAATATTTCCTTTGCTGCAAAGACTCCCTACCTCAGAGCTGATTTGGGCGGGAACACTGACAAACTCAGGGTTGGATGCGAATGCTGTCAGGTTCTCCACGGCTTCGATCAAGGGTGCGGTGGCGATGCGACACTTATTGCGGTTGTCTTCAGAGAAATCCCCATCTAGGGCCTGATGGGAGAAAACAGAGACTTCACCCCACTGAGAAGCACAAACCACTCCTGGGCCACAGTAATCTCTTCCCAGCGAAAGAAGGTAGGTTAGTGGGAATACAAATATCTGGTGAATTCATAAATAATAAATAAGAACGAATTGGAGAGATCTCTGCCATCAAGCAGAGGGGCTCAGTTATCAATTATAAGAACGTGTGGCTCACAGGAGAGGTGACCTCACAGACCATTAACTTCCCACTCACACGAGGCAGAAACATGGATTCAGATAGCACGCGGCTCTTCACTCCCTATGAGCCATGTTGCCAAACCTTGTAGCTGCACCACTTTGTTCCCTACTTTTGACACTGTAACCGTTGGGTTCTTCCCCTTTATTTTCACTCCCGGTAAGTCTATTCCCTTCCAAACTATAAATATACTTAACATCGTGTAGCCCTTTCAACCTTTTCTAAGTTTTACCTGCATGTGCCTAAATGACTGACGGAGGTAGGGCTTGCACTGCCACCATTAGAAATGAGCAAAATGGAATCCAATGGGAAGGAACAAGCTAGAACTACCCCAAACAATATGGACAAATCTCACAAACGTAATATGTAGTTCAAGAGGCCAGACACAAAAGGGTGCCTGCTATATGATTCCATTTGTGCAAAGTACAAAAGCAGGTGAAGCTAGCTTAGGGTGTGAGCAGTCAGGTTACCCTCAGGCCCTGGCGTGACTGAAGGAGGCTGGGGACTTCTGGGGCTGACCGTGATCTGGCTATAGTTACCTAAGTGTGTTCAGCTTGAGAAAACTCACTGAGCTCTACACATATGATGTGCGTTGTTTGTCTATGTATCCTATGCTTCAATAGCTTTTTTCTTTTTTAAATTAGCAGCACTGAACGCTCAGTTGCATTGTTGATTCATGGCCTACATGGATGAGAATTCAGAAAGGCAGCCTGTGATCCATGCTAGGCTGCCTCCCAAAGGGTTATCACTTGGATTCGAGGTTCCCCAACCCCAGACTCCACCTCCTCAAGAATAAGACTGTTGGAACCTGGAGCCTATGACCCAGCCACAGCACCCGTGTCTCTCAGCACAGGGATACATTTAAGTAGGCAGTTATGTTTGTAAAAGAATGTAAATTTCCTTGTGAAATGACTAATTAAACTTTTAATTTAACTGTTATGAGCAATATATAAATACCAATTTAGACAATTAGTGAACAAAAAACCAGAGAAACCAGCATTTGAAATAACCCGAATGAGAGATGGGAGAAGTTCTATTTTTCATTGAGGCAAGAGGAGGCAGGCATGATCTGTTTAAAGGCAATTTCTGAATAACAACTACATTCCAATCAAGCCTTGGCAGCTTGGGACAATAATTGCATATCCACCCAGTTAATATTTCCAGAGGAATTCCCACGAGCCTGGCTCACTTACCGTCTTCCCTAATACCGTGCATGGCTCGCCTTGGCGCACGTCCTTCCCCACTGGACAGGCACTGACCTCCACCTTACCCTCTCTGATTCCGCCATTCTTCCAGGCCCAACGGAAACCCTACGTGCCTGCTTCTTCTTGCTCACCTATAAGGCCTCCGTTCTCACTGCCACGCAAGCACTCCACAAACACTGACTCTGCGCCTGTGATGTCCACCGAGCCAGGCACTGGCAGTGTAGAAGTGAGTTGGCACTCTAACCTTGTTGCATGATTAACATTATGGACTCCTGAGGTCAGGCCCTCCCAGGCTTCAGAGCCATTTGGGAATACCGAGGGAGGCAGGGTGAGTGCCACCTAGCAGGGGCCTGACAGGAGTGGCCCTCCTACAGGCAAACCACTGAGGCAGGCAGACGGCAGGAGTGGACTTTGGCATCAAAGGAACTCGGGTCCTGGCACCACCAGTGGCCAATCACAACCCATTTGGTTGGAATGATTTGGCCTCTAGCTCAATGGAAGATGCCAAGGCCCCCCTGGTGCCGCTCACTCCTGCTTCTTATCTCGCCACACTCTTTCCACTCCCTTTTCTACCTTCTACGACCCTCTCTGCCTATCAGGAAGGCAGGCATCTGATGAAGCACCAACCCTTAGCTGAGCTCATTCAAAATGAAAAGATGATGACCTGCGGGAAATCCTATTGTGCAAGTGTCATAAACTACATCAATAAGGTGAAGAAAGTGTTTTCTTTTGAGCACAGGCCCTAAAATCGCATGTCATATAGCCTATTACTATTCACAGGACAGGACACTGAATAATGTAGAATAAAATACCAAGCTATACAACACCCCCGCCCTTTTTTTTTTCCATTTTCCAAAAGGAAACACTATTTCCTCCAAAGGAAGCATTTAGCATCAGAAAGGATGGTTTACACAGATACTATTTCACTTCTCAATGCTGCTTCCACTCTGGGCGTGGCTGAGGTATCCAAGTAAACAGAATACTCAAATCTGCCCAACTGGACAAATTTTAAGCAGGCACAGCAGCTTACATGTAGGGATTCCATGTCACAGAATGTCAGTATAGCAGCCATAGCAACTAAAGGGTAAATTCACTTAGCTAAACATCCAGGTCCCATAAGGACAGGGCACTCCCAGCCTCCAGGCCAGCTCCTCTGAACGATCTCGCTTAGCAAAATCTCACAGGGAGCTGGGAAAAACAATTTTTGCATGTGTACCAGAATCAAAGATTCATGACTTTGGGGAGTTACAGGGACCTTAAAGATCATTTAATCCCAAGTCCCCAACGTTCCAGATGATAATAAAACCAACAAGTAGAAAGTGACACGATGTGACAAGGTCACGCCTTAAACCAGAACCCAAGACCCCTGGCTCCCTTCTGTCCCTGCTGGCCTTAGAGAAAGACAACAAGAATAAGGAGTAAAAGAAGCCCAAGGGGTTTTCCTCCTTTTTCTGAAGAAACCTACTGTACCAAGCCAAACATGAGGGTGACTAAGAAAACGTACTTACAGCCAAGTCAAACTGATTAATGAGGCCTGGAGCTGGTGTCTTGGGTACCTGGAAATGCTTACTCGCAAAACCTTGAGCTTCAACTCCTCTGCTACACTCCAATTTCTCAGAAAAACAAAAGCTGTTGTTGCTCTGTTTCTACTTGGCACCCAAACCTGAGCGACTGCACATTTAAAATAACATTCCATTCCACACATCTGATTCGAGACTAGGTAATGAGATGACTGGAGAGAGAAAAGAAGGCAACATGACATGTGGCGACCAGAATGATGGCATAGAACCATGGTTAGGGCTCCGTGTACTTCTAACTTGCCCTGGAAGGAAGGACGGTGCAGATATTTCTTCTTGCTGAGCCATGCTCTGGCATTTTAAAGAAGGTCGTCCGTAGAGATTTGAGATTCTTGGAGGCACACATTCTACATGGGGGCTGGTAGCCCACGGTGAGGTCATTTGTTCCCTGCTCCCCAGTACTCCTCCACTGACTTCCCCTCCTTTCTTTGTGACTGTAAGGGTGTGGCATCTGGGATTTAGGCTTGGGCACATCCTCATGGTTAAAAGACAAAAAAAAAAAAAAGTACTAAGAAGTGCAAAACTCATAGCAAAATGCAGCTATGAGGGCAGCTCTCTTAAGCATTTAGGGAGTTAAATATTCATTTGTTTTGCTATTTGACAGGATTCTTAACCATTCCTTAAAACAGGAAACCTATTCAGTAGATAGGACGGTGCTACAGCGAAATGACCTTTACCATTTTTCTATTAGTAAATTAAAAACAAAGCTCATTGCCCACTGGCAAATCCTGCCACCCGATGGGAACGGAAAGACAAGCGCATTTTAGCAAGTTGAGGAGTAACAGGTTCATTTCAGTTCCTCATGCATTGATTGCTCCTGACTCCTCCTGTGCTCCCGGGACACCAGGCCTTCCTCTTCTCCATATTACAATCTCCCTGCATCCCGCCTCTGATGTGTCTGCACAGGCCTACCTTTCAGGCCATCACAAGAGCTCATCTGCTGCAGGGAGCTGAAAAGAGGGGCTGACACTGTGAGGAGAATCTGAAAAGAAGATGAAGTCTGAACAGCGATAGGTCAGGATTTAAAACCAAGGAGGAGGCAGAAAAAGGTTTCCAGGAATTTCTAAAGAATGGTTTCTTTCCTTTTTTTTTTCTGCCTCGGTCCATCTAAATATAGCCTGTTTTTTAACGCTCAGAAAATGGCCAAGTTTAACTGAAATAAGTTCATCATACAGGCAACCAACAATGATGTCACTGCTTTCAATTCTCTTGCCGTCTTTCCATTCCCTCCCCGCCCCAAACCTGCACACGCGCATTACAGACACATCAAGGTGTTTCTACCCAGGCCGGTGAGATGGATTAGTCTCGCCACGCAGACCTGAACAGCATTGCCAGCGGTGAGCGCAGGATTGAGAGTGGAAAGCGCAGGGCTGGGTTTGCTTACTGGCTAGGTCGCCTTGGGGAAGTTCCTTAGCCTCCTTGCGCCTCAGTGTTCTGTCGCAATGACAAAATGGGAATGAGAAGAACACGGTGGTTGTGTGGACTTAATGAGTAATATATGCAAAGCACTTGGAACAGGCTCTGCACAAGCTCAACATTTAAATGTGTAAGCTTTACGAGTTTCTAGTACTATGACCTACGATGGTAAGTAATTAAGGTGGGCTGCCACCAGGATCCTGGAAGTCCCTGGGCACTGGCTTTCATTTATTCATTTTCAACCTGTATTATTATCGTCTTGAAAAAGGCCAATTTTTTTTTTAAGACTGTTTAAACAGAGAAGAAATTGCTGACTGGGGCACCTGCCCCAGGCTCTCACCTACAAGCTGCCAACTGCTACTGGGCTGTATGTTCTCTCCTTTGCTTCTGCTGGTTCAGCCTGTTGACTAATGTCTCCATGTGATTAAACTGGCTTTGGGTAGTGAAAGAAAAATGAGGTATCTAGCGTCGGATGCTCTGGAGTAAATGGGGAAGTCTCATTACCCTACGATGTGCCCAGCAGATTGTCCTACATCAATGACGTGAAAATCTTTAAAGGGTTAACCCTCCAATGCCTCTTGCTCCTGCATATCGGGTTTACACAGAACTGGTAGCTGGCCTCCCACGACAATCGCCTTTGAGGTTTGGAGGAGGGGCGCTGGACTCTGCCTGTGGCCTGCTGTTTAGGCCGTGGCTGTTTTCCCATGTGGTCAGCTGCCTCCTACCTGTTTGGTCCTGCTTAGGGCAGACTGGGTGTGTGGTCTTATCACCTACCTACAAGGGCTACATTCCAGCTATTGCAATTCCCTCCTCACAAGGGCGCCCTACCCCCGCCTCCCCCAACCCGTCCATGGGTTTTCACCCAAAGATGAACCTGTTATACACATGGAATGATCTATTTTAAAAAGTTGATGCTCCATTTTAAACATTCAAACAGCTATAAGCAGAACAGGTATCAGAAGATAGATTTTTTTTTTTAAGTGAGTTCCATTCCCTCCTCCCTCTACCTTCTTTTGGTCCAGATCTACCAACAATGGCAGAACTATCTACCAGCACCCTCAAAAGCAATCCACATAAGCACATAGTTTAAGTAAACACAGGGTGTTTGCTACCCAAACATGATACCAAGAGATGCCCCTTACCCAACCCCTTCCAAACAGATTTCTGCCCCTAAGCTTCTCATGTACAGAATTTGGGAAGCCCCCCCACCCCACCCCACCCCTTACTATCTAGAAGGTCAGTAGAGACCAAGGCTGTTGGCTTTTCATGATAAATATCTCCATTAGTAAAAGGACTTCTCAGTGACGTAAATCATGAGACCAGATGAGAAGTTAAACTTCACTGGACATAAGTCTTAGGAGAGCAGAGCTTACACCCTCTACTTCTTCCCCTTTGCAGTGGGTGTCACAGGGCTTTCTAAGGCCTCGGTCCAGACACCTACCTTGATGGTCTTCACCAGGTTGGCGGTGCTGTTGGCGACCTCCTTGGCTGACTGGACAAAGTGCCTCTTGGCCACTGGGTTGGCTGTCTTGGACGAGGCGATGCGGCAGGCGTTACACAAGGCTGAGGTGTGCTTAGCGACAATTGTGGCGGCTGACAGAACCTACAAGGCATGGAGCTGGGTTGGGGGCACCCCATGCTTCGGTGCAGAGGGGTCTAGTTCAGAGGAGTCCACCCTGGTCCCGAGCCCTGAATTCCTCTTCAACTCCCATGTCCAGGGCCCATGTAATTACAGCATACATGTCTAGCTGTGTCACCCGCAATCGCTCTCCAAGAAAGGAGAGGACAAGCACGATTAAACAAGAGAAAACAGAGAAAAGGAAAGGAGGTGCTGGTGTGGTGGTGAGAGGGGACTGGGCTCCAGATAGTCTGAAGGGAGGGGCAGTCAGCTATCCTTTGGAACCCCTGCAAGGAAGCATTTGGTGCAGGGTCTGGGGCCAGCGCTACCCAACAGAAATGTAACGTGAACCACATGTGCAATTTTTTAGCACATTAAAATAAGTAGAGAAACAAGAGAAATGAATTTAAATAATATACTTTATTAAAGATATATCCAAAATATTTCGCCATGTAATCAACTGAATAATATTATTAATGAGATTTTACAATCTTTTCTTATCATACCAAGTCTTCAAAATCCAGAGTGTACTTTACACTGACAGCCTGCCACAATTTGGACTAGCTACATTTTAAGAGCTTAATAAATAGCCACATGTAGGCAGTGGCGACCACAGTGGAGAGTCTAGGTTTAGAGTGAAATAAACATCAGAGGGTGATAGCTCCTGCCTCATCCACAGGGGGCTGTGGGCACCTTATTAATGAGTCCAGCTCAGGAATCTTCCAGGCTCTACCCCACAAACCAAAATGCTCTCTTGAATCCACCAGATCTACTTTGCTAAGGCCAAAGGTGGCATCCCTTTGGCCTTAATGGGACAGGTAAGGAATCTCAGGTACACCAGCGCCTTACAAACCAGCTGGGAACTGCTTTAGCTCCAGGTCATCCCTCCATTACCTCCTTTACCAGGCTCCTTCTCCTGCCTCAAGAACACCGGTCCCAGGGTTCATGATGGACGTGCCACTCCTGGGCTGCCTCTGCTACCCTGTATAGGCCAGCTCTTGTTCCATTCAGCACATACTACCTTAGTAAGTGAACGGGACTCCATGACACTTGAGTATTAGAAGTGTCACGAATGTCACACGCTGTCTAGTCCTAAAAGGTCTACGGCTTCTTTATGCATCGTGGATTGCGACCTAGCTCGGAGACCTGGCTCAGCGCCATCATCTCTGTGAGGTGACCTCTGACAGCCCCTCAGAAAATCCATCACACCTTCCTCTGTGCATCCCTGGCATTGTCATCACAGCCCAATTACTGTTATCTTCCAAACTTTATCCAACAGACTAACAGCCAAGGGCCTGGGGACCAGGTCATACTCATGCTGACCCGTAGTGCTGAGCACAGAACAAGCCCTCCACATATGCCCTCTGAGCTGAATGGAATCGTGAGACTCCTGATGAATCTCATGGTGATTAGTTTACTCCTGCAGCCTTCCAGCATCCCATTTCAGAGCACCTACACATTTCCGCTTTCACCACATTCCGCAATATCCCCCCAAATCATTATCTACAGTGCTACATTTAGCTGGCTTGGCAAGCTCTGTAAGAACAGTATTCTTTACTAATTTCTCACCCTCTCCCACAACCCACCTACAGATCTCATAGCTTCACCCCGTGGTTACCTGTGATGGGCTGCTACCAGGGTCCACCAGGTTCTGGCATGCCATCTGGATGGCCTGGTTAGCCCTGGCAAACTGGATGGGGTCCACAAGGCCTTGGTGGCCTGCCTGGCTGTTTGGATCAGAGATTCCGACAAGGTATGCAGCCTGGAAAGGGAGGAGAAAAACCACAGCTCAGGCTCTGTGCTCCTAGGTGTGCCCGTGCAGGACAATGGTCCTGCAATGTACATGCAGCAGCCATGCTTGGGGGCTCCTTAGTGCAAGTCGGTCAGGTAATCTCGTCAATAAGGGTTTAGGGATGGACAGGTGAATGCCAGCTTGGGCCAGGGACACAGCTGGAGTTTGCTGTAGGCTGCTGGGAATAAAGTCTCTTTGTTCTTAAGAAAGCCTCAAGAAGCTTTTCTGTGGGGCAGGAACAAGGATGGGTGCAGCCATTATGACTATAAGGGTACGCAGCCTCAGCATGAAGCTGACTCTCTGGCTGGCAGGTGGGAGAGGCAGAAAAAAGTGGGTGCAGACTGACAGCATGGAGCTGCTGAGTCAGCCACCACTACAGCCTGCCCTACATGAGACGAACACATCCTTATTGTTTAGGCCAGTATTTCTAATAAAAAGATGAATGAGAAAGATGGCTCAGGGGGGATAAAAAGGCAGTATTATTAGTATTTGGTCTCTAAGAGGACAAGCGTCTACAAGAGGTCTTCTCTTTAAACCCCCTGGATGTGTTAGCCACATAACAGGGAGAAAATGAATCTGTGAGCAGGAATGTGAACCTTAATTCATTTCCCCTGAGATTTGAGGGGCAAGATAAGGAAGGGTAGATAATTTTATCCCCCAAACTAGGGATGTTTTTCTTTGGTTTAGTAAATTCTTCTAGGCTCAAAGTAATTTTCAAATGATAAATCCTTCAAGGTAAATGTTGACATTTTTGAAGCTTCAGTCCCATGAGTCCAATAATTATTGGAAATACACAGGACAGTGGAAGAAGAGCAAGGAACATGCTTGATCACGTCTCTGCATGATGGCATCTCATTTGCTCTCCCTCTGATGTGAAGAAGACCATGACTAAGACTTTTGCAATTCTAAAACCTCAGAGAGAATGTGAATTATGTAATGCCTATTTCNTCCCCCTCCCCCGCCTCCACCCCCAGACAACTCATCTGTAACAATGACCTTACAAAAGAAAAAGGCAAGCTGGCCTCTGAACCCTAGTGCTGGGTCTGCAGTGGTTAGTGTGTCTCACTGTCCCTTCCAGGCTGCTCTGCTCCTGGAGGGTAACTTAGCTGATGTTTTGTCTAAAGCCCAGCCAACACAGGAGGCACTGCCTTTTCCATGGTTTCTGCTGTAGAAGTTGAGTAAGAAGCTGGAGCTGGGGCTCCCCCATGCCTCCCACAGGGACCTGGTACTCTCATATCCACAATCTGGCACAGGACACAGGCTGCATTGCAGGACAAGGGGACCACCCCGCCCCTTACCTGAGCTGCTGCCTCTGTCAGCCCACAGAGAGCCTTGGATGCAATGCCCACACACTCTCCAAAGGCAGGAAGGTCTCCGGTCTTGGCATTCTGTGAAATCCCTGCCATCGACTCGCCCAGAACCTGTAAAACAAACAACCAGCAATATACTCTGACAAGCATTCCTTCAAACCATGGGGTAAAGGGGCTACACATTCAACATTAACATTCAAGGCCACTTAATTTATAGTATTTGCCATTATTTGCATTAAGAAGAGATTCAAGAGACTTATATTATTTTTGTTGCTTAAAGAGAAATGAATAATGAAAGTATAAACCTTTTCCCCAAAAGTTATCTGTATCTCAAGCAGATATAGTTAATATACTCAGATCAATAAAGTAAAATCAATACAGGGCATCCCATGGGTGAATGGTCTGAACTGAGAAATGTTAGTTCCCAGAATAAAGCTTCAGACACATCCATTGAGTTGTAGATGAAGTCATAACCAGAAAACAGAAGACACGCTCTTCCTGATATTATTCATTTACTTATTGACAGCAAAATTTAAAAGTTTTTAAAAAGTAAAATAAGTAGGTAGATAATCTGAACATTAATAAAGGTGTTTCCTAACTTTTGTAAGCATTTCCCCTTATTTGAATATCATTGGTATATCAGTATTCTTTCTTCTCAGGTCTTTAAACTAACAGCTACAAGGGATTTTAGTATTTAGAATCCAACCCAGAGAGGTCAAGCACCCTGCATAAGGTCACAGACAAAGTCATGGGCCGAGGCAGGACACCTGCCTCTTATCTGGTATTCTGTCTTCTATGGGCCTCATAAGGCCCTAAGAGGGCAGGTTCTACTTTGCAGGGTCACAGATGATGGAGCTGAAGGCTGTTCAACACAACCCTTTGGAGAGACTATGGGATTGCTAAGTCTAGAACCCAATATAGAGCTCTTTTCTGCCAGCAAGCCATTTTGGATGGGGGAGAAAAAGAAATTCCCTAAAATTGCTTTGCTATACAAAACAATCCAGTTTACCTAAGGAATTGCAAAGCAAAGAAGTTAGAGAGTATTTTTATGTGCAACGTTTTCCTTTCCCTAACCCTGCACCCCTCTTTGGCTCTAAGTATGTAAAACATATGCATCCTCCTCTTAGACAATCCATAATTCCATAAAGGATGCTGGATAGAGCAAACTCTAGTCTTTGCCCAAAGTGGGCCCTTCCTGACATCACCAATACAGATGTCTCCCCAAAGTGAATGTAAATTGATGGAAGTAAACATGCACTCGTGCTCCAAGTACAAAGCCAGACTGCAACTGTTCAATATCCATTATCTCACTTGCATTTCATTTGGACCCGATTTTGAGGCATTCTCAAAAACATCAATATTATCATTATCCTAGGTCAATATTTCTCAACCTTTTAAAAAATTATTATTGCTCCACTAATAAGTTATAGTATTTTCCCCCTAATTACCACAGACATCAAATTAAATACAGTAATACCTTGGTTTGCAAGCATAATTTTTTCCGGAAACAAACTACTTGTATTGCAAGACATTGCTCATTTACCACGTTAAAATGTATTAGAAATGTTTGCTCGTCTTGTGGAATACTTGCAAACCAAGTTACTCGCAATCCAAGGTTTTACTGTACTAAGAAATAAGATTTTGTTGAGTAAGGTTAAGACTGGGGTGGGGGGGTTGGGGAGCACAAACCTTTGTATTATGATTATCTTAGGTTTTCCTATCCCCCAAAGCGCTCCCTCCAATTTTTCACCCCTCCTTCGGAATGTATGCCATGGATGGATGGCAAAAGGACAAGAGGGTCTCATATAAGCAAGATCACCGAAGGGCTTTCCCCAGGAGTTCAATCCCAGGTGAAGAAAATACATGTTTCAATTCACAATGAGACCCATCTGTGATATGGTATAAGCCGTGGTTCTCAAAGTGTGGCTTCTGGACCACATGGGCAGGACCTGGGAACTTGTCAGAAATGCACAAGCTCAGTCGCACCTCAGATCTACTAAATCAGAAGCTCAGGGGTGGGGCCCACCAATCTGTGTTGAACAAGACCCCGAGGTGATTCTGGTGCATGGTCAAGTTTGAGAAGCACTGGAGCAAAGGGCTCCACAATGAGGCTTTAGGTTATGTGCAGCCTCAGGGAGTGGCGAGAGGCCAATGCATGCAAAGCACACCTAGATTTTTTCCCCACACGGAAGAGTGATGTTAAGAGCACAGACAGGCTTACCTTGGAGTTTTCCATCACACTCTCAATGCAGTCAAAGTAAGAGAGGTCACTAACAGGCTCATTAGGATTGTCCAACATCCCCTTAACAGTCTGCAGATGGACAACACAATTTTAAAAGCAAGCAGGTGTTACAGAATAAGAGGAATTCAACATAAAATGCCAACTATGAACTTCACCTCCATGTACAGGACTCGGGTCACGGTCACTCATTTACCTAGATTCTTGAGAGGAATTTAGATCAGAGTATCCATGAGCTCATATTTCCTGCTAAAAACACAACCCTGGAGGCTGGGGGGTTGGGGGCAGGTCTCAGGTTAGCTTTGACAGACAGGAGAATCTGGTTTTCAGGTTTGAAGAAGTATAGTAACTACAGAAAGGGGAGATTTTTCTCTTAAAATTTTTTGAAAGTTAATGCAAGACAACATATTCATGGTAAATTAGTACAGTGTCTCTGCTGCCAAGAAGTTTAAATTTTGAGGACACACTAACTCATTTCTTCATGATTATTAGAACCCTTGGTTTTCAATTCTTGAACCTTTTAATGGGTAGGCATGACAGACAGTAAGTCCCCAAAACTGCCCACTGGGATGGTTTAGTTTTCATTTAAACAGTATATAAAATGCTCACGCTTGCTTAGGTCCCCATCAAGGCGTTGGGGATGGGGCTTGCCTCTTCTTTGTCTCCACGCCACTGAAATCATCACTGGCTTTCTCATCTTGTAATAACCTTTTATGATCACTTAGGAGACAGGAAAGTCTGGGGATACAGCCATTCCACCTCCTCCCCATTGAGTGAGAATGTCCATTCGGATGGCAGCTTTTGGGGCACAGCCACCAGAAAGACAAGGTCATTTGAGTCACAAAGGGTTGGGGGGAAGTAATGGTGGAAACTGCTGAGTTACTCAAAGATCTGAGGGAAAGAGCATGAAGTAGGAGCTCATCTCAGTGAAGAACCTCCTCCCATTCCTTGCATAATCAAAATTGCTTCAGTAACAGCAATGCTGCAATAGTCATAATTTTGGCGACCAAGGATACCATTAAGGGACACAGTATTTGCACCTAGGCCAACAGAGCTCATTTATTTAGATCAACGGCCCACATATCATTTATATCTGAACAGACCAGAATAGGGCAGTAATTCACCCAAGGCCGGAAACACTCTCCACTGTTTTCTGAATGTTTCAGTCCCATGGAAACAAGCCTCTTCTCACTTCCAGCTGTGCACAATGGCCTATTGCCATCCTCAGACTGGGCCTCAATCAAACCCTTCAGAAGCTGCAACCAACCCCCACCCCTTCTGGCATGGTGGGTACTCCCACCATGACAGACCCATGCTAATCATCTAGAAAACTAAAGTCACACTGGGTACAACCAACTCATATCTACTGAGATACCCATTTGGCTGTTTTAGTATAACTACATTGGTTAGGACAATTGGTAGACACATTGATTTTATGTTTACCCACATACAGTCTATGGGCTTAAATGAATTTGAAATTACAAATAAATGGTAGGTGTGAATATAAATGGAAAAGTAACACACTGTGTGCTGGGCCACTGAGGGCCCCACAGGCACCTTGATTGTATAGTAATAAGCGCCATTCCTGGGTTTCCTCTTACATGGCCCCTACATGTTACAATATAAAATGTACAGGGAAATCATTTTTACTCCACAGCCCATCAATCCTAGCTTCTCCCAAATGCACCAGAATAATCTCTCCCAAACGTTTCAGGTAGAGATTGTTCATCTTAAGCCTCCACCCAAGTCCATACGCCTCTTCCTGTTTGAAATAAAGAATCCTTTAACAAAATAACTCTCATCCTAGTGGAAATGGGGAAAGCAAGGGTGATAATCCCACCAAATCTAATCTTTATTCAGTTCCTTCCCACTTGGGTTGGAACTTTGGCCCCAACAGTCTCCCAAGAAGATCAAGTGCAAGGAGAAAGGAGAAGGAATTGACCCTGAGGGAAAGGACAGACAGACAAACACTCTACAATCCTCACACCTGCCCAGGGACTCACCTCGAGCTCCCGCAAGGCGTTGTCACACTCTTTCTGGCCAGGAGCTTGCTGGGTGCACAAAGTGATGAGTTGATTGATGCTCTCTGTCACGGCTCTGTGACAGAAACAGAAAAAGTGAGGTGTTTTGTTTTTGTTTCTTTTTTCAGCTGGGGCTCAGCTAGAGCCCATGTGAGAATCGAATGGAGGACCCTGTTGCTCAGAGCTCCTGCTCTTGAGCAAGCTCTTAACCAACTGAGCCACTCATCCAGCCTGAGGTGTTTTGTTTTTAAAGATCAACAGCAATTTCCCCAACATGCCTTGTGGGTTCACTAGAAATATGTACAACTAATTCACTGCATAGCCTGAGGGCCCCAGGAGGGCTCTTCTCCAAGGCCCTAAAGAACCCAAACTAAACCATACCCAGGGAAGAGAAAGAGAATCCTTACCTGGCTTCTGATTACTGGTTTGATTTATCCTTAAAGGGTACTAAAAGTTCTCCTAAGTAAGTGTGACTATCTTTTAATATATTCATAAGAAAGAATTCACAACAATGTTGCAAAGAGCAGAGAGATCATATTAACACAGTTTTCAAGATCCTTCATTAGCAGCCCATCAAAAATAAAGTGATTGAAACAAGGCTATTTTGGATCACCTTTATATAGTTTGGAATATTTTGTATATTTTTAGATATAGTGATATATAGTAAACTATGCCTATGATTTTAAAATACCTACTTTCCATTAAATTCTACATGATTGACTGACTCCTAGAAGCAATCCCAAAATTCTTTAAAATCGTTATTTTCTAGAATAACAACAACAAAAATAAATAAGACAAAAAAAAAAGGAAAAGGAAAAAAGAAAAACCCCAAATAGTTATTTTCTTTGTTACTATTAATAGGAATTACTAATTAGAGACCCTGTGTTTCTATTCTTCTTAGGACTTAAAAGGCAGCCCAGATATTTTTTTCAAGGATTGGGAATCCAACTATTTTAGCACCATTTGTTTAAAAGGCTATCATTTCTCCATTGAATTGCTTTTGCAACTTAGTTGACAATCTACTGGCCATGCCTGTGTGGGTTTACTTCAGGACTCTATTCCACTGACCTGTGTGTCCAACCTTTCACCAACCCTTCTAACCACACCCCTTTGATTACTGGAGCTTTATCCTAAGTTTTACAATTGAATACCCTTGTGTTTTATAAATGAAAAAACAGAGAAGTAAGATAATTCCTAACAGGGATGCTATGAGTAATGAGCAGACACAAGACTTACACCCATGCCTATCTGCCTCAAACACTTTTCTGCAGGGTCATAACTGGTCCACATTTCCGGCAGGGCCCTGCATTCTATTTACAGTTACTAACAACTGCAGCTAGCGCGCAACTTAAAACGAAAACAAAATGGGCACATATGGCCGTTAATCGTTAACACTGCCTAATGTAAGAGACGCCTCATTTTATTAGTTTAAATGGCTTTGCAGCTTCCCACAGAATATCAAATTAGATGGGAAAATTATATTGCTAATGCACCAAGGCAATCGGCTTAATTATTTGATGAGGTCCTGCTTTGAATTTTAAGTTTAACAGGGGTGATGAGAAGAAGAAAAACATTCCTGAACTCAAGAAAGAATCCCCAAATAGTTTTTGCAACACTGACTTGAGTCATTCATTTATTAGGGGAAAAGTCAGTAATTGAGGTCCATTGGGAAGCCTGTGTCCTCCATGGTGCAAAGCAAAACAAAAACCACTGAGATGGCAGGACAATCCCTAGTTCCGACCACCTTGGAGGATGCATCCATGACGTGTCCCTCAGAGAGTCCAACACTGTGTTCT
The DNA here is from genome assembly GCF_001890085.2 of Hipposideros armiger. Lineage (NCBI taxonomy): Eukaryota > Metazoa > Chordata > Mammalia > Chiroptera > Hipposideridae > Hipposideros > Hipposideros armiger. The sequence goes on along the minus strand of NW_017731497.1, from coordinate 2,304,770 downwards.
GTGTGGTCACCTTCAAAAAACTTGGGGTGAAAAAAAACCAACAAACCAACAGACGAGGAGTTGTAGTTAGATAATCCATGAAAGTGCCAACACAGCACTGCCTGTCTGAATGAGTCACTTGGCTAATAGTGATCCATGACTAAGGAGCATTATTGAAGTATCATTTATTCCCGTAATTCAGCTTTAGAGTCTGGATTACCTAGCCAAGTAATAAACTAAGTGACCCAGAGGCAAATGTTTATATAGATTTGACAATGAAAAATAATATTTTTATGTTTAAAACTATAGCAGTTATTTACAAGAGCAATGGTTTGGAGGCAATCCAAATAGGCAATGATAAAGGATTGACTAGATAAACGTATAGTCCACAACAGAATTCTGGGCACCCATTAAAAGTCATAACGTATAGCATATCCTTAACATCATAAAAGAATATTCATAATACACAATTAAGTAAAATAAAATTTACAAAACAGTATAAACAGTATGAGGCACAACTGTAAAAATAAATATATAAAAATGTTAACAGTGATTGCATATTTAAGAAAAAATTTTCATAAATCTACTAAAAATTATGAATTAATCAACTTACATTATGATTTTAAAAATGGCAAAAATTAGTAGTGTTCTCCCTCTGTTCTATATAAACACAAATAGGCCTGAACTATAGTTATTTTTTTCCCATGATTTTTAAAATGATCAAAGCTATATAAGTTTATTTTATAAACTTAAAAAAGTTAAGTGACCATACTTCATCATCTAGAGATAGCATTTTCTTAGATTTTATTCTTTAGTAAGCATATATAGCCAGTCTCAGGTTCTAAAAAGTTGGATCTACAACCTGAGAAGTTTAAAAAGACTTTCTAGCCTATCAATCATTTTGTATTTCGAGATACTGAATTGATTTAACTGAAGTTTGGGAGCTCTGGTGGGAAATTTTAACTAGCTATGGAACTGAGCCAGGGGTGAGAGAAGAAAATCAAACAATTTGTGCTTTGGATTATGTATTAAGCACAAATTATCCAATAAGGAGCTCGGAGGGAAAAAAGCGGCATCAGACAGTTCCCTTCCTCAAGGGAGGAAGTGCTTAGGGAGGGAGTAAATAGCAAAATGAAATTCATCTGTATTTCCTGGGTTCTGCTATGCACAGGCTTGGGGATTATAAGTAATACAAGGGATTATAAAATATAAGCTCTCTAGGACAGCAAGGTGCTTGCAGTCCAGTTGGAGAAGCAAGACAATGACCAGACAAGACACAAAGAAGGTGAGTCACACGAAGCTGTGATGGGGGTAAGAGACCAGAGAGGATGCGATGGATCCTGAACCTCTGAGAGGCCAGATGCATGTGGGACTTCTAGGAAGCATGGAACAGAGTTAATCAAGGCCTTGACTGTGGGCATGGTTTCTGCATGGAAAGGGGCACTCAATGTGGAATGGAGTCATGCCTGAGTGAGATCATGATTTGGATAAAGGGAAGAGAACATTCTCGAGGAGACCAATAGACAGAAGGCCCAGTTTACATTTTTCTATTTTATAGCTTAAAGTGCTGCTTGCTGGGTCATCCTTTTTCACAGTCTCTGGAGACAGGAGAAAGCCTGCTCAACAGGAACCTTAAACCAGATGGTGGACAGGGAAGAGAAGCCACCTGCAGGGTCCTAAGGAGTGCCCCCAGGGGACAACAAAGCAGCTTAAAGAAAACACAGCCTGGAAGCGACTGGTTAGCTCCGTTGGTTAGAGGATGGTGCTGATAACACCAAGGTTGCTGGTTCAATCCCCGCATGGGCCACTGTGAGCTGCACCCTCCTTAAAAGAGTCAACTATGCCATTGTAGCATGAAAGCAATGTGTAACCTATGACCATGGTTGTTCCCCAGTAAAGTTAAAAAAAAAGAAAAGAAAACACAGCCTGGGATGGGTCCGATGCTGACAGCTCTATGTGGGAAGTCTTTCTGACTCAGGAGTCCTGGCCAGGGTGACTGTAGTATGAACCTCTGCTCTGGGGAAGTGCTCCGAGGAAGGATACGCCCTCTTTCTCACAACTGCAAACTGGTTTTCCATTTCCTTGACTAAGTCCTGGGAGCCTCAGAGCAGCCCCTGGGCAGGGAAAATGCTGATGAATGGTTGACAAAGGGTCTCCAGCTCCACCCAACTCATCAGAAAAGAGCCAGAGCCCACCTGTTCCACAGGAAGACGATGAACAAGCCAGATACTCAATAGAAAATGACTTCCTTCCCACTAGGCATCAGATACCAAGGGACCGGGTTCCTCAAAGGTCCCTGGGCTCAGAGGCAGAATGAAGAGCAGAGGAGAAAGACATACTCTGTCAACTGCTTTTTCAGAAGCACACCTCTTCTCCCAAAGCGGGAAGGATCACAGAGCCCACCAAGAGCAAGGGGCTCAGGTCTGCTGACCTAGAAGCAGGGCAGGGCCAAGTTCATCCAGGCCTGGGTCCCCCACAGCGGCATCTCTGGGGCCTTTGGGGACATCCATATGAAGGCAGATCAGAGAGTGACTGAAGCGAGGTCAACGGTCATCAGGTCCCTGCTGCTCAACTCCAAGGGCACTCACATACAGGATGTTGTGAGGCCCAGATGTCTCATGCCCTCTGTGTGCCATCTGCCTGAACTCCACCAGGGCCATCTCTGTCTCATTCACAGTGTGTGCCCAGCACCCAGCATTGGTCCTATCCCATGTCTGGCATGTGATAAAAGTATGTGTAAGGAACACATGAAATAACAAGAGAATAAATGCACCCCAAGTGGGGAGAGCTTTACCTCTCAAGAGGAAGCCGCCTGACTCACCGGAACTACTGGGAGCTTTGTTGGGAAACCACCCCAGGGAACAGAGCTTGCTTGCCAACATGTGCCAAGAAGCCAGGAGGAGTGTGCCAGCATCTCTTGCAACAGTTCCATCCCGATAAAATCATTTCACGTGATGATTTTTAAGTGTTTACTTGGCTATGAGCCATCAGGCTAGGAACTTCTGTCAACTGCTGAAAGCCAGGACAGAGGCAAAGGAAGGTTTTTCACCCAAGTCTCTAGGTCCTTTCTTAAATGTCACCACCAGGGGGCCTTCAGATACCCTCAGAGCCATGACACCAGCAACATTTCTTCCAGGTCAGTGTTTCCTTCCTTAACTGGCTTTCCAAAGGCCAACGCATACTCTCCCCTTCTTCCCACAATTTGAGAGAGTGAACAACACATTCTAAGTTGGAAATCGTAATTCTGAAATGATGCAAAAAATTGAGATAATGAAAAACATCTGAGTTCAGATACCTGGAAACGCTGGTTGCCTTATCCCAAGGCTCTTTGTAGGAAAAAAGAGCAATCAAGGGAGGGTTTATATCAGAAACAGCTGCTCAACACCACACATGTCACCCCCTCCCCCAGTACACTCCCACACGGGGAGGGCACTTGCTTTAATGGAACAATCACAAAACGAAGAGTAAGATGGAAGTGGGGAAATGTGAGGATATTTTTTCAATCTCCTAGCGGCTCTGGTTAGTGTTTGAAGCTGAAGTATATACTTGGGAATCAATGAAGAAACCCAAGGGTTTTCAGAGGAATTGCCCTCATTTGTCTACTAATCCACAGCCCCCCAAGTAACACTACAAGCCACGAGGGGACCAGAGACAGGTTTTAATCATGAGTACCATGATATCTTATGTCTCGAGAACCGTGACGAGCTTTGGGGTGCTGTGGCACCCCCCCCCCATTTTGCAGATGAGAAAGTAGATGGTTTGAATGACTTGACCAGGGTCACCTAGTTAGTCAAGTATTAACCCCTGGACTAGAATAAAAACAGCCATTGAGCTCTCAGGAGAGACAGAAACAAAAAAAAACAAATGAGTCAACAAACAAAACCAAGTTAAAAAAAAATTGTAGATTTTAAGCTATGCTTCTTGTAAGTCACTAACCTGCACATTTGAAAAGTTTCCAATTATGCTTTGTATCCTAATTGCCCTGCATTTACTCTCTCTACTATCAGCTTTCCTATACATAAAGGGATGTCAGATAATAAGAAAATATGCCGATACCACCACAGAAATGTAGAATGCCCTATCCATTCGGGTCAGAAATACGAATGTGAGACTGTTAATATAAGATTTTCGTGGGCTGTCACTACAGCTTCTCCACATTACCAGCATTCAGTCACTTGTTATTGTGCTCAATTGCCACAGTGGCCCTGGAGCAGAAATCGTATTGTATTACCCACCTCCTTGGGTGAAAACAGCAGGAAAGAAGATCAATGACATCAGCCAAAACTCAAATTCACGTTTTAATATATTTCCAAGAACAATTTATGTCCACTGCTTCTCCATTTATCCTAAACCAGAACCATTCTGCATGTGACAAGTTGAACACATTTAATTGGCATCTAATTGAACATCTAATTAACATGGCTTCCAGGCAGATAGTAAGTGCTGAAGAAATGCTGAATGGCTAGCTGAGTATCACTTTCTGTTTGATACTCCTCAGGATTTTCTGATTTATTTTCCAATGAGCACATATTACTTTCATAATCTGAAAGATATAACACTACTTTAAAAACGACACTTAAGCCATAATATTTATAAATCACTGGGGAGGCCTTAGTCTAAGCAAGTCTAACTGAAAAGGCTGTAAGAGAAGACAGACATCTTTAGTGGGCAAAGCACATGAAAATGAACCATTTTAATAAAACACCAGCGTCTCCATCACTCTTGACTCCACCTCTGACAACGTAAGGACAGCACCAGTTCTTCGCTCAGCACAAGCAGCAGGACGTCGGGCGTAGCTTTCAAACACTGACACTGTTTATCAACCCATGAAAGCTCATTTTGTTTCACTCTTACCTGGCAGCTGCAGCTAGGAGGTTTTTCGCATTGGGGGCTCCTGGATCTACAGAGAGAGACTTGGCAGCTAACAACAGCTTGCTGGATGCCATCGAGATGTTCTTGAGGTTCCCTATCACCTGGATCTGGTCTTCTTTGGTCTGGAAGGTCAAAAGGAGCCCGAGTAATTAGGGAGGCTCCATTTCTCCTACGAAGCATTCAGAGAGCTAGGAGCAGCATCCTGCCACGGAAGCAAGTTACTTGTATAGACTGCATTAAGCCCAATTAGTCTAATTTGTTGGGACACTGACCAGTGTCTACCCTTCCCCAAACAGATACCCAGACCAAGAGTCATGGAACAGGACAGAAAGCCACCCCCAAGTGGGTCAGCCAAGAGCTGTGCTATCTCACAAGTGGAGGCACTAAAAGGAGGGGGAGGGAGGGAGACAGAGAAAGCACGCGCGTTCCTGCTCAACAATGCTGGAGTTGTCAAGGAGCTCGCACATCTCAGCCTGGCACAAACGACCAGCACTGTCTCCATATTCCGAGCTGACTGCATCCCAGAAGTTCCTGGCTCGGGCGAGGACACATTTCTCACCTGGCTTGCCATTGAGAAACAAGCCTTTGTAGATAACAGAGGAAGAAACAGCCCAGGTATCTCCTGGGGGAGTTCACAGGAGCTCAGGAAAAAACAGCTCTGCAAGCGGACACCAGACTGGTCATGCTCCCTTGTTCTAAACAAGGGGTTTATCTGTCCGTTTGAAGGAGGTAATTTTTAATCTTTTGACACTCAGTATTTGACACAGTCCCTTCAGATGGGCCTGCCGAGCCTAAAGCCATGATTTTTTTGGTTATATTCTACCGCATTTGAAGTAGAGGACGCAGAGCTGCCCTAATCTCGACTCATCATTTTCCCTCCTCTTCCCACCCTCCCTCCACAACAATGGAAGTGAAACAATGGATTCTGCTAGAGGATCATGGGAAAAGTTATCGTTCATCTCCAAGAAGTGCTCCACACACATGTTGATAGCATCGTTGGGAACACCGTTCCTGTGAGGTCATGGGGCTTCCTAAGCAGCAGAGAGAATGTAACAGGGCAGCCTGAGGACAGGTCTCCTGCTCCTATTTGTCCAATCGGCCTCAAGGCTGGACAGTCCATCAGAATAGAGAGGTGATGGTCACTCCAGACAGCCACCTCCACACCCACCTGCGCTTGGCCTGCCATCTCAATGCCAGCATCAAGGAATTCATCGAAATCATCGCTGAACTTTCCAGAGGCTGCGGCCAGCTCTCCGCTCTGGCCGCGGGTGGCATGGACCACTTCCCCAGCAGACTGGTTCAGGTCAGCTGCTGCTTGGTTCAGTTCACTTTGGGCTTCCTGGAACGGCTTTGTGCTTGGAGGTAGCTACGGGGAACAGAAGGCACACCCCATGGGAAGTTTCACTTTGCATGAGAGGGATAGAGCAAGGTATTGTGGAGAGAAGACAGACTCTCCAGGGATGCATTTCTGAGTCAAGACTAAAAGGCTCTGTGTGGTTTGAGCTCATGTTAAGTCTGACCTTGAACATAATATAGACATTCATTCATTCACTTCATGCACTTACATTTATCAAAAACCTATTCAGTGCTAGATACAGCGGATCTAAAAATAGTAAGGATGGCTATCCTCAGAGGCCATGGTCTCATAAGTGGCAGAGCCAGAATTCACACCTGGGCAATCTGACTCCAGGATCTAAGCTGACTCTGAACCACAACTCTATGTTGTCTCTTTTTAAAGGGAAACTCTCAAAATTTTAGTTAAAAGGCAGATGCTATTAAACTTCAAATTCTATTCTTCCAAACTAATAGCCATCAATTTTTGCTTATTAGTGGTCTTTGCTAATAATATAGTTTTTCTATGGGATATATGTGTCATTAGCAGAACTATAACTGCTTATGAAAAGTTCCAGAGTTAAACTAGACTATATTAGTCACACCACATACATTGTTTACATACCTGGTATGTGCCAGGCAACAGACAGGAAAAAAAACAAGATAAAAAGCCACAAGTCCCCTGAAGAGGGCTCACAAAACAGGGAAGAGAAAAGGTCCCAGGTGAAAGCCCTCAGACTATGCCCTCTCTCAGTGAGTCTTGGACACAGGTGGCCCTCCATCACCTGATCATCTCTGTCTGAGATGCCCTGATAAGTCACTGCCCCCTTTCCTATCTCACTGGGATGACCCAAGAGCATACAGTAACACGAGATCAAAGAAAACGTAAACTTTATAAAGCTCCACATGGGAGCTTCACTGATCAGAAAGCCAAATAAGGAAAAGGCAGATTGGCAGGAAAAACAGGACTTTTAAAGGAAAGGCTAGCTGCTCAGAGATCCCACTGAGGGGAGAGGATGCCATTCACACCTGAGACGAGCCCAGTTCCCCAAGGCCCCTTCCCAATTCCAAACCTCTCACCGAGTCCACAAGCAGCTTCTTGCTGGACTCCCCAATGCTCTTCAAGGCCACGTCCACGTCCTTCTGCCCGGGGAGGCAGTTCACGCAGTTATTCAAGGAGTGTGAGACGGCTTTGGCCACCTGAATACCCGGAGGCAGAAAAGATCCGTTAGTCCATAAGCAAGCAGCTTTCCGTGCAAACAGCTTGCATGTGTGCTGGGAGTGAGTAGTGACAGTGTGCAGAGAAAGACTGGGACAATTTCCACCAGCATCCACCAGACACTGTTTACTGTTAAATCGCCTCCTCTGGACTTCTCACCAGGGTTAACATCCTGTCTTGGCAAAGGGTCTGACACAGTGATACAGTACAACCTACCAGCTCCCCAAAGCCAGGCTACATCATGACGCTATGATTCAAACACAGGCCTCGCCAATATTATGTCAGGTTCTAAACCAAAGACATCTAATACCAAGAGAAAGAGAAATAGTTCCCTTCTTAAGAGCCCTGCAGAGGTCACCGAGGTGGACACAGGCCTGGAGCTTTTTGGATCACAGTTAGCTGGGCCTGTGGCTGATTTCTGCTCAGCGACTGTCTGGGCCAGCATCCTCACACCTCACTGCCCATGCATGGGTAGGCAGGACACTATGGGCACTTCCAGAACAACCTGGAGATTCCCACAGATGCCTTTTAAGCATGTGTGAGGACGCCTTTTAAGCAAATGCCCTGTTTGCACTCTTTGGTATTTTCAGTTAAAGGGTTAGGTCTTAGGAAGTGGGCTATCATTCTTTTGAATCTAAACCATCTCCTTCCCAGCTTCCTGTCTAGAACTTTGCCTAGATGGTCTCTAGCCAACTAGTTTCATTAGGTTGTTGAAGACTCATCCTAAGAGGGAGAGTTTAAAATCTGAGCAGCTAGGCCAAGTATATCTAGCTTACCTCCAAAGCTAGGGAGAGGAATATGCTTAAGCATACACAGGCTCCAAACAAACAGGTTGTGTCCTGGCTTCTAAAGTTCCAAGGACAGATTTCAACAAAGCCTCCCATACTGTCTGTTGACTAAAGTAAGCAGATCTCACATTACGGGGCTACTAGGCAAGACTTACAAAAGTAGGTATTGTGTATGGCTAGCATTATTAGGGCATTTTAGAAGGTTCTGAAAACACCCATTGAGTAGAAGTGTTCACACCAGGAGAAAGCCTGCCAACATGTGCACTTGATAACCATGACTGCAAATTCTGGGCCTCACCTGGGCTAGTCTCTGCTGACTCTCCGCATCTCCAGGTGCTATCAGGGCCTGCTTGGCTTCTTGGATGAGCATGGCTGAGCCCTCCATCACGTCTCGGGCAGAATCTAACATGGCATGTGCAGCCGTGGGGTCACTAGTAGATGCAGCCACACCGCGGGCAGCCTGGGCCAGCGTCTTCAGAGCTTGGGCCGTCTCTCTAGCAGCCACCCCTGGGGACAAAAGCCACCAGACTATTAGATTCCATCTCAAGTCATATTTGGGAGTAAGCCTGTAGACCAGAACCTCCTAGAAAGAAGAGAACCCTCTGACAGTGGCTGGCACAGGTGAGCTCCAAATGACTTAATATAAAATTTGAAATGCTGTGCTTCTCAAAGAAGTCTCCCATATCACTGGCTCTGGGACAATGTAAGAGAGAGATGTTATAGTGCCCCACTTGTCTCTAGACCTAAAAGACCAAATACCTGGGATCAAGTACACAGATGAATCATTCAAACTCACTTTTCTTCCCAATCGTTTTTTATCTGGCACAAACTTACATATGATAAATGAACAAGTCTAAGTGTGCAGCTCAGTGAATTTTTGCCTAGGTATACATTCACATGTCTGCCATCCAGATGGAGATGTAGAACATTTCCATCATCTGTGGCCTTTCCCAGTCAATATCCTCTCACACAATTAGGCAGAACTATTCTAGCTTCTGTTACCTTTGACTATTTTATTTTTCCTTAAACTCCATGTTGATGGAACCACACAGTATGGATTCTTTTGTGTCTGGTTTCTTTCTCTGACTGCAATGCTGTGAGATTCACCCATATTGTTACCCATAGCTGTGTAGTATCCCATTATATAAATACATCAACAGTTGTGTATCCATTCTTCTGTTGATGGACATTTGAATTGTTTCCTGTTTGGGCTATTGTGAATAAAGCTATCAAGAAAGTTCTTGTGCATGCCTTTAGGTCAACATGTGGAATCATTTTTTTTTAATATAAACATAGAATTCAATTGCTGGGTCATACAGTAAGTGCATATTTAGCTTTAGAGGGTGCTAAAAAGCTTTTTGCGAATGCTTTTACCCCTATGCACTCCACCAGCAATGTATGAGAGTTCCAGTTGCTCTACATCCTAGCCAAACCTTGCTACTGTCAGATTTTGTATTCTACCCATTCTGGTGGGCATGCAGGTGCATCTCACTGAGGTTTAAGTGTTATATCCCTAATGAGGAATGACGTTGAGCATTTTTTCATACACTTAATGGCCATTGGGATGTCCTCTTTTGCAAAGTGCCTGTTCATATTTAAAGTCATTTCTAAAGATGATGGGATTTGTTGATAAAGTATAAATATAAACTGGTCCTTAAAAACTATAGTGCTA
>NW_017731497.1:2281532-2294253 GCF_001890085.2 Hipposideros armiger | reverse complement strand
AATCTTATGGTTATCGATTGTGCTTTCTAATCCCCTCACCTTCATCCTCGTCCCCACCCCCCTATATCTGAGGTATCTTAACTTCTGAGTCAGACTCTCTGCACAGCGCTCTTTGGGATAGAGAACTAGGAGGGATCTTGTTAGAGCATATAACATCCACATGAAAAATATGCAAATCCATTTCTTGTTCTCACTAAACTTTGAGGTGACTATTTTCTAAAGGTTTCAGCCTGACAGTCTCTGGGGGCCACTGAGTGTGGCCTGTATCAGCCATTGCTTCTGCTGAGTGTGAACAGATGCAGCAGCTGGTCCTCTCCTTACTGAGGATGAGGCACCATAATATAATAAAGAGTGCAAAGGGCCCAGATCCAAAAAACAAGACAACTTTGCAGCATCACGGACTTGCTAATCTGTAAATATTTAGTAAGCCACAGAGCTGGGACATAACTCTACAATCTAATCAAGGCAAATTACAAAATTGCCAAACTATCACTTCTCACATGGCGCTTCCTAATGCAGCATGTGGGATCAAAGAATTTTAAACAAAGTGTATTTTTCTCTTTTTTCTTTTTTAAATGAAAGTCCAGAAGAGAAAACACAAAGATAAATAAAGGTAAAGGAGAGAAACAAGCTAAGTAGAACAGTCATTCCATTTTATGTCTAAGCTCCTTGTCCAGTTCAGGAAGGAGGCCTTGCTGAGAAGAGCACCAGATGTGGTTAAGACCTCATCTAGCTCTGGCTTTGCTGCTCATTAGCTGTGTGGCCTAGACTGTTGCCTTTTTCCTCTGGACTGGTTTCCCACAGGTTTTTGGAGAGGCTGAGATCACAGCTCTGGCCGTTGGAAATTCTAGGCTGTGATTTTTAGACCTCTCCTCTTGCCTTCCTACCTATCATATGAACTTTTGATGCGAATTCTGTTTGAGTTGCATATGACTGGAAGAATAAAACATGTGTCATATGCAATCAGAAAAGTCATGTTTATGCAAAAGCCATTTACTGAAACCTTTTGTAGATGCAGACAATTGAAAAAAAAAAAAAGGGGCAGAAACCAGAAGAACTAAGTTCCAAAAGCTGAGGCTTATTCATCCATGTGTTTTCTGCTGAGAACTCACCATGAAATCTCAGGGCACATCAAGGGTCCTCTTTGGAGGAATCAGGTTTCCCAGAAAGAGGAAGCCACATGATCAAAAGGATGGAACGAGGCCACTAAAGGCCGGGAGCCTAATGAACATCTAAGGCTGAACATGGCTGAATACACAGCAGCATTCTCAATGGTAATGAGGAGAATCATCAGGGTCAGATCCCCAGGCAGACACCACCCTCCCAACGAAACTGTTTCCATAGTCAAGCATGCATTACAGCGCCAGAACTGCCGTGGGAGATACTCAGGCACAACACTGTTTCAATAACCACAATCCTTTGAAGATTTAGATCGCTTTCCCAGTATCCTGCCTTCTGGATCTTAAGTTATATTCAGTAACAGAGTCTTAAGAAGACACATCAGTGATAATAAAATATCGTGGGATTCTTTGTACTGATAGTTATTCTTGATCAGAATTCATGTAGACAGCATTAGACCACGTAGCAAACTCACAGGTTAAAACCAGATATGACAGGTTTTTAATCTGGCCCAAAGGATCTGTCGATGTAACTGTATTCAGCACAGCAGAAATGTATTTTGAATACTGCCCTGGCCCAAACAAAAGCACACCTGCATTAGAATCCAGCCCAGTGGCAGCTCAAGTGTAACTTCTGAACACACCTTGATTGTGGACAAGGGAACTGAGACCCGCAGACCTGTCCACACTTGTACTCCCTTCTCCTCGCTTCCCACTCTGATTCTTCAACTTTCCTGAAATTGCCTTCAACAGGGAGAACAGTACCTTGCTTTTCCTAAAGCCAATGGATGCTCCGTAAGTCCCTCTTCGGTGACTTTCTGAGCAGCAACTAACTCACTGACTCTAGAGACATCCCTCTCTCCTAGTTTCCTTGCTATCTCCAAGGCTGCATGTTCTCATTTCTTGCAAAGATATCTATTGTCCAGCCTTCTTAAATATATTTGAGTTCCTCAGGTTACATCTGATAAATTTTTTCTTACTCTACCACTCCCCATAGGCAAATGTATCTATCTCCATGGTTATAATCGTTACCATTTTATTAAACATTTAAAAATCTTTACTTTTAGCCCAGACTTCTCTACTGAGTTCCAAAGGCAAATATCTAGCTGCCTAATGGGCACTTCTACTTTGATGTACTTCATACTGGATGTATTTAAAGTTGATTCTGGCATCCAACATATCTGTCAACGGTCCTGCATTTCCATCCCAGGGATTCCCACAACTCTCCATTCAGCTATCAGGTCTAACACTCAGGGCTGTCCATATCCCTTTCCTTATTCCCGTCCCTGTCATTTCTAACCAGTCACCAACTGTCAGGTCTCTATTTAATCCATCCTTTCATCTTCACTACCATCTCTCATGTGGATGAATGCAACAACCTTCTTACTGTTCTCTTTGGCTTCCACTTTGTTTCTCTCCAATTTATCTGCACATGAAAGGATGGGCAACCTATATAAAAGGCAACCTCAAACTGTATCCATAGATGAAAATTATTCATGGGGCGGCGGGGTGGCTCATTTGGTTAGAGCGCATGCTCTAAACAACAAGGTTGCTGGTTCGACTCCCGCATGGGATGGTGGGCTACGCCCCCTCCAACCCCTGCAACTATTGTAGATTGAAAATGGTGACTGGGCTTGGAGCTGAGCTGCGCCCTCTACAACTAATATTGAAGGACAACAACTTGACTTGGAGCTGATGGGTCCTGGGGAAAACACACTGTTCCCCAATAAAGTTAAACTAACAAACAAAAAACCTCTTCAATATTTTCAACACTCTTAGTTTAAATTTCACATTACTTAAATTGGACTATGAGGCCCTTTAGGATCTGACCCCAGCCTACCTTTCCAGCCTTACCTTCTCATTCCTCACCTCCTTGCCTTTGCTTGAACCTTTCTCAGTTCATTCGGTCAGCCTTCTTTTCTCTTACCTTTGAGAATCCATATATTCTGTTCCCACTTCTATATCTATAACCACTTACTCAATGCCTGCCAAAATGAAATGGTGTTACTTCTAGACTGTTTTTTGCTGTTTTTTTAAGACTTTGCTTTTTTAAAAAAAATAATTAATTTATTATTGGGGAATTGGGAAAGGGGAACAGTGTTGGGGAATTGAGGAACGGGAACAGCCAAGTTGTTGTCCTTTAGTCTTAGTTGTAGAGGGCGCAGCTGGCTCAGCTTCAAGTCCAGTTGCCATCCGGCCGCCCATTGGCAGGTTGGGGCTGCTTCAGCTCAAGGTGCCCGAGTTCAATCTTAGTTGCAGGTGGGCATAGCCCACCATCCCATGCAGGAATTCAACCAGCAACCTTGTTGCTAAGAGTGCTCACTCATCGTCAGCTCAGGGCAGCTCAGTTCAAGGTGTGGTGTTCAATCTTAGTTGTGGGTGGGCATAGCCCACCATCCTATACGGGAGTTGAACTGGCCACCTTGTTGTTAGGAGCATGTGCTCTCACTAGCTGAGCCATTCTGCTGCCTGCTGGCAGCTCAGCAGCAGCTTAGCTCGGGTGCAGCTCACTGGCCCATGTGGGAATCAAACCAGTGACCCTGTTGCTCAGAGCTTGCACTCTTAACCAACTGAGCCACTCAGCTGGCCCTTAGGATGTTTTTCAGACACCAACCAGACAGTTTGTCATCCTGGATGTTATTAGTATCGGATGATGTAACTTGTAATGAAGTCTTTCCTCCATTAAAGATGCATTTCATCATCTACACAAAATCTGGCAAGATTTCAGGAATGTTTAGAAATTCTTGAAACTTAAACCTCTCATATTCCTTATGCTTTTAAGAATTTATATATGCTTTTCCTTCTCCTTGAATGCTAAATGAGTCCTAAACAGTCCTTAAAACCCTGATCAGGTGTCAATTCCACTCTGAAAATTTCTCTTACTCTCCCATTAGGACAGAATTGTACATTCTTATCATTGCAGGTACTAAATTATACTATGCCATAACTCTTATTGTGCTCTTATTTTCAAAGTGATAAATATACAGTTTTTTTAAAAAAATCATGGAGGATTTTGCTTGTAGTAATGGCAGAATAACTTATTACAGATGAATCCTCCCTCAGGGAAACAACTAGAAACACTGGAAAAATATATAAAACATCTGTGTGAAGGCATTGGAGAGACACCAAGGAATCAAGCTTTACCTTGATGGGTAAAGAAAGAAAGCACAGAGAAGTGAGTACAATGCTTCTTTTACCTTCAAGGCATTTAATTTGTAAACTGTTGCCCAGAAGTCGAAAGGCTGAGCACAGCTTCCTAAAATCTCATAGGTCTGGGAAGGTAAAAAAAAACAAAAACGCATAGTTCTGAGCCTCCAAAACAGAATGGTCCTGGTAAACATCACAGTGGTTTGGATGGGATGCACAAAGGACTGTATCCTAAAAGGTAAACTGGAAATAGACCACACAATTTCCAATGAGTTCAGTCCCTGCTCATGTTATGATGATCTGCCCCTATCTTAACCAGCTGCTGGAAGCAAAGAATAATCCTCTGTAGGGAAAGAAACACATCTGGAGCCTCAAATGACCTCTACAATGTAAACACCAATGATTAGCATTAAACAAACAAAAATATTAGAAACACCAAAAGATAAGACTAATGGCTGAAAACCATGAGGAAAAAGAAAACAACAGGACCATAGGTGATTCCAATATTGGAGTTATTGGACCTGGACATTAAATAACTGTGACAAACATACTGAAGAAATTAGGTAAGACAGAGAATTTCAGCAGAGAAATGGAAACTATAAGAAAATCAAATGGCTTTTATAAAACTGAAAAATATGACATTTAGAATTATAAACAATAGAAGGGGTTGAAAACAGAATAGACACAACTAAAGGGAGGGACTGTGAGTTGAAGATAGATCAAAAGAAAAAACTGAGAATAAAACACGGAGAAGAAAAATTATGGCAATAACAGAAAAGAACATAGGAGACACACAAAACAGTGAAGATGTCTAACGTATGGGGTAACTGGAATCTACAAAGGGGAAGAGCGAAAAAATGGCGCAGAGCAATATTTAAAGATACAACAGTTGAGAGTTTTCCAAAAGACAACAAATCCCATTTTTAAGGAGTACGACAACTCAAAGCAGAATAAATATGCAAGAAAACTCTTCTAGGCACATTTCTTGAAAACCAAAGGCTAAGAAAGTTCAAAAAGCAAGTAGAGAGGGAAAAATAAAACCACATTACCTTTAGAAGAGTAAACTGACAGCTGACTTCACAACAGAAATAAAGGAAGCCAGAAGACAATGGAATAACATCTTCAAATGCTGGAAGAAAATAACTGCCAACCTAAAATTTTATAATAAGTGAAATTATCCACCAAAAATAAAGGCTAAACAAAGGTATTTTTAGACAAACAAAAACAGAAGGAATTGGTCATAGGAGACTCCCACTAAAGGAAATAATAAAGGGAGGTCTTCAGGCAGAAAGGAAATAATCCCAGATGTGAGCACATGGAGACGCAGAAAGTAATGAAGAGCAATGGAAGGGTAAACATGGGGGTGACTCAATCAATACTGACTGTATGAGGCCACAATGAGACTTCACTAAAGAGATTAAACTATATGTTGAATTAAAACATGCAACAATGAATGAGCTGGAAGAAAGGCAAATGAAGCTAAAGTGACCCAAGATTCTTGCACTGTCCAGGAAGAGGTAAATACACTACCTTATATTAGACTTAAAAAACTGTAAAAGAATAGGCAATGGATGTACAACTAACAAGCTAATCAAGGGGAGAGAAATAGAATTTAACAAATACATATAAATCTGAAAGAAGGCAAGGAAGGAGAGAAAAAGGAACCTAGAAAGGAAATAGTAAGATGACAGATTCAAACCCCAACATGTCAGTAATCATATGTAAATAGACCAGATATTCCAACTGAAAAAGAATTGTCACATCAACAAATAACTCTCCTCCCTTCACAAAAGAAAAACTATATTATGCTCACAGGATACACATGAAATATAAGCATACGGAAAAGTTGAAAGTAAAAGAATGGGAATAGATTTATCATGCACATTTTTATAAAGAAAACCAAAGCTTCTACACAGAGAGCCATATAATAGTATTGAAAGAAAGGAAAATCTAAATAAATGAAGGGACATAACACAGTCACAGATTAGAAGACTGTGATAAAAAGTCAATAATGTAATGATGTCAATTATCCCAAAAGTCGATTCATGCAACCCCAATTAAAACAAAAACAAAAATAACAGGGTGCTTTTTGTGGGGGAGGGGTGGAAAGTGACAGGCTCATTCCAGAATTTCTGTGGAACGGTGAAGGGTCAAGAACAGTCAACAGTAACTTGTGGAAAAACAACAGTGCTGGAGAACTGATATTATCACATATTCACACTTAGTGTGAAACTGCAGTAGTTAGGAAAGTGAGGTATCGGGGTAAAAACAGGCAATTAAAGCAATGGAAAAGAATCTGAAGACCATGATCCAACGGACACACACATCATCACTTCATTTATGATGAGTGGCAGGCACTAAAGGCTTGGGAAAAGAACGGTCGTTTCAAAAAGTGGGGCTGGGTCAAATGCATAGCCATGTGGAAAAACTAAAGTAGCATTCTAATTGCACACATATAATTCCAGGTGGATTATAGTTCTAAATATGAAAAATAAAACAACCAAGCTTCTAGCATGTAACACGAAAATATCTTCACGATCTTGGAGAGGCAAAAATTTTAAATAGGACATGAAAAGTACTAACCATAAAGGGAAAGAAATATAAACTGGATTATACTAAAATATAATTTTGTTCCTCAAGAAACACCTTTAAGAGGGTAAAAAAGTAAGACACAAGATACAAAAAAGATATATAAGTGATAAAGAATACCTACAATAAGAAAAAGAAAACTCAGGTTTTAAAAAATGGGCAAAAGACCTGAACAGGTACTTCACAAAAGAAGATATCCAAATCAGTCAACATATCAAAAGGTCGTTAATTGCACTGTCCATCAGGGAAATGCAAATTCAAGCCATCCTGTGATACTACTACACACTCAACATAATGGCTAACAGAAAATATGAAGTGGTAGCAAAGAATGTAGAACAACTAGAACTTTCATTAGTGTAGCTGAGTAACTGCACAGCCTGTGACCTAGCAATGCCCCTGGGATACCAGAAACGTTCCATTACTTGATCTTGGTGGTGGTTTTCTGGTGCATTCAATTTGTGATAATTCACGAAGGTATACATTTAGGACTTATGCTCTCTTCTGCATGTATGTATATTATACTTCAATAATAACGTGTACTTCAAGAAGAAAAGTCAAGCAGTACCATGGTGCAGCAAAATCAGCAATCCCATACCCACTCTTCCCTCTGGTTCCTACTCCTACAGCCAATCAATCCTTTGCTCTTTCTTCTGATTAATTTCATTTTCGAGTAATGGACATCTACTGAAACTTCTTGATGTTTCCATTTTAGAGAGCTATACATGTCCTACTGTGTCTACTTCCTACTATGACAACATTTCCTTTTTTATATAACCTGGTGTTTTTCCTAGATTGATAACTATACAATCTGCTCCTTATAGCGTGCTTCTGTTCAGGGGTACTTGGTGTCTCCAGTACTCAAACCCTACTGATCCCTGCAGACCTTTCAGGTTTTATTTATTCAGCTCTATCAGTTACCACTCATCTGTGTCCTTCCATCTTCAAAAATTTCATCGATATGTTATTTGTTGTCATCTTCTCTTGTATTCTCTCTGGCCTTTTTCCCGCCCCTGGACTTTGGTGGGATTTCAAGAGGCATACACAGATAGTCTCAGAAGCCTATAGTTACTGTTTTCTTTTTCTTTTTTTTTTTTTTTTAAGCTGAGCCATCCTGCTACCTGTTGGCAGCTCAGCGGCTGCTCAGCTTGAGTTACTGTTTTCTTATAGTCTTCTAGGGGTGCCCCACAAATAGTTTGGGAAAATCGTATTTTATTAGGTCTTTGTATGCTTAACATCAAGCCCAGTAACAAGCATGTGATAAGTGCTTGAAAATTATATGCTGAACTGCTAGGAAAAAAAAAATCCAGATTCATTATCAAATCAGTGGACCCCCACCACCACCCCAGTGGTCTGCACCTGGACACATGGCATCACGAAGGGTGTGAGTCTCACCTGTGTAGTGCTCATTGCCTTGAGCAGCACAGGTCAGGAGCTGTGCCATGGAGGAGCCCACTGCTTTAGATGTACTTCCCAGGTCTTGAGCACATTTTTCCAGCTATAAGAATATACAAGGGAAAAGAGAGCTTAGAAGAAACATCCACTGGAGTCTTAGCCTAAAAATAATACAGATTAAACTTTGGGCCTTAGCGCCTTCCTACCTAATACTCCAATGGCGTTAAGAAGACGTGGCCTGAGGGGTAAGAGACTGAGCTTCAGAATAAACAAATCTAGGTTCACACCTCTGCTCCCCGCTCCCCTCTCCAACTGCTAGCTATGAGGGTTTGGGTAAGTTACTGAACCTCTCCAAGCCTCGGCTTCTTGAGATAGTGATACCTAGCTCAGAAAGGTTTTCAGAGAATTAACGTATATACTCAGCAAATGGTAGCTATTAGTGTTATGCCTTTAGAAGCTAATTTAGAAAGTCTGCAACAAATCCTTAGCAAGAATTAATTATGCCTTGGCAGGAACTGGGCAGACATCCAGCTGTACCACCTTCCTGGCCTGTGGGACCATTAACATTGTTCGATTTGATCATTATACTTTGAGGAGCGCTAACCAAAGGAAATGCAATAGAAATAGAGTTTTGGAGTAGTAAATGAGATTATGAAAATGGGCAAAGTGCTTGGTTCCCATGAACCACACTTCATCTTGCTTTGTAAACTGAATAAATAATTCAGAGAACAAAGTCAGTAAAGGCCTAGGATAATTACTTGATTACTAGAGGAGGACAACATTTTGGAAGAGAACTTCTAGGCATACTGTGAGAGTGTGGAAAAGGCATCAGAGGATGTGTGCATTTTTAATCCCGCAGCCTGTTTCGCAAGAGAGGCAGTGCCTTCAAATAAAAAATAGAATTGGGTCCATTATAGCCAATGATATAACACAGTACACACATTCTTTAAGAGCTGTTTCTTTAAAACTTACTTGGTGTTTCTTGCATTCTAACTGACCAGTGGTTTTATGTAAAGGTAGAATCCATGTCACGCAAACCTCTCCTGGTCTCCCTGGAGTACGGGAGTTTGCAAAGGGATAGGTGCCTGGACCACATGGAAAACTGCTGGCCTCAGAGCCAAGCCTGACTTTATCAGTAGCTGGGTGACTTTAGTTAAGTGACTTAACTTCTCTGAGCTTGATTTTCCTCGTCTTTAACATTAGGGGTAGCCTGATTTTAAAAAAATATTTTCTGAGTGCTTCTCCTATACCAAGCATTGTTCTATGGCCGATTAGATGTTCCTCAAGTCCCATATAGTCTAAAAGCCTTTAGTTCATCCAAAGAGTCGCAGTAGTTAAGAGATCACCCTCAATGTGAGTGATCAAGGGCATGGGTATTGGAGTCCTGTGGATCTGGTTTCAAACCTTGGCTCTGCCACTAACTGGCTGGTAATCATGGTACAGAAGGGTGAAAATTTCTGCACCTGTTTTCTCAGCTGTTAAAATGGGGTTAAAACTTGCTCATTAAGGCTACTGTCAGGATAAATTTTAACTGTGTGTGTATACAGTGCCTAATAAATGGTGGTATTTTATTAGCAACATTCAGTAATGTAGGAAAGGAGGTACCGATGCATGAGAAGGATTGGTAGGCCTTTAGCTAAGAAAATCTGGATAGAAGCATCAGACGATATCATAACTATGCTTCTGAGAGCTTTGTACTAAGTAAATGTTTTTGTTTGTTTTTTACAAAACATGATTGTTGGAATTATCTCCTGTATTTATCTTTTTTTTTTTTTTGGTTGGCTGATGCTGTTTTATTTTAATTTAATCATTTAATTCCCGTTTGCATATGCTCAATTGAATTTTGCTATTTGACTGCATACAAATATGTTAGATCAAATTTCTGTGCTCTCTGTTTACAGTGGTGAACAACATCATCAAATGGTTAATTAGATGGATAGATGCTGCAAATAAAACTAGTTATGTTTTATTTTTAAATTTTTTTAAAATACATTTTTTTTAATTGTTAGTTTCAGGTGTACAGAACAATGCAATAGTTATCCTTTTCACCCTTCACACAGAAACAACCCCCCTGCTCCACCTACTGTCCTCCCACCCCCGATATCATACTTATCTATTACAATTCCATTGACTCCATTCCCACACTCTAGTCCACGTCCCGTGACTATATGTATATATAATTATAGTTGACATACAATGTTATTCCTGTATTTATCTTTATAACCCCATTGCCACCCATATCACAGATAAACTACCTGAGCATAGAGGAGATATGGGGCTTGTCCACAGTTAGTTGATGATACAAGCTGGATCTAGAAGCCAGAACTCCTAGTTCCAAACCTAGTCCGTCAGCTGCACTGGGCATTCTTTTCAGAAAAAGGCTGCAGAATTAGAACACTGGCCTCAGATACTTGCATGTGTTTTGTTTATAAAAAAGAGGGATGAATATTAACAGACATCTGTTCATCCCCTGCCAAGCCCTAGGAAAGCACACACAGAACCATCACCAGAGGCCTCTGCAGGGCAATCTCTATCCTAGTGCAGTTTTAAAGAAATGTGGTTATTTGAAGGCTTTGCATTCAGAATGTTTGAAATTCAGGCACACTAACCCCGACTTCTGAAAAGCAAAACAAAACAAAAAAAATCTCTAACAAGATTATATAACAAAAGTTAAGTGCTCTACCTGTTGGCTGGCTCTAACATCTCTTACCGTTTCCCCTGGAAGTGGTTTCAGCTGACTCTCCACGGCAGCCATCTTGGCATCCTGCAGTTCATTCTTAAGTGTCTGCACAGTGCTCAGAGCTGAATCGATTTCCATAGGACCACAGGCTTCATGGGCCTGTCAACAGAGTTGGGAATATGTGTATACATTCTGCTTGGGAAAAGAGTTCTCAGTTCTTTGCAACATATGAAATGCCTTTCTGGATGGGCCCAGTGCATTTCCAACTCTAGCAATAGAAAGCAAGAGTAGTAAGCATTTCCTGAGAGGGCAAAGTCATCCTCAGGCAGAATATTAGTCCTAACTTCCTTAAATAATGAATTATGTATGTCTTATAACTGGATATACTTAAAGTCTCTAGGAAGCTATTTTTATCTGAAAAGCATTTGTCTCTCAGACTAAGAGGATCCTTATTCACCGTGTCTGGGTTCTAGGGATAGGGTGCCTAGCACACACAGTATGTGTGCACAGTGGCTTGAAAACATGTGGTGAGTAAATAAATGAAGGAAGAAGGGAAGGAATGAACAAATGAACCCAGGATTCTGGGGCCAAGTCTTTATCAACCTTATTGGTTCTCTTTACAAATTTCTAGATTATAAACCATTAACTTTCCATGCTGAAGTTATGAAAGATATTTTTTCCTGAGTAATTTGCTTAAAAAATTTTCATTCTCTTGATCATTTAAAATACGGGTCTCCAAATACTTTGATCACCCCCTCCCCCCTGCCGATACACATATTAATAAATTATATGCATGTATAATTATGGATAAGTATATTAAATACTGGTAAATCTTAATTTCTTTCCTTTCTTAGATAAATAGTAACAACAGCAGCAGTAAATACTAATTGATTGATTTCTATGTGCCAGTGTTCTACAGTGAGGAAACTGAGGCACAGAGAAGTTAATTAACTTGCTCAGGTTACAAAATTAGTCAACAGCAAGGCCAGCATTTGAATGCAGGGAGTCTGACTCCAGAGACAATACTCTTACCCTATACACTATATAAACAAATATATGAAAGCTCTCTGTGTCTTCCTGTACCCAGTGGACAGTCTCGCTTGAGTCCCACTTTGAGACTCACTGCTCCAGAGCAGTTGTTTGGGGTGGGCGTGTGTCTAAGACTCACTGAGAAAACCTGTTAAAATACAGATGTTGAGGTTCTATGACCAGAGGCTCTGATTCGGTTGGGCAGAGGCAAGGCCCAGGAGCCTGCATCCCCCTGGTGGCTCCAGTACACACGGTCCTTGGACCTCTGAGAAACACAGCTCAAAAGGCTTTTTATGGAATATAATCTAAAGCCCTGGATATTTTCTTTGGTGATGCAGTGCACTGTTCATATTAAGAATTCAAGTCAGCTTCTAGCCTTCCCTTGCTCGTGGATGAGGCTGTCTGTTTCCATAAAGGGATTGTTACAGTGAGGAAAAATGAATTCCTGCCAGAACATCTTGCTAACACCACATCAAACAGTGCAGTAATGAGGCCTTCTGGTAATTAATAAGTTCCAGAGACAGAGACTCATTAATCCCTAATTCTGTGCAATTGAAGACCTTGTTAAGGTGAACACTCCCACTTTAGATGTAAAAAAAAAAAAAAAATTTCAGGGCAAAAAAGATAATACAAACGACCCCTCAAGATAGATTTGCTTCCCAAATAATTTGTTATTAAGTTAAAAAAATGATAGGTGGAAGATATGATCACTTCCTTTGCCTGGTACAAAGAAACTGATGACTACCAGTCTCTCCTAATGTTGTGA
>NW_017731497.1:2272191-2276177 GCF_001890085.2 Hipposideros armiger | reverse complement strand
ATACACAGACAGAAAGCAGAGGGATAGAAAAAGATCGTTCATGAAAATGGAAACAAACAAACAACCTGGAGTAGCAATACTTATACCAGACAAAACAGACTTAAAACAAAGACTATAACAAGAGACAAAGAAAGAACTCGTAATCCCATTTCTGGGTATTCATCCGAAGAAACCCAAAATGCTATTTTGAAGGGACATGTGCATACATATGTTCACTGCAACATTGTTTACAACAGCCAAGATATGGAGGCAGCCTGGGTGTCCATCAGTGGATGAATGGATAAAGAAGAGTTGGTACATATATACAATGGAATATTACTCAGCCATAAAAAGAATGAAATCTTGCTATCTGCAACAACATGGATGGACCTAGAGAGAATTATGCTGAGTGGAGTAAGGCAGAGAAAGATGCCATATGCCATATGAAATCAAATCAAATGCCATATGATTTCACGTACATGTGAAATCAAATGCCATATGATTTCACCAACATGTGGAATTTGAACAAAACAAACAAACAAACAAACAAAAAACAGAAAGAAACTCATAGATACAGAGAACATTTTGATGGTTGCCAGTTGGGAGTGGAGTTGAAGGAGATGGGTGAAGGGGGAAGTACAAATTGGCAGTTACAAAATAGTTATGAAGATGTAAAGTACACCACAGGGAATATAGTCAATAATATTGTAATAACTATTGGTGTCAGGTGGGTACTGGATTTATTGGGGTGATCATTTTGTAAGTTATATAAATGTCTAATCACTATGTTGTACACCTGAAACAAATATAATATTGTATGTCAGCTATAACTGAAAAATAACAAAATATTTTTAAAAAGTGTGCTCCATATACTGCTTGTAAATTTAGACTCATTCAGCTTTCTTTGCATATCAATTTTTCAACATGTATGAAGCCAAGAATGTAAAAACTTTTTGATCTGCCAGTTCCATTTCTATTTATTTCTAACCCTGCCTTCTTGTAAAGATCTGATATGTCTACAATAGCAAGATTTAAAAAAACAAAAGAAAAAACAAGGGAAGGGACAGAGTGGACCGTAGAGCCCGTCAACACTGTGCTATCATAACACTCAACAATCCTGCCAGCAGTGGGGACAACACAACTGGCTCCGGGCCCTCTAACCTCTTACATGAAGAGAAACACTGTGCAATCCACAATTCTCAATGTCCCAAAGATACAAATAAGCTGCTTGCAATCTTATTTCTAGATACTTCCCCTAAGGAAATAATTTAAGAGGGGTAAAAAGAGTGGAGCACATATACTTTTATCATAACACAGGTTGTTTATGATGGCAAATAATTGAAAACCTTATGTCCAATGATGGGAAAATAGCTAAACAGTGAGTACAGCCATGTGACAGAATATTATTTAAAAGCATAAATGCTTATAGCAGAGTCTATACACAATGAATTTCAATTAAAAAATTATATACAGGGCTGGCTGAGTGGCGTGTTGGTAAAGAGTTGGCTTGGGACGCCAGCTCTGAGCAGCAGGGCCCCGGTTTGGATCCCACATGAGGGCACGTGATGCTGCACCCTCTACAGCTAAGATGGTGAACAACAGCTCAACCTGGAGCTGGGCTTCTGTGAGTCGCCGGCGACGGCATAGGCTGCAGCCCCTGCTGCAGTGAGCTTCCATGAGCTCCTGTGAGTGGCTGGCAGCCAGCGTGAGCAGTTGGCAGCCAGTGTGAGCCGCCGTAAGCAGCTATCCAATGGCCGGCAAGTGACTGCCTCACCCAGGAAGAGTACAATGATAATACCAACATGAGCCAGTGAAGTGATGNTGTGAAAGCCAGTGGAGACCGTGGCTGAGTGAGATGGAGGGCTGCTGGAGTCACAGGCATTTCTCTTAAAGGGCTATGTGGGGACTTAGTCGCTGATAGACTCACTCACTCTGAGCTTCAGCGCTGGGGCAGCAGTTTGAAAGGTGTCAGGGACATATGGAGAGGAAATGAATTGTCTGGCTGCACAACAAGGGCTGGAGGGGCAGCTTTCACCTAGACAGAAGTGCTAACAGAAGCCATTGTTCTTTTATCGAGCCCTCCTACCACCCATCCTGCACACGCAGGCAGGCACCGTATCTGAGTCTCCATCAACCTAGCTAACACCGTTTGCCCTGCCCTGGTGATTGAGAATCTGCTCCATCCAAATTTCAGGCCCATCCAAACTGCTTCCAGTGGCTTTTGCATACAAATGGCCTGTCTTGACTGATGCTGCAGACTTTCCTAGAATCTCTCAAGGGTTCACAAACCACAAACAAGCAGCATCTGGTGTTGGGATGCCCAAGACCTCTTGCTAAGCAGTCCCAAGCCTGGCATTAGCAGCAGTTGGACTCGATTTGCACCTTAACTCTTGCAGGCACCTCAAAGCCCAGCAACCATCTGCAGATCATTCTGTAGCTCATACCAAATGGCCCCAGTAGGGCACAGGAAGCACTGACCTTGGCCTGCAACAGAGATCCCCTACCCCAGAGGCCCCAGAACCAACATACCCAGTGGCCAGCTTCAGACCACACCAGAGTGCCACTCAACAACCAACAACCTCCACAAATGAGAAACCCAAAGGGCAGACTGGGCAGGCACCAGGGTGCTACTAAAGCAAATCCTGCTCCATAAGGTCAGCCCGAGCACAACAGCTCCTCCACTGTAGTTATGGCCAGTCCTCACAACCAGTCAGCCTGAGGCTCAATCTCTCCCATTGACATTCCTCCCAACAGCAATCAAGGCTCAACTACAATAGGAGGGCACCCAATCCCCACAAGGGATATACCTGGAGCACCCAACTCATGTGACCAAGGAGATTGAGCCACTGGGCCCTATGGGACACCTATTACACAAGGCCACTCTAATAGACTGGGAGACATAGCAGCCCTACCTAATACATAGAAACAAACACAGGAAGGCAGCCAAAATGGGGAAACAGAAACATGTACCAAATGAAAGAACAAAACAAAGCTCCAGAAAGAGAACAAAAAAAATGGACACAAACAATCTACCAAATGCAGAGTTCAAAACAATGGTTATAAGGATGCTCAATGATCTAAGAGAGAACTACAACAAAGAGATAGGAAACATAAAAATGGAGATAGAAAATATTTTTTAAAAGGTCAGAAATGAAGAATATAATAATGGATGAATACTATAACATTAGAGGGAATCAATAGATTAGGTAAAGAAGAGGATCAAATCAGTAATTTGGAAGATAAGGTAGCAAACAACACCCAAATAGAACAGCAAAAAGAAGAATCTAAAAGAATGAGGACAGCTTAACGGGCCGTTGGGACAACATCAAGCATACCAACATTCACATTATAGGGGTACTAGAAGGAGAAGAGACAGAGCAAGGAATTGACAATCTATTTGATAAAATAATGACAGAAAATTTCCCTAACCTGGTGAAGAAAATAGACATTCAAGCCCAGGAGGTGCAGAGTCCCAAAAAAGATGAACCCAAAAAGGCCCGCACCAAGACACATCATACTTAAAATGCCAAAGATTAAAGACAAAGAAAGAATCTTAAAAGCAGCAAGAGAAAAGCAGTTAGTTACCTACAAAGGAGCTTCCATAAATCTGTCATCTGGTTTCTCAACAGAAACTTTGCAGGCCAGAAGGGATTGGCACGAACTATTCAAAGTGATGAAAAGTAAGGACCTACAACCAAGGTTACTCTTCCCAGCAAAGCAACCATTTACTGGGTTGTCGGAAAAGTCATGATGCATGTTTGCAACAGATGGCACTAGTTCATTTTTGGAAGTACTAGACTCATTCGCATCTATGTTGTTGCTATGTTATTTGACAGCTGACAGTTCTAGCTTCATTGTAAAAAAAAATTGAGCAGTTTGGTTGAGTTTTGGAGATTTTTCAAGTTGAAGATGGAAGACCAAACTGTGCATTTTTGCCATATTTTACTGTTTTACTTCCATAAAGGGAAGAACATGCGTCAAGCTTGTGAAAAGTTGCATAAAGTTTA
>NW_017731497.1:2267758-2268883 GCF_001890085.2 Hipposideros armiger | reverse complement strand
TTTTTGCAATGAAAAACAGAAAAAATACGTCATGACTTTTCTGACAACCCAATAGTTAAAATGAGCTGAAATACAGCAAAGTTTTCATCTACTATTTCTGTATATTGGATCCATAACACTTGAAAAATGAACCAAATAGATGTAACACTGAGACCTGTAACTATAGGTCCAACTAGCTGGAGACGAGGAAGAGAATCACCTAATCCCATGAACTGTGTATGAGATACAAGTAGGCAAAAGGTGCTGAGAGATTTGAATAGAAGAAGTATGTAAAAAGGGAGTTTTCATACAACTTAATATTCTCATTTATTCAATTTTCCTGAAAATGAATCTACCCCTCACCCACAAAGACTGATAATACTTAATAATTCTACATTTGCCGTAAGAAACCATCCTATCTTTGGAGATGAAGTGCTCACCATTTCTTGTTTCCTAGGCATGAATAACAGCATTAGCCACTCTGGGAACTAGCAAACCTAAGGCAACACACAGGACTAGGCTGTTCATCAAAACTTGCAACTTATTACATGTTTTCTCGCATAGAAGAGATATAAAGATGATACTCTTGAGAAAAATGCATTACATGCCATCTCCCGGGGTTATTTCCCTGCACATTAGCATTTCGCTTTGCCAAGTGGAATCTACTCCTGAGACGGCAACTATAAAGAGGGGGCCTTCCAGGTCTGCTTACTGCAAAGTCTTGGTTATGGCGCTGGAATTCCTTAATTCCTCTCCTTAAGGATAAAGGGCTCCCCCTGCCCAGGGGGGCTGTGGGTAAAAGCAAGGTGAATGTCTCTGTGTTACCTGGAGGAAGTTCTGGCTAGAGATGATGAGAGCCAGCTGGGCGCTGAGGTCTTCTGCTTGGGCTTGGCTCCCTCTGACCCCCTGGACCAGCTGAGGGATGTGATCAGCCACCGCCTACGGGAAGCAAGGAAATTAAAACTGAGCACACTTAGCATGGTGAATTACCAAAACAGGATGAAAAATGTCCCAGGTGGTAAATGTTTTTTGGGTGTGGTATCACTTGTGAGGGATGCCTGTCCCAGACCTTGGATTACACAGCCCCTTTAGCCAGCTGGGTCCTTGCCAACACTGAACCCTAACACAGAACCTTCGGGCACCCTT
>NW_017731497.1:2182271-2266413 GCF_001890085.2 Hipposideros armiger | reverse complement strand
CATCACATGTGAATCGCTTCACAGAGAAGATTTTTAAAAGGAGAGAGAGGGCAGCTAGCCCTCAGCTCCCCAGCATAATCAAATATGCCTCTCCAGCCAGCCCCCACTGCTAAGTGCAAATACTTTCAGAAGACCTCAGTCAGACATATTGCCAACATGCGGGCAATGGCTACACATTAGGTTTCATGTCTGGCATCATTAAGGGGTCTCCTTGGAGAGTCAACTCCCTGGGCCCTCAGAGAAGGCAACAAAGGTGTTTACTGTCCCTTTTGTAGTGCGTTGGCTTCAACATGGCATAGAGGCCTAGGTCTCAGAAGAACAAACATGCACCATTTGAAAGCATGTGGTCACTGAGGCCAGCCAGGATGAAATAAACCCTCGAGGTATAATCAGTGTAAAGCAGGAAATCAACCTTGCTATGACAAGCACAGACTGAATGCATAGGCCCACCTCTCAGAGGGAGAAAGGCACTCTGGAAATTCAATGCTTCATTACTATTTCAGAGCCTGAAAATGGCCCCATCAAAGGAAAATTGATCCACCTTGATTCAGTCTCTCAAAAAGAAAAAAAAAAAAAAAAGGAAGCTAGACAAAGGAAAAGACAATGCATCATATTCTTCCTCTACACAGGCCATCCACTTAACAGACAAAAAAAAAGACATCCGTGCGTGTGTGTGTGTGTGTGTGTGTGTGTGTGTGTGTGTGCACCTGGAACATGGGACCTGGAACAAACTGGATTAGGGCCCTGGATGGTCGGTCTTAACCGAATTACCCGGGCATATGGCATTCTAATGCGATCAGGGTTATCTCTAGCAGACCTGGCTCTGGCAGCCAGAACTCACCTTGCAGCTCTGAACCAGTTGCTGCTGGGCTGCGGGGTTCTTGTTGGACACAGCCGCGTTCTGGGAGGCGGCGATGGTCTGCGTGGCCGCAGCCGCAGCCTGCTTAGCTGCAACCTGCAGAGGACAGGGAGAGGAGGTGAATGGGGTTAGCGTGTGCCAACATAGTCATGCACATTTACATACGTCCCTCCTACTACAGACCTGGCATTGGATAGCTGCATGCGTAAGAAAGGGGAATTTCAGGCACTGACTCCGCCTTTTAAATACCACTGAGGATCCTGACCTAAAAGTGCCCTGTTATCTTCATTTGGTTTACATTCCCTGGGACCAGTGATAAAGGCAAGCATGCTTGAAAGCTCAAGTTCCATTGTTCATTTGTCTTTCTCAGAAAGACAAGGAATAATTCCAGGACCACGATGGCAGTGATAAGCAGCACCAAGTCTGAATGCTTTAGGGGAAAAAAGTCTCCCACAGCAGCCCAGGCTGCTCTCTGGGTCAAGCACAACGCTAGTGACCATGATGTCCTCTCGCGTCCCCTTGGTTCAGAAAGGCCTGGATTTTCCCACTGGAGCACTTAATCGTGTGCACGCTCTCTCTCAGTCTCATGTCCTTCCAGGAACATGGAGGCCGGGTTTCTTCCAGAAGTCAGCAGGCTACACATGGAGGGATTACACACTGCCAAGGCAGGTTCTCCGCCTCCAACAGCCCCAATTTTAGTGTAGGACGCCTGTGTACATTTGTGAGATTTATTTTCTTACACAGTTTATGCCTATGGCTAATATTTTCTTTTTTTCAGAATAAATAAGTGTTCTGAAAAATGACAAAATGTTTCTTATTACTCTGCTCCATACCTCTCTATACAAGCCTGATCTCCGTCTCGAGTCTCCCAAATTCCATATTTTCTGTTGGGAGCCCTGGAAGAATCATTGCCTCCAACAAAATATATACATTTTTAGCTAAAGGTCCTTCCTGAATATAGACAGCCCTTAATGGAAGGGGACAAAAAAAATCCTGGGTTCTCCTGAAAAAAATTTTAATTTTATTTAAGAATGTTAAACTCAGAAATAATCGTTGAGAAATCATGAACTAAAGAAATTTTTCAAATTGTGTCCATGTGCCTAAACCATTGAATCTAAATGTACAATGAACATAAACCAACATTTCAAATTGTTCTTAGTACCTAAACCATTAAACTCTACCATTAATCTTGATTTAGCTTCGTTATATGGGCTTTGCCTTATTAATCCAATCATTCTTTCCAATAAGTCTTTGCATTCTAAAATAATATCCACAAAATGAGCTTCTTCACTCACCTCCAATCGGTTGACAATTTTTTTCTTAATAGCATTCTGGGCAGCAGCATTGGTGGCCACCCGAAGACCTTCTGCGGCTTCTCTCAGTCTTTGCTGCTGGTCCTCATTTTCAGGGTTGGCTGCAGCTCCCTGAGAAGGTGAAAATAAAGATTTCAAGAGGTCCTGGGGGCGGCATGCCAAAGACACTGAATTCTCACCTTGAATTTTACTTTTTCCTAGTAATACAAAGTATCCGGAAAAGAGAGCCAAATGCTTCAAGCAATATCTTTATGATAAAGATGTCGCCTCTCAACAACAACAACAAAATATCTACCAAGGGATGTTTCAAAACGGCACCGCTAAACAGTCGAAATCCAGTGGTAATAATGAAACACACGAGATCATCGCCTTGGTTGTCCACATAAATTAACCTGTGGTCAGAAATCCATGATTTAAATGATGTCAAGATAAATCCCCCCTTCCCATGTCTCCCAGAGGGAATTTTTATTTTAATTGGCATGGCAGACACATGTCACTGCTGAAAGATGCTCCTGTCCTGTAGCACTGGTAAATGTGAATGGGCTAAGGTTACAGGGTAAAACGGGGGTGGGGGGTGGAGAAAACAGGGGGGGTCACAAGTGCCACCCAAAATACTGTAAGGAAATACTGTTCACCAAAGACGATGTCTAGAAACTGCATTCCTAGAGAGCCTGAGTTGTAAAGTGCAGCAAAGTAGAATAGGTACCCAGCTGTACTGAACTAACTGTAACTGAACTAAAGAAGAAAATGGGATACCCCTATCCTGGCAGGGACAGAGGAAGGTGCGGTGCACAGCCCGTGGCCACACTCCCGGGGGCCCTTTTACTGTGTTGCTGTAGGTTAAAGTGTCTTAGGAAGCTAAGTGGACTTTAATTAGATGGGTGGGGTTTTGAAGCAGGGAAAGGCTCAATAAAGGTAGTGTAGGGAGATGATGTGATTTTACTGCACAGTCATTCAACAAAGACTTCAGGCACATCCAGCCTTCCACTCCCATGTGCGATAAAAGTGGCTATCCAGATTTTTCTCACAGGGCTTGGATGTTTGGTGACTAGTGCTTGATGCATATAGATGAACAAGTTCCTTTCCACGAATACTTTAGGGCAATATTTCGTCACAAGGCAGATTGTTTGGGTTACTTTTGGATTCTTTCACAAGCTTACAAAAATCATGTTAGTTTTTCTGGTCATTAGGTATTTCTTTTTAAGTCATTCCTTTATCATTGTCTCAAGTGGCACACCAGCTTTTATATTTTGAGCAGCAGGAAAACCCCATTTCCTCACTTGACACTGATGTGGGTGTTCGGATCCTTCCTTAGCAATGTCTTTGTTCTGATGATTGTGTATTAGATATAGAGTACTAATCTTGCCCTGAAATCTTACTGATTATGAAACATTTTTTTCCTGCACATTAAATATATTCTTTGGAAGTCCAACCATTGTACATTCTTTAGCTTTCAATAAACTACAGCAAATTGAAATATTGTCATGAAGACAAAGTTACTTTTAACTAAAAGTTAAAATAATTTACAAAACATTTAATGTTGTCCCATCTAATATCAATAATCAGAAATAACAATACTTTAAAAATAAGTTTTTAGTAACTTGGTACATTCAGTGAATTGGTCTGGGGAATACTGTATATCTGAAAACAAATTGGTTTTAGCTTCATCCTGGTTATGTGATGGTAGGCTTATTCTTTTGGAATTTTAATTTTCTCATTTGTAAAATAAGGAATTGATTCAAGTTTTCACAAAGGTTCTTTCTAGTGTAGCAAGTAGTTTTTGTGAACATAAGGGTTTGCTTGAAATAGCTTTGTTTAGCCTTAGAAGGGAGGAAAAAGAAACAAAACTAATAAAAACCATAAATAAAATTAACTACCAGAAAAAAACCCCCCAAAAAACCAAACAAATCCCTAATGTGTATGTTCTGCTAAAAGGGATGGTTAAGAGCAGAGTTTCTCAGCTGAAACAGGGATCAGGGAACAAAGGAAGTTCAGATCCTGCTCCTCCGCGGGTCTCTCGTCAGCCCTCCCCATGATGTATCTTGAAGAACTCTCAGTCCCTCAGGTAATACAGTGGTGAGGCGACATGGAAGATCTACATGGTTCACTGCATGTCACATTTTAAATGAAGTAATTCATATACTTGGTTGAGATACATTATTCTGTTCGAGGCCAGGGGGATAGGATAAGATGTGGGGATGTTTAATGGATTTTCAATGCATAGAAATACGTTCAACATGTTATCTTTGGGGTGTGAAGCTGATGGTGATTTCTGTTTTCTTATTTATACTTATTTGAATTTTCTACGAATTCCACAAGAAATGTGCTAGTTGCATAATAAAAACAACACCAAAAAATATAGCCTTATCCATTTTAAACAGTTCTCACCCAGAGGTAGGCATCAGAATCTCCTGTGGACCTTACAAACACACACACACACACACACACACCAGTGACCGTGTGAATCAGGATCTTTGGGGGTGAACTGAGGCATATGCGCTTCAGTGTGTGTCATAGGGGACTCTGAAACAGAGCCCTGGGTTAAGAATCACTAGCTTTTAGAAGCATCATGATATAGCACAGCTGTCAAAAAGCACAAAGCAGACTCTAACCTCTTCAGTCAGACTCTCCTACAATATATTAAATTGCTATTGGGATTTGAAGAGCAGCGAGGCAGAGAGCAGTCTACTATGCAAAGTCTCGATAAGAGTTTAGTTGAAAAGTCAAACGGAGGGCCAAGTAACATTAAGGCTGCCGGGAGGAAACTGGTGTAAGTGAATTTACTGTTGTAAAAATATCTCAATTTTAAATGAATCCCCATTTTCCATAAAGCCGATGGTGATGGCCCAATGGAAAAGGAGTGCTCATTAAGCAGGGACTTTGCTCCCTGTGGCTGAGTCAACATCACCTCCCTGAAGAGCTCCATTCGTATGTTCCATGACCTTCTCCTTCCCACCTGAGCAAGGTTAAACATTACAAAGCCATCTGGGTTTCAAACAAACAAAAAAATGTACACTCGGGTGACCATTCTTTACCCTGAAGGTACTTTCTAAATCCCAGCTTTTAATAACACTCACTTTTCAGTTGAACAAATCCAATGTAACAATACCTTTGCAGCTTCGACCATGCGAGCGGTGGAGTCAGCCAAGAGTTTGGCTGCTGCCAGAAGCTTCTTTGAATTCTCCATGTCGATTTCAGCTTCTGCATCGGACCTCATGGCGTTGACGAGGTCTGATGTGGCCTGGGCCAGGACCCGGGCCTGGCGCACCATTTCACCTAGAGGGTGGGATTAAGGGTGTGGTCTGTTCATCTGCTTTCTAAAGCTCAGGTGAGAGAGAGCTCAGGAGTCAGCGGTCTTGTCTCTACTCCTCTGGCAGGAGAGAAGTAAGCCCCCCTGCTCTATTCCTAAGCAATGCAGCCCAATTAGATGCAGAACTGAAGATATTCCCTGTGGCTGCCAGGACTCTACGCCCCAAACACATCCAAGTTCAATCTTTAGCTATGAGAAATGAAAAGGACACAAGCGACCAAAGAGGAGCTCTTAATAAAAAGAAGGCAAGGAACAAAATTATGTGGACTTATTATGTGCATTTACCTTTAGTAAATAAGTACATAGAAAATATTAATTACCTCACATCCAGAACTGCTTACGCAAAAGCCCCTATAATAAATTTTTTACTTTGAATTAATTTGCATGCTGTCTAACATCAGTAACATTGCATCATCTCCTATGGTTGCGTCATTCGGCTCTGGCTAATAGGAAGCAGAGACCCCAGTTTCATGTGCAAATGCTAAGATTTGCTTTGGCCCTGTTTTCCCTATCCATTTTCTCTTTGCTCACCCTATTCTTCCCAATACTGGTTTTGATACTGTGATTAGTAATTGGTTATATTGTGCCTGTGATTTTACTGAAATCTGTTGCAACTTCCTTTTGGAAGTGGGAGGGATATGAGTCAACATTAAAAATAAAGCTACTGAAATGTAACGGATTTCTTCCTTTCCCAAAGGTCATTTGAGAAGAATGCACTGTAACATTAAGGGTATACAAAGCTTTAATGGCAATCAAAATGTGCTAAATTCAAGGTATCCTGGATTGGCTCCTAGGACAGTAAAGAACATCGGTGGAAAAATTGGTGAAATCTGAATAATGTCTGTAGTTTAGTTAACAGTAACGTACCAGTGCTAATCTCCCAGTTCTGACACATGTGCCATGGGTTAGGAAGATGTTAAAAATGTGGGAAATGGGGAAGGAGAGACGAGAACTCTGCATTACACCTGCAACTTTTCTGTAAATCTAAAGTGTTCCAAAATAAAAGGCTTATTAAAAAACAAAAACAAAAGAATAACAAAAAAATCCAAATGTGTGGAGCATTGCTATGTTCTTAAATTCGTTAAGAAGGATATAGGAAAGCACAAGGTAATTTTCTTAAAAAAACAAACAAAAAACTTGTTATAAAGTATTGCTCTGCACCGATGAAAAAGTAGGAAAACAGACTTCTTACAAACTACTGGTAGTATTGCAAATTGTGGGACCTTCCTGGAGATAAATTTCACCAACACATTAAAATAAAAAACATATATATATATATATATATATATTGCTATTGGCCAAGCAATTCCACAGATATGAATTTACCCTACATATACCCCCAGAACTAAACCAAAATATTCAAATATTTTTATTTTATTTTGCTCAGTGAAGCATTCTTTTTGTAAAAGCAAAACAAACTAACAAACCAAAAAACCTGGAATCATCTGCATGTCCATTAAAAGATAACTGGTTGAGTAAATTATGCTGTATCCATTGAATTGAAGACTATGCTGCCATTAAAAGGATTATTGTATAGGTTGACATGAAAAAAGTCTCTAATATATATTAAGTGAAAATGGTTGCAAAAGAATATGTATGACATAGTTCCATACATATACCAAAAAAAGGTGTTTTATATACACACACACACACACACACACACACACACACACACACACACATATACACACACACACACGCACACATATATGACTGTAGGAAGATCAAAATTTCTGGACAGATAAAACGGAAATCGGTCAGTGGTAAATTCTGGAGATTTAGATAGGATAGTGATGGGCTGGGTCTAGGGAGACATGCTTTTTAACTAATAGATTGAAAGTTGCATTGTACATATTCTTAAATTTTCTGTCTATGATGCTGTTTGACATTTAATAAAAACCTTGCTGGCTGGAGAGCGACTGCCCCTCCTGGGCTAGCCAATTCTTAAAGATAGCCAAGGGTGCAGCCAGGAGCACGCCTTTGAGCCATTCCTAAGACA
The DNA here is from genome assembly GCF_001890085.2 of Hipposideros armiger. NCBI lineage: Eukaryota > Metazoa > Chordata > Mammalia > Chiroptera > Hipposideridae > Hipposideros > Hipposideros armiger. The sequence goes on along the minus strand of NW_017731497.1, from coordinate 2,258,932 downwards.
TACCTCCTCTAAACGACCAGGAGGCAATACTTGTCTGCCTCAAACATCCCAGGGCCAGGTACTAGGCAGCTAGGGACAGCCCTTATAGTGTAGGGCCTGTTGAAATTACTCAAACCAGCCAATCCTGCATTGTTCATCCTGCCCTGCATTGCCTTTGCTTTCCCATGGAAACTCAAATAAAGGCTACGGCCTAGACTTTCCCCTCAATCCTGTCTTCCACCCCTGGACCAAAACCTGACCCTTCCCCTATAACCTTGTGTGGCAGGTGGTGAATCCATCTCTGAAAGCTGTGAGTCTAATATACTTTCTTCCAAACCTCATTTTTGCATCCTCTGTGGCTGTACCAACTTACTATACCATACCCAACACAGACATTCTTAGAAAAGAGATTTACTGTGAATCTAAATTATTAAAAACAAAAAAAAAAAAAAACCAAACACTCAAAAGCTAGGTAACATTAATTCTTTAAGTGTTGCTATTAATGGGCACATTAGGAGTCTTCCATCTCTTCCCCAGACTCAGAGAGGACGCATCTGACGGGGGAAGATGAGAGCTTGCCCTTGCCAGGCACCCAGGCAGCCATCACCTTTCTTACCATTATCCCCCTCAGGGAACCCCAAACTGACCACCCCCCCTCTCTGAGCCCGGCCCCTCACCAGCATCGCCCATGGAGCTGAAGATGCTCTCGGTGACACACATGATGGTGTCGGTGGCCTGGTCGTAGCGGCCGATGGGCTCGCCGCGGCTGGCAAATTGTCGCACGTGCTGCAGGAGATCGTGCAGGGCCTGGCTGACCACGCTGGCCGCCGCGCTGACCTGCTTCAGGAGCTCGCTGTCATCTGTGGCCGCCTGGCAGGCACGGACGCAGTTCTCCACCGAGCGGTCTACCAGCTTCCCTGCTTCAATCAGCTGCTCCTGGCACACGGGGGAGCTGATGGTGGGGCTCACCACCTGAAGCGAGACAGAAGCGGGTCCCGGGCACCGTGGGGCGACACTAGGTACCCAGTGTGCACTAGTCGTTCCACCAAGTCCCTTTCTGCTAAGGAACTGAGTAAGGTCTCAGTTCATTACTCACAGGACCAGGAATTAAACTAAACCATCACTGAGGTTTCTCACACTTCCCTATTTCACTTTATCTTTGTGATTTCAGATGCCCGCTAATTTTTATCTTCATTAGTGATACATAACAATCTATACTACTGACTACTTCTATAGAGAGACATTTCCAGTATTTACCAATTATGCCTCCTCCTTTTAGGAACCTCTGAATTGAGTCTTCTTAGCCAGGATAACAAGACTATCTAAAAGGATTCTATTTCTTTTTCCAGAGACACTCTAAGGTACTTTAAGGAACAGAAGAATTCTGTCAGTTATCTGTGGATACAAGGAGGTGGAACAGGGAAGGCAGGAGGGAGACCATCCAGGACTCCTTTGCCTGATGCTGTACATCCTCCCAGGGCATAGAAAACACCAGGCTGAGCCAGCTCATGGATCGCTACAGTATGTTATGTCATCAAGCTGAGAAAAGGACACCTCCCATCTTCTGATGCATCGTCTCAGCGAAGACACATGTGGTGGAGTAGAAAGGGTATTGGAAGTGAGGACTGAATTAAAAAACTCGGTTCTCCCACTTACTAGTTCTGTGGCCTTATGCTACTTAGTAACATCTAGGGGCCTCAGTTTGCTCTTCAGTAAACTAGGCGTGATGGTGCTTAAGGAAGTAAAGTATGACACAGGGTGTACATCCCAACTGGCAACAATGACCTTAATCCTCATCACTCTCACTCTAACACTGTGCAGTGGAGGAAGGGCCCCCATAAATTCTGCCTTTATTTCTGAACCCATTTATAATGCTGACAGCACAATGCAAGAACCCTTTCTGCGCAAGTGTAAATAAGACATACTGACAAGTCCAAAGGGGAGACACACCAATTTGCACATAGAAATGGCAATTAGACACAGAAGTACCACTGCTTGAGGACTTCAGCAAAGAGCAAATGATATATGTAGAATTGGGCAGTTTATGCTAAAACCTATTGTGTCACCTAAAAAGACACCTGAAGCCAGCTCTTAGCCTCACACAATTCTAACAAATTCTGGCCCTGCGTCCCCCCAATCAATGACCACAGGCAGATAAGAGCATGGGACATGTTGCGGAAAGGGCCAGGGGCCCAGATGGCTTACCTTGGCACACGCCACAAGCTGGGAGGTGGAGAGGGCGCACTGGGTGGCAGCTGCAATTACTCTGTTCTGTAGGACCGTGTCTTCAGCTACCTGGGCAACATTCTTTGCTTTCAGGACCAACATGGCAGCGGCATTGGCGACAGCTTTGGCCAAGCTCATTAAAACGTCCTACAAAAAAGAAATTGAAAAAACCTAGTCATACGTTTTATTTCTAATCACCCTTCACAGCCTGAAAATAAAATGTGGTATCCACTTAACCACTTTATTAGAATTCCATTTGACCTTTCTCCCTTTAGTACTGCAGAATAATATTTTTCCCCTTAGCTTCCTGAAATGTCAACTTGTCTTTAGAGCTAATTAAGGAAGAAGACACATCCTAATAACATATCCTCCTATACATTCACTAAAGAGCATAGGTTTAAATCTAGAGTTGATTAGATGGAGGAAACCATTTTTATTTTCACCACTGATTAACATTCGTGCACTTATCCAATACTGAGAGTTTTGACCCCGTCTCTCGAATGGGGTCAGTGTGGTGCATCAGGGAAAAGCTGAAAATATATCCAGATGCCACGAATACTATGTGCTGTAGGAAGAATATAATTCATGGCCTCCAAGTCATCAGGACCCACTGTAACTTGACAATTTATTTTTTGGACTTCTCCTTTGCCCAAGGATCCAAGTGATCACCACACATTCAGCCTCATCTGCCTCCAGAGGGCAACGTTGGACATGCACAGGCGACACCTACAGCTTAAGAGCAAAGGAATAGTTTGAACGTAGTTATTCTCAGTGCTCTATTGCCTCCTGCATAGGGATTAGGTTCTTATGAAAAGCAGGAACAGGGCCTACATAAATAAATTAGCTATGAGCTATGACTTCACTGAAGATTCAAGGAGCTTGGAGCCTTTAAAGATCAGTTTATTCTTTAACTCAACAAAAAAGGCACTCTGCCCACAGGGTGGAGAATCCTTTGATTTAGCCATCAGCTTTGTCACCCATCCGTGTGACCTGAAGAATAACCACTGCTACATTTAATTTACTTCTTTGCTTTTAATACTGACGGTAGTTTATTTGGTTTGGAAATGCCTTCCCAAACATATCCCACACACATGAGCCATTTTCATTTTGAACAAACATGTGAAGGCTTTCTCCCAGAGGAAATGTGGTCAGAAGTCTTCATTAATTCATCAGATAATAATGAAAAGCACTTTTGATGCTGAATGCAAAGGGCACCCACATAGTCTTTACAACAAGATATCTTATAGGAAGATAAACTGAAAAGACTGCTCAGCCTGAACAGTTTCACAGAGCAAAGACTGTATGCTATCCAGGCAAATCAGAAACCACCAAGTAGATTTTAAAGCGGACAAAACCAGTCTTAAAGGAAGAGTTCCGTCCAGTCTTTTTTTAAGGCTCTGATGTTTACTGAATGTCCAGGGCAAAACCAAAACCTGGGGTACCAAAAGTTGAAGATGTCTTTGGGATCCAACTGGCACTTGTCTGCCACACAATCTTAAGAAATGCTCCCAACATGGCCTGCAAAGTTATAGTTCATGGACACCCATATCTCAAAATTAAATGAAAATAATTTGAATGTCACAAATTAACAAGATTTAGGAAAATAACTTTCCAAAGTGGGTCACCGTATTCCTTTACTTGATATGAATCCATCTTTTCACGTAGGGACCAAGATCTGGTCATATAAACTCATGATTGTTCTAAAGGGCTTTGTTTGGCTCATTTATAGAAATCCTGTTTTTCCTATTAATTTTGCCCAAAACAAAATACAGTTAGAAAAAGAACGTGATACTACAGCTATAGTTGCTGACAAGGCCTTTGTCAAACTTTTCAACAAGACCACTATTATGTAGCCCATGTAAAATAAATCTTTGTTAAGTCTGGGAACATGCAGTGCATTGAGGACCCAAGAAAAGCTCTGAGATAGGATCTCAAGAATCTGAAAAATAGAGAGTAAGAAATCCAGTGTCAATAAGCCAAGGGCTACTTCTAACTGGAGAGATTGCAGATCACCTTACCGTGTTAGTGTTTACCTAGAGACCTTACAGAAATGGAAAACATCCAAGTCGGACATTTACCTGGTAAGAAAGACTCCACAGGACAATACCCTGAACCTGCTGCCCTAACATGTCCAAATAGAAACAAACATTAGGAAGCAGAGTTTGTGTTTATATGTGATGAAAACAGTCTGTCATAGGAAAAAAAAAAAAAGGAAAAGTCTTAAAAAATACAAGGATGCATGAAATGTGTTAAGGAAGAATTGGGACTTTACCGTCCACCTCACCAAACTTTGGGGAAGCCAATAATCTTTTCAAGGAAAGTAAATTGACCACTTCAAGATAATTAAGCCTAGTACACCAACAGCTGAATCTCATTATTTACCCAGTTCCTAAACAGGTACATGTCTGCAAAGAATGACCCACTCTAACACAAAAAGCAAAGGCCAATACAAGGACAGCGTGGGGACCTGGCTAAGGGAAGTCAGGATGGGGACACAATTAGCTTGGATTTAATGGGATGTATTTATGTGGTCTGCAGTACAATCTCTTTACAGTTCTAAGTGGCCATCTCAGCACAGACGTGGCTTCTGGGAACACCATATTATGGTGTCACCCTCCATCATGACATGAATGTCCAAGCATTGGATGTCTTACTGCACTGCAAGATATGAACGAGTCTACAGCCCCAGCACCACAGGTATGTGGAAAGCAGAGGAGAAACAAATACATCCGTGGATGAAGGTGCATGTGTCACATATCATATATGATCATGTATAAGTGTAACTGGTGCAGCTTGTAGTGATGAAGTTTGGTAGTTTAGATAAAATGGCATGCAAAATTGTGACCCATGAAGCAAGACACTTAAATGCTAGAGTAAAGTGAACGATCTTTTTATCCTGAGTTCTACAGAATTCCCCCATAGTGACCTTGACATAGGATTTTGAAAAAGGTATCTTCCAGAGAACCTGGGCTCGAACTGTACCAATTTAATGAGAATGTACTGATATAGTACTTGCAAAATTAGGATTTAAGAGGTGGAGAAAGAGGAGTGAAGGGCATCTGCCCGCCAGTCTGTGAGGCAAGAAGCCCATCTTAGCTTGACGCTCCCGGCAGCAGGCCCGGCACCTCATTTGTGGTGGCTGGCAGCTGAGGCGGACAAGCTGAGATTTTTGTCTGAGCTGGCAGTGCATCAAGCCAGCGGCAAGCAGTGGCTACAGCTGTTCACCAGAAGACAAACAGCACATAGCCTTGGTACTGAAAAATAAGGGTGATGAAAAAAGGCTTCTGCACCACACCTGTGGTTGTGGATGGTGCAGACAATAGACCCACTTCTGAATGTAAAGGCAAGCCTGTGCTATACATGAGTGCAATGCACGGGAGTACACACATTGTCACTCTGATATGTGCACTCTAGAATGACGCAGTTAAAAAATGCCCCCAAGTCGATAAAACAAGATTGGCTACGAGCTGACAACTGTAGAGGTTGGGTGGTTAGATCCAAGGGAGTTCATGATATTATCCCTTCACTTTTGTGTTTAAAGAATGTCCAGTATATTGGCCAGTGTGAACAGCTAAATAGGTGCTTTATAATGATAATTGTAAGTGAAATGTGCTTTTTAATTAAAAAAATTTTCAATTAACACACAAAGACCTCACCCCCAAGATAATCCACCTCCATTTTATTCTTGACAGCTCAAGGAAGACTTGGTTTTACATTCCATTCTCCCTGTTTGGGTCTAGAGACCATCACTTAGACTCTTTCCCATGATTATGGGCTGCAAATATCTTACTTGGAATCGCTCATCAGTCTCATTCTCTCCGATCTGTCTCAGAAGATCCCCACTGGCCTGTCCAATGCTTCCAGCAGCGGTCAAAACTGTCTGTCGAGGCTATGAACAAAGAACACACATTGACTGGAAAGAAAATGCACTTTCTCCACAGTGCCAACAGACATGGCAGTGAAGGGGGAGGAATTCTGCAGGATTGGATCCTTCTGCACCTAAATGAGAGTCTCCGACTATCTGCCAGACAGGAGACGTAAACGTCCTTTGTGCCAGGAAATGCCTGATGTCTCACACACCAGCAATAGGTGGACAGATTTGAAACGTTCAACTAATGAGGCTCATTCAGCTGGCAGGAATGGATATGTGTTTTAAGAAAAATAGGGGGCAAAACTTTCAACCCCTTTAAATATGTCTTTGACATATGTGTTAGTTTCTGAGGTTGCACCTAATCGATATGGGGGAGGGAAAGGAGGGAGGCTTCCTACTAACAGTTTAATCAGTGTCGAAGGTTGAACCATAGATTCTCTAAGCTCTACATGCCCCATCAAGATGGAAGGAGCAGCTCAGGAAGTAAAAACCCCACGGTACTCAAAGGTTGCACTGGTCTCATCAGGACCTGATCACCCCAAAGGCTCACCTCTCCAGAAGTAGGCTGCACAGCTTTGAGCAAGTCCGATACTGCCCCAGCAAGGGTCCTTGCAGCTCTGAGCAAGTCCTCCCCACTGCCCACTTCATCGTCCATGAGGGCTGCCAACAGCTTCACACCCTTGGACATCTCCGTCAGGTTCGAAGAAATGGTGGTGATTGCACATCCCACAGCTGTGTAGTCGGTGTCTGCAGGGTCACCTGGGACAGAGAAGGACCATCTCCATCAAAGGAGGGTGGTGAAGGGTGAGGAGGGCCCAGGTGGGCAGGAGGTAAGTGGCCACATTGCAGCAGTGGGTCACCCACCACTCTGTAGGAATCGGATGCAAAGCACTGCATGTGCACAGTGAGATGGACAGCCCCCTGTCACCAAGGTGCTGCTCTTCATAGGGTCCTTTCACCCTGAGGTCTCTAACATTGAAATACTGAGCACAAGCACCTTTAAAACTCCAAAGGAAGTCCCAGCATCTCAAGGCTCTTTTCATTAAGCTGCTGTCAGCAGCTCAGGGAGGTCAACTCGGCTCCTGAAACACTGTAATGCTGCACACTGAAGCCAAGATACTTCCTGGCTCTCACTTGACAGAGCAAGGCGGGGAGTCACGCTGTGCCAGAAGACACTACTGCTGGCTGAGACAGAAAGAGGCACACATGACGGATCGAGTCACTCAAAACCATTTTCAGATCGTAAGCTCCCAGAAGGGAGAAACTAGCCTCAGTATACTTTGAAGTATGTCCAACTTATTGATGAACAACGAGAAGGGCTTTAAAAAGCTACATAAGTGCTTTTTAATGATGATGCATGATATAGACACAAAGGAATGAGATGTTCCCCACATTTCTCCTGGGTCAGTGGGAGAAAAATGCCTGAAGCACTCGGGGTACCTAAAAATAGTCTGTCATCTCATAATGTTGAAAATTTATTTCAATCAAAGAACTTTAAAACACACACACACACACACACACACACACACACACACACACACACACACACACACACACACACACACACACACCACAAACCCCTCAGGATCTTACCGGCAGTGAGGTTAACAACTGAAGCTGTTCCAGCTGTGATGGCATCGACTTGAGAGTGGATTTCGTGTTTGGATTCATCAACTTTATTCTGAACCCATACCCTAGACGCCTGAAAAACCAGACAACTGCATGACACAATCATTGCACAGAATTATCCAGGAAACCAGAGGAGTTATGCCATAAAACGAGACCAGCATTTTGGCTACACTCGTCTTACTGGGCCAGCACCAACGAGGTCCTTAAGTCATCTTAAACAAGGTCCTTAATGGGCCTCTTGATCACACTGAATGGTATATAAGTTCTCAATGTTTCTTACACTGGTTACATTTTTTTTTTCAACTTTTAAGACGATAGAGAGAAAAATTCTATGTGACTTTAGGTAAATGCAATAAAAGATGAGAATAATTGATGTCTCTTGATAATATTGGACATGAGCACCAACAATGCTAATTTTCACCTTGTTTTTTTAGAGAACGGGTTGAGAATTAGAGTGTTTCAGCTCATGAGCATTCTCTGTCAGCATGGGGATTGTCTTCCATTGACAACATGAATGTCGTGTAGATGTGGCCCCTTTCCCGGTAGGATTTTGGGGGTGGGGGTGGGGGTGGGAGGTCAGGACCCCGGTTCTGGATCCAGCTGTACCCCTTGGGCAAATTACATTCAGGTCCTGTGCCTGATACTGCTTCTACTGCAGGAGCTCCATGGTCTTTAACAACCTTTCTAGCTCTCATACTTATGTTCATTTGAACCTGTAAATAACAAATTCTCTATTTTCTGGCATTTCTGGACTTAGCCAATAAATGATCACTTACATTGACAATGGCAACTCTATTTTATATAAGGGGCTGATATGCTACCTAAAACATTCCAACAATATTAATCTAGGTTCCAGATGCATCTAGCATTAATATATTTTGTATCCTAATTCTTTGAAAATTGGTGAAGCAGGAATGTTAAATTCAAATATTTCAAAACTCGATCTTACAGTTGTGCTGGATTTGGGTGTCTGTCATATGCATTTTCACTCTGAAGTTCCCCAAAGAAAACCATTTAATGATTTGGGAGAAATAGCACTGAGGACAGCAGCACCCTACGTGTATACAAGTACGCAAATGAACAACACAGTGTTCAGGGAGAACTCGGAGGCAGATACTCCTGGCTGGACAAGAGGAGGCTACAAATTATATCTTGGTTCTGGACCCTGTGAGGGCCCTGTCAGTCCTAAAACGGAGCTTTTCCAACCTTGGCTGCCCCTTAGAATCACTTGAGAAGTTGAAAAAGCACTGATACCCTCTCCCCACCCCCAGCAACACAGATTTATTTGGTTTGAACCCTAGGACCTTAGGCTTTGTCCTTCAAGCTCCTCAGGTGCTTTTAACGTGCAAAGTAGGGCTGAGAATAAGTGCTCGCCAGTGCTTCACAAGCTTGAATGTGAACACAGAACAATAGGGAGCTTCGCTACCATGCAGGCTCTGATTCAGAAGTCTGGGGTCAGGCCTAAGGTTCTACACCTCTTACAAGATCCCAGGTGTGGCCAATGCTGACGGCCCATGGACCACGACCCGCGTAGCAAGGGGCTAGATGATGTCATGCAGGAACAGCTACAAGAAGGCAGCTCATTTCCATGCCCTCCTGAAAACTCAAGAGTAGTAGCCCGATGTTTCTCAAATCACAGTGCCCCCAAAAGCAGCAGCAGCACGACAAGAACTTGATGGAAATGCACATTCTCAGGCCCCACCTAGACCTACCGAGTCAGAAAAAAATGAGGGAGCGGCTCAACAATCTGTTTTGACAAGCCCTCCAGGTGACTCTGACACATGCTACAGTTTGAGAACAACTGGTAATAACAAAAACAGCTAATAACTCACTGAGCTCTCACCATGTGTTAGGTACTGTGCTAAGAGCTTTGTATACGATTAGATTCTTGCATCTTCACAACCACACTAGTCATGGATGACAACATGGAGGCTTAGAGAAAGCTGCTCAGATTCACACAGCCACTGAGCAGTGGAGCTGGGATTGGAGCCCACCTGATGTGACTCTAGAGTCCAAGTTCTTAGTCCTTGCCAGATACTGCCAACAGCCACTAGCATCCCCTGATTCCCTCTTCCTGTGGGTACAACCTAGAGACAGAGACTTATTATCTAGAAAAAGACATGGGTTTCCACTTCACTTCATTGGAGACAGAGATTCACCTGACTGAATTCAGACAGTGCATAATCCTATTTCCTGCCAGGGCAGAGACATCGAATGAAAATAATGAACAATATTTACCATATCCTGGCCAAGAGGCGGCAACGAGTCAAGCTCGCTGAGGTCGTCCTGGGCCTGCTGGACGGCGTGCATGCTCGTATTGATGGTCCCCATGAGGGCCTGCTGGGCCGAGGTCTGCAAAGGCAGATGGACACAAGGTGGCATAACATGCTCCCGGCACTGACACAGCCTTCTACACAAAACAAGGTGAAACTGAACTCTGGCTCCGGACACAGTGGCCCAGGGTACATACACATCTCTACAACGGCCCGAACCACCTCCCATTGGATAACTTAATTAGCTGACAAGAAGGCTCAGAAAGAGTCCTTGCAGAGGAGCTAACAGGGCCCAATCCTTGAGTACTGGGGACAAAAGATCTCAGGCATGGGAAAGACGTGTTATACCAGAACTCTTCTTGGTAAATAAGTAAGGATTCCACCCAAACCTACACATGCTTCTTCAGAGTCAAATTACTTCTGAGCTTTCAGGCTCTTGAGTTTTCAAACAGTTCTCACCCAATACCCAAGAGAGGCACTGCATCAGGTAGACCATCACAGTGGAAGGAACCAATGACCCACTCGGGACAGTGTGGCTCACTACAGACCTGGTCTATTTCTAAGACTCTCCGAGGGGTATCTGTGCTCATTAGCAGCTTGATGATACTTAGGCAGAGCAGGTTTCTACCTCTGAGTCACCAGTCACATGGAGAGGTTACTGTTTCTCTTCCAGAGGACAACTGTGGTCCTACACAGGGAGTGACCAGAGCCACCCAAATACAAGAAAGCATGCTGGGAGTGAGGCATCAGGACTGCACAGCTGTAGAGCAATGGTCCAGACAGGAACTAGCATGAGTGTGGATGACACACAACCTATCCCCATGGCTGGTGTTCCTCCCTGCACACCAGAGGCAGCATACTGACATGCAGGGCGAGTGCCCCGGAAGCCTCACCAGTGGGGGCATGTGGCCTCGGTGCATCTGCCCAACCATGACCTGCTGCTGTGGCGAGGGCATGCTGCCAACGTTGAAGGTCTCGGGCCCGCTGGAGCCTGAGCGCATCACAGCTGGCAGTGCCACCGAGCCATGCTCCACCTTTCCGGTCCGGTTGAACTGCTGCTGCAAGATGGTGGACCTGCGGGGGACAGGTGGTTTGGTCACTGAGGTGGCCGCACCTGGGATAAGACACCACAGGTGTCACGAATGTTTGCTGCTTTGTGCTGTGGAGGCCAATTTAAAAGAGAAATGTACAGACAGAATTGTGAATGAAGACACAGCACTAAAAGCTCAGTACAAAAACCCTGAGGTGAATCCTTTAATCGTAGTAATATAACCACTCCCAATGTATTTAATAGGTTCCCGATATTATGCAATTAGTTGTTCTTAAAAAAACAGAGGTTTTCCCATAAAAACGATGTACCAGGTGTAAATGAAAGTTTTGGATACATTGATCTATTATTGGTCAATCCTACCTGACATGCATTCATTCGACAAATTCCCGCATGCCGGGTTCTATTCGAGACACTGGGGACATAGATCATATATCCTTAGCTTGATGAGGAAAGTATGGGTATGAACACAAAGAAAATCTCCCACAGCTTAGATCCCATCCCACAGGTTGGAGGCCATTGACCACAGAGGGTGTTTAAACACCTTTGGAGCCTTGATGACGGGACAGACTTTGGCACCTCTTCTAGATGATTTCAACTTAAGTATGGAAAGACTCTGAGGGCATCAAGTAAAAAAAATGATCAGTATTTTACTTTTGGATATTTTCTTTGAATGAATGGTGAATGCAAAGGACTTCGAACATATGAAGTTAAGAAGTCTGAAGTGACATATCTGCCTCAGTAGCCCAGGGGTCACACCCACAGGGAGAGTCTGGGAGAGCCTTTGTGCACATGTGGAAGGGGGCCAGGGTTGGGGAGCACCTGCATTAAAGGTCAGGGGCCTCTGTCCCAGGATTCTCAAACCATCATAGATCACTCTCTGCTGCCCAGGGCAAAGCTCGTGAGCCATACCAGGACACCAAGCAACATGCATCCATGGAGAGACATCATTGTCTATGGAGGAGGTGACACTAGGGAGGGTGGACCTGCGGTTCCTGTAGATCAGCTGCATGCTGAGAATTCAGCTAAAGTCTAATACAGGGAAAGTGGAAGGCCCAGTAATGGGAACCACCCTGGACCACACTTCCTGTTTGCCTTGATCAGACCCCACCTTGATGTCCTAGGCAGTGGAAGGAGGCTACAGTGGTCCCAGGCAGGGGAGGTGCTGGCACTCTGGGCTCAGATACTTACTTAGCTCTTCCTAGGTGAAGTATGGTGCAGCCTTCCTTTGAGGTGAGTACCTCACCCTGTCAGGAAGCATAGCTTACTAATTTCCATCTAACGTTCATTAATAATTCTAAGAAGTCAAGGTGTTTTGCCAGGGGTGACAATACTTGAAATGTGTCACATCAAGTTTGGTTCCAACTGTGTATTAACAGGGGACAAATGGAAAAACAGCTTCAAGGTGATTATAAAGCAAATTGTGAGAGAATGGTGCAGAGTGGCAATGTTGGAGAAACAACTACTATGATTAAGCAAGTTCAATGCTGGGGTATCTAGAACTTTCTGGCAGTGTGCTATAGGAAACATCACAAAATCTGAATCTGGGTCCTGGCTCTGCCACACAAATGCACCTCAACTAACTCCTACTGAGATTTGGTTTCCTCATCCATGAATGGGGATGGCTATATCTGGGTACCTCTTCCATAGCGGGTTGTTGTTAGAACCAAATGAGACAGCATGTTGAATACACACAGTAAAGTGAAGACAAGAAAAGTTTCTATTACAATGCTCTATTTAACATAAAGAGGATGGCTGCACCGGTTCTGGTTGAAGTATCACTTATTAGATGTTACTTAATTTTAATAAATCTCAGTTTCCTCATCTATAAAATGGGGCTAAATTGAGACAGTTCTGAATTTAAAATAATGATGATGATAACAATAGCAAACATTTATTATGTGCCAGGCATGTTTTATGTGCTTTATTAGTAAGTCAATTATCAAAAGGAAACATAAGGAGGTATTATAATTACTCCCATTTTATAGATGAGATCAAAGGGGCAGAGAAAATTCATAATGTCCACAAGGCCACACATTAAAAAACAGTCCCCAGATTTGAACTCAAAGTCCAGCTCAGAGTCCACGTTCTTAACCATTTGCTGAGTCATAATGTGTGTATCAAGTGTGGCATGTAGCAAGTGGTCCATAAACAGTAACCCCTCTACTGACTATGTCCCTACCTCCAAAGGGATGGAATTAAACAGAAGCTCACTCTCCAGCCCTTTGATGAAAATCATGCACTTTATGAGATTTAATCAGAAATGCAGAATAGGACTCATGAATGTTCACTGCCTCTAAAGATGAAGTTAAACACATCTTGTTCAGTGCCTCCCTGAAATCTTCAGCCCCCCTCCCCCCAGACACCCTTAACACCAAGGCTGATAGTCTGGGACCACACTTCAAGAAGCAGGACTCGTCTATATCATCCACTATCATTTCCTCCACGTGAGGGACTGCAGAGCAACAGGCCCCAGAGCTGGCAGGAGGACACCTGCCCATGCAGTGAGAAGGCAGTTCTCCAGCGCTCTTACCAATACTTACTTTTTGGGGGAAACGGACTCTTCTAACATAGTTGACTCCTCATCACCCTCTAGTCCAAATCGATCTTTACTTTGTTTCTAGAGGTAAAACAAGACAAAAAAAAAAAAAAGAAGTAAATCAGCAGGTCTTTACACAAGAACCTTTTAAAAGGTGCCACATAAGCAAAAATGTTGAGGTTTACACCAAATTCCTTACACTGGACATTTAGTAAACGATGGGTGAACAAAAGCAGTAACAAGAAAGAAATTTAATATAGAAAGACATATGATGTCTTCTGCATTTATTATTGCACAGACCTAATTTTATATATTTAAAATCAAGACGCAGATATTAATATTCAATTTCATTATTTGATTAGGCTGTATTTAGAAGCCTTAGAAAATCTGTCTGTATACCACTATGGCATATAACCCTATGAAATTCGGGGGGGAGGGGGGAAACAACATGAAAAACACACAGAACATTTCCAAACCCTCAATCTGGATTTCTACAGAGGCTGGGAAGTATAACATAACTGTGCAGAGAGGAAGATGCCAAAGGGTCAGCTAGGTTCATTCATTAGCTAAGTGATGCACTATCACTAATTACCTGGCAGTCAATGATACAAATGAGCTGCAGCAAAATCAGAAATTCTAATAGGATCTTAAGGTCAAAGACCACGCACTCAAGCAATCTTAACGTCTAAGATTAAATTAGTTCATCAAGTACTTCAAATAAGGGTTTTGTTGTTGTTGTTATTTTCCCCCAGGTAGTTACATTATCTACACTGAGTCTTAATAAAGAAGACTTGCTTTCCAATTTGCATCACTATGAAATACCTTTTTGAGGATGATGTCAATGTAGCCTGCAATCAGCTGGGATATTTGCTCTCCCTCGGTGGTTTGTACTGAATAGTAGCTTTCTTGATACTCCCCAAAATCCTGGGAAAAAAATAGCATTAGAAGAACTATAACCAAATCAGATATATTAACAATTTTAAAGGTGAGGAGGTCCAGGTTCGAGATGGCATAGACTCAACTTTTTCCTGTTCTTCCTCTCAAAATACAAGTGAACACCCTACAATTTATTCAACAAACAATGGTAAAAGGGCTCTGAAAGCTGAAAAGGTGGGCTGGCTGGGGACCTCAGGACCTCAAGAACCACATCTGATGAGTTCTTGGGTTTTGTTTTATATCCCATTTACCTCCACGGTTGGGTGTTGGATAGGTCTGAACCTCCAACAAGCAGTTTCTGAAAAGCCTGTTGTCTGGCCGAAGGACCAGAAGAGGGGAAGCCCAACAGAGACCTAGCTGGGAATCCCAACCCAGCTCCCCAATCTGGGCTGGCACTCACCAGCAGCTGCAATGATCAGTGAAGGCCTGGGCCATCCCAGCCCCTGCTCCACAGCCCAGGCAGGCAGGTGGTCTGATCCTTTTGCAGCAGTGGCCCCAGTGAAGCCCTGTATCTCCCTGCCCTCCACCCAGAGGCATACAGATACTCAGGTCCAGTGCCTTCTGCCTCCTCACACAAGGCCACTCAGCAATAGCAGGTGGCCCAGGAAAGTGCCTTCTTTCCTCACAGACAGCACCAACAGAGATTGATCACAAATCCCAGCAATGTCAAAAGAACAAAGTAGTCCAGAATAGCATTGCAATGGTTCAGAAAAATGAATTGTCATTGCAACTAAAGCCCATAAAAGTAGGCTACAACTCTACACCCTAAACCTAAACAAGGTGACTGTCTGCTAAAATAGTTTTAAATAAGATCAAGAGTCTCCTAACATAACAACCAAACTGTCTATGATATAACAAAAATAATCACTATTCATATCAAGAACCAGGACAACTACAATATGAGTAAGAGCAATAATCAATTGATACCAATACTGAGATGAATCAGATGTTGGAATTATCTGATAAGGATTTTAAAGCCGCCATTATAAATAATGTTTCAATAATCAATTACAAATTCTCCTCAAACAAATGAAAAAAAGTTTCAAAAAGAAACATAAGTCATTAAAAAGGACCAAATGAAAATTAACTGAAAAATGCAATAGCCAAAATAAAAAACTCACAGGATAAACTAGTGTGGAGATGATAGAACCAGTATTAGAGGATAGAGCCAGTAAACTTGAAAACAGATCAATAGTATTTAGTCAATCAGAACAACAGACAAAACCAAATAGAGCTTCAGGAATCTGTGGGTCAATTACAAAAGATCTAATATCCATATCACCTGAATCCCAGGAGGAGAGTGAAACAAAAAAGAAAAAAAGTATTTGAAGAAATAATGGCTGAAAACTTCCTCAAATTAGTGCAAGACATAAACCCATAAACCTACAAATTCAAGAAGCTTAGCAAAACCTAAATAGAGGAAACGTTAAGAAATCCACACCAAAAACTTTTGAAAACTAGAGACAAAGAAAAACCTTGAAAACAGCAATAGAAAAGTGACATTATCTATCAACGAACATACTATGTATAAATGAACTTGAAGGGCAGAAAATTCTAATCTGAAACCATGGAGGACAAAAAGAAGTAGATGACATTTTTCAAATGCTAAAAGAAAACAATTGTCATTCTCAAATCCTGTATCTGGCAAAATTATCCTTTATGAATAAAAGGGAAATAAGAACATTCTCAGGTGAAGGAAAACTAAGAGAATTTGTTGTTCTTAGCAGACCAGCCTTTAAAGAATGGCTGAAAGAAGCTCTCCAAACATAAAGAAAATGGTAACAAAAGGTGGCTTGGGACTTTAAAAAGGAAACAGGATGGATCAAAATAGAAATAAATGTAATAGACTATATCCTTTACCTCATGAGTTTTTCTTTAATCATATTTTATGGTTGAAGCAAAATTTATAACACCATCTCATGTGGTATTTGATGTGTAGAGAAGAAATATTTAAACAATTATACTAAAAAAGTGGGGAGTTTAAAGAAACCTAAATGGAAGTAAGGTTTCTATACTTTACTTGAAGTGGAAGAACAATGACACCAATAGGCTGTAATTAATTTAATATGTATATGGTAATATCCAGAACAATTACTAAGCATACTATATAAAGAGATATGCTCAAAAACATCACACATAAATAAAAATGGAATTCTAAAAATGTTCAAGTAACCCACAGGAAGGCAAGAAAAACAGAGGAAAAAGAGTGAGGATAAACAGAAAAAAAAAGGTAAACTTAAGCCATAACATGTCAATAATTAGGTTAAAATATAAACGGTCTAAATATTCCAATTAAAAGACAGACATTGACACAGATTTTAAAAGAGAACACAACCCAACTCTATATTCTCTACATGAAACTCATTTCAAATATGACAATACAGTAGCTAGACTAAAAGTAAAAGGATGGAAAAAAGCTATAACATGCAAACATTAATTTTAAAAAAGCATGAGTGGCTATATTAATATAAGATGAAGATTCCAGAGCAAAAAATAATTATTAGGAACAAAAGAACATAACAATAAAACATTTTCTCCATTAAGAAGATAGAGGGAGAATGCTAGGCATCAAGCAACAGAGTTTCAAAATACAAAAAGCAAAAACAGAGATCAAGGGAGATATAAAAAAATCCAGAACTGTTGCTAGAATCTTCACTCTTAGAAATTCATAGACTTATCAGATGGAAAATTAATCAGGATATAGAAGACTGGAACAACCCCATCAACTAACAGCACCTAACTGGCATTTATAGAACACTTGATAGGAGAATATACATTCTTTTCAATCACTCATGGAACATTCTCCAAGAATGGTCATATCTAGGGATATAAAACAAAGCTTAAAATTCTTAAAGAAGTGAAATCATATACAGCATGTTCTTTGACAATAATACAATCAAGCTGAAAACCAATAACAGACAACAGGAAAATCTCCAAATACTTGAAAATTAAATTAAGGCTAGGAATAGGAAGGAAACAAATATTACATGTTACAAGCTTTAATCCAACTTTACACTTTAATAAAAATAATGATATTCACTCTCTCTTTTGCTTGAGGTAGTTATTGAGATTCATAACTCTTTCTTATTTTTTAAATAAATTTTTGTTTTTAACAGAGCAGTATGTAGGCCTAATTTTAAAAGACCAATAGTATTAAACAGTATACAACAAAATACAGCTGTCCCCTGTACTACACATTTCTGCCTTCACTTTCTACCCTCCCCCCAGCCCGCAACCACTTTCAACCCTTTTAGCAGTTTCTCCTAATATTTCTAAATAAAACGCTTATATTGATTTCTTGATTTTTCTATTGTAGAAATGATCTACAACTTTGTACAATGGAAGATGAGAACATAATTCTCTAAGTATAAACACCCATTTTTAAGGGCTACACAGGTTACTGACTACAGGAGGAAAGAAGGTATGTTTTCTGAAGATTCCTTCCAACTGGCATGAGTCCATCAATCAGTGATTAAATTAGATAACTACTCCCTCCAAGGCCACTTCTTTATACCTTTTGCTCTGATGCCCTATTATGAGATCTGGCCTCAATGCAAGCTGATATTTCAAGTGTTCACGAGAGCTGGAGAATAGTACACTTCAGGAGTTGACAGATTTCAATTTTGTTTTTAATTTCTCTTCTTGCTCAACTTGCCCTTTCAATTCTCACATGTAAGTGTGGCTATAGTTAAAGCTACACAGTTATACTCTGCTAAGAGCAAATACTGAGGTTGGGAGGGTGAATTTAAAGGTTTGAAGGTAATACACATTCCCCCTATTTTCCATGTATTCCACAATGGGCATTTTATCATCATCATCTCGTTTGATCCTAGCAATTCTATCAAATAGCTATTACTATTTCCATTCTACAGCTGAGGAAATTAAGGATCAGAGGGGAGAGATTTTGAGCAAGGTCACAGAGCTAGGCAACGACAAGCTGGGTTTGACTACTACCCAAAGACTATGCTATTTCCACTATTATTACAGCATGTTCTCTTTCGGGGCAGTCTGGGAAAATACACCTCAGTAAGATGTCACAGGTCTTAGAAACTTCCAAAACAACTGGAGATGAAGAGGGAGCCTTTGTATGAGCCTCAGAGCATTAGAAAGTTTCCTTTGAGGGTATGCTAGGGATGGCATCAGGGACGTAGGAGACTGAGAATCATCCCGTGAGTGGCTCTGTTTAGTTAACGAACTAAGACAGACTTCAAGCACCAGAGAGGAAGAGGTGGCCAAGGAGACCCAGCTGCCATCTCCTTCACTTGTGGACCATTCCCCCACCCCCACCCGGTGGACTCCATCCATCTGTCTCTCTGCAAACTGCTCTCTAAGGCCAGGGAAACCCAGCGGGCCTGTATTGTTTCTCCAGCTCTATGAGATCACCCAAGGCCATGTTGGCCCCCTTGTTGCCCTCTGCCAGTCCTTACCAGCGTGAAGCTCTTGGGTGAGGCTGCCCAGCGCTTGACCGTGGTGAGCGGCCACTCCTGCAGCACTTCCTTGGTCTTCTCATCCACCCGCATCACCGAATCTTTGGTGATCCCCAGTAGGCGAGGCACCAGCTTGTTCTTGCCTTTCATCTTTTCCTGAAACAGGAGGTTATCAGCAGTCAGTGCTCTTCCTCTGAATACATCTGATTTTGCCAAATAATCGGTGATTTGTAACATTTTACCTGGGGTCAATTTACATACATTGCATTTCAAAACAGGTAAGACTACTGACTCTTAAAATATTTTATGATTAGTTTTAATAATTTTTAAAGAAATAGTAATCATGCCTATTAAAATAATGGATCCCTATCTGTCACACCCAAACAAATTCAAGATAGATTAATAATTTAGGGAAAGCAAATAGGTGAATATTTTTGTGATTCCTAGGTAGGAAATGACTTTTTAGCGCAAACACCAAAACAAACCATAAAGGAAAAGATTAATAGCTTTAACTCTAAAGTATATGGAGACTTTGATACAGCTTAAAAAAAAAAAAAAAGAGAGAGCGAGAGAGAGAGAAGCAGGAGAAAAAGAAACCAGAATTAAAAAGCAAATGACTGAGGAATATTTACAACAAATATGATAAAAATTTCATACACTGTGTATGTGAAAGGTAATCATAAACTAACAAAAATAATTGGCAAAGAACATGAACAGAGAATGTGCTTAAAATAATAAAATAATTAGATAATAATAAGCAATTGGATAGATTTTCATGTATATAAAATGACAAATTTAAAACAAATTAATACTCAGAATTGAATAGGCATAAAGGGGAACCACTATTGATGAGAATTTAAAACGGCAAAGACTTTTTGGAAGAAAATGTGTCAATGATCCAAAGCTTTAGAAATATTTCTACTCTGTATACATTTTGTGTTTATAAACTTATTCAGAAACAAGTTATAAATGAGTGTGAAGATTATGTTGCAAGAAGTGTCACCTTAGGGTTTATCACTGTGAAAAACTAGAAATAGCCAAGTTTTCAATAATAGGGGATTTGATAAATTACAGTATATCCAAATCACAGACTATTCTACAACTATTAAAAATCATATTATAGGAAAAGAATTGGATTCATGGTCATACAGTAGTCACAATATATTATAAAATAAAAAAAGTCTGTACAGCATAACTCTACATGAAATAAAAATTTAAACAAACATTTTTAAATTAAAACATTAAACATTTTTAAAATAAAATTTCATCTTATGATAAAATGGTGACAATGATCATCTCAAGTGATTTGTATTATTTTCTTGTGCTTTTCCTTACTCCTGAAATTTCAGTTAATGCACATCTATTTCTATTGTTGCCAGGGGAAAAAAATCAAACTTTTCAAATACTTGCTGAAACCTAGCAACGCCAATAGCACTCTTCTCCAAGGAACACATGTACAAATTAGCACAAAGTGTCTATGTAAGTGGGTGTGTGTGCAAGGAGACAGGCACTTAAAAGAGGGCAGGAGGAGTGTACTACATATTAACAAATATCTTCCATTCGCTTTCAAAGCATCTCCTAAATGTTCGTATCATCATCATCATCATGCCCATTTTGAAATGAAGGGACCAGCAACTGTCCCAAGGCAGACAGTAGTGAAGGGTAAAGCCACAATTAGAATTCAAATTTAGCAGCTCAAAAACATCTCTGATTTCAAAAGCAGATCATCGACCACGATGTACTTCTTCTGATGGAAGCAATGAGAAAAAAGAAAAAAATACCCCCTCCCAGCCCCCATGGGCAGTTCATAAGCCATCAGATGCACACCTCCAGCCTCCTCCCAGGAGGAGGAGATAATGACATCAGGCATCTGTGTGGGTGTCTGAGGAGGATCAGGCATCTGTGTGGGTGTCTGAGGAGGGGAACGTGGCACTGCAAGAACCTCCCAGTCCTTACAAACACCAGGGAAGAGTCCGCTTCTTTGTGAAGAGAGGGCGGCTCCACAGGGGGTCAAACCAATGCAGGTGGATGATGCCAGGTAGTCTAAGTTGGCTTCAGGAGCCACAGGAGAGGCTCTAGGCAGCTAGTTTAGTCCCACAGGGCTGGCACCAGCCCAGCTGCTGGGACCAAAAAGGGGATCAGAAATAAAATATGGTTTGCAGCTGTTGCCTTCCTCCTTTCCTATCTGTACCTCCACAGTGAGGGGCTTTGGGGTGAAGGATTGCCCTGACTCGGGTGGAGATCAAGCTGGCCTGGGAGAGGAGGCCACAGAGAAGAAGCAAATGGCTTACAGTGGGCATTCCATTAGAAGGTCACGATTGAGGGCAAGGGTAGATATATAAGGAACTCAGAGAATACTCTAACTCAGCAGCACAGACCACCATCAAGGGACATAATTATTTCAGGGCCCCCCACAAAAAAATGCAGATTAGCTGGAGAGAAGTTCAAACAGGGAACGGCTTGGCTCTGTGCCAGTGATGTGGGGTCGTCCCCTACAGAAGACCTGCCTTAGAGCCTCAGTGGCAAAGCCTGTATGTTAGGAGGGGGTCCTGAGGCAACAAGGCATCCTCTTCCTCGCAGTATCTCATATCTCAGTCTTCCCACACCTCTCCTTTCCAACCTCTAACTATATACATAGAGCAGCATCCTTTCACCTCCAGAAGAAAACCTGTTTCTCACGCACAGGCACATGCAGAGGCTGTAGCTGCGATTTTGCCAGCTACACAGAAACTTCTCCCTCAAGGTGGTACTCATTAGTTTTGTTGTTTTGAAGATGTCTAGAGCTTGCATAACTTCAAGGCAGGAGAATATGCATTCTACCAAACAGAGGCAGCATCCAATAATAAGGCCCACCCCTTCCTCTTCCAAGCACATTTCAACCATTACTGTGGGTTTAGCCCTGGCGGCTGGCTCTGATCAAGCCTGCTCTGCCTTGGGCTCTTCTCACAGGTGTGGAGATTGATTTTTTTTTAAATTAGTTTCAGGTGTACAAAACAATGTACTAGTTAGACATTTACACCCCTCACAAAGTGATAACTCCCCTCCCCCAATCTACTATCCCTCTGACATTGTATATAGTTGTTATAATTCCATTGACTATATTCCCTATGTTGTACTCCATATCCTGTGACTATATATATTAAATTATAGTTGACATTGATCCTTAAGTCACCTGCATTTCACATCTGAGAATCAGAATTGGGGAGAGGGAGGCAAGGGGGCCAAGCTTTCGGCAGGCTGTGTGGCTCTGGGCCTCTGGCTTCAGTGAGGCCTAAGCCCATGATCCAGCTGTGCTCACGGGAATTCTGCACTGGCTTCCAGCCAAAGTGCTGGCTGGTGTGCTCTGCTGTCACCTTATACTTATTTTATTTCTTTTAGAGGCATGGCAGAAAGGGATGGCTGCTCAAGAGCAAAACTGGGTGTTAAAGACCCTGTTTATAGCCCTCTCTCTCTCGAAACACTTGGTAATCCACTTTGACTTGATTCTGAGATGCTCTGAATGGCCTCTGTGATGCTTTTACCCTTCAGGGTCAGCTCCCCAGGTAGCTCACCTCAAGGCTCTGATAATGACTATAGGGAAAGTTCAAAGGGAAATTGAGAAGTGAGAAGGTTTATACAAGGATTTTTCTGGAATAAAACAGGATCCTTTGCAGGTCTTAGAAAATGCCTTACCATTGCTTATGGGGTTTTGATGAGCAGATCATGATAACATGCAAAAGAAGTCAATGAAAGAAAAAAATGGTAGACATTTATCACTCCCATTTATTGAGATCTTATATCCAACAGTCCCATTTTCTGTATCATCTCATTTAAACCTCATAAAAAGTTACAATTTTATAGGTGAGCAAACAGGTTATAGATGGAAGGTAACATAACTTATCTAAGGTCAAATTAAATAGCAAAGGCAGAACACAAACCCAGGTCTTTCTTTTCAAATAATATGTCCCTAGGCACTGAGAAAACTGCCACATGACACTGTTCCCTGGCGGGGTCATTATAGGGTGTACAGACATTCTCTATATCTGGGTCAGCAACCTGCAGCTGGTGCTAAATCTAGCTTTTTGCCCATTTTTTAATGGCCTAAGAGCTAAGAGTGAATTTTTCATTTCTAAATGGTTGGAAAAAAATCAAGAGGAATAATAATTCGAGATGTTAAAATGATAGATTTAAATTTCTGAGTCCATAAATAAAGCTTGACAGCAATAACCATGCTCATTTATTTACATATTGCCTACAGCTGCTTTCATACTACAAAGGCAGAGCTGAAGAGTATGACTGGCAAAGCCTAAGATATTTACTGTCAGCCCCTTTACTGAAGAAGTTTATGAACCCCTGCTCTACATCATAGACCCTAAAAGCCAAATAAAAGTTGGAAAATCTCAGGGGCCAGGGATTAAGAAGATGTGGGAGGAGTTAAGGGGCTGGACTAGCCAAAAATTTATCAAATATCCTTACGTTCCAGGTACTATACTTGCTTACATACATAGCTCATTTAATCTTCATTTGAGTTTTGTAAGGAATTATCACTACCATTTTCAGATGAAGAAACTGAGGTCTAGGGAGGCTAGGTATGTCTCTCAAGGTCATACACATTTCTGCTATTTCTCACATAGGTGTATACTGCCATCCTGGATTCTGGGCCAATCTTCCTAACTCCCAACACCTGAGCACTTTCTAGTATTAAAAACATAACACTCTAAATATAAGGACAAAATATACATAGATATAGAAGAAAATGTGATGAAAGCACCTATAAAAATGTCAAATTAGTTCTCTCTGAATATCTATGACTAATGTCAAGCCCATGTTGTATGACTGTTTCATTATCAGTATTTAAATGTATAGTAATCATTTCACCAATTAATTTATAATTTCTAATAGGAGCTAATAAAAGTAGTCAATGAGAAGGCAGAATCACTTTTACTTCCTAAATTGTGCCTATGAACCTCCTTGACAATTTAATGCTATGTTCAGGTTGGGGATCTGAGATCTTTGTTACTTAAGCCTTTAAAAAAACTATCCCTCCAGCATACAATTTCTGTGTATGTGTTATTCCGCATGTGATCTCTTTTGAACATATATTCTAAGTAGTTATGATTCATACACACATACACACACCAATGAGTTTTTTTAAGAAAAATGCTGTTGATATATGTCTTGTCAATTTACTTGACTGATTTACTGAATTTTAAAATAATTCTAACAATTAAAATGACTGCACATGTTGTTATAACATGTACAGGGATCTGCAGACGAAAAATTACAAAATATTGAAAAAAAATCAAAGTGGATCTAATACTACGTTCATGGATTGAAAAACTCAACATAGTAAACGTATCACTTCTCCTCCAACTGATCTACAAACTTAAAGCACTTTCTATCAAAATTCCAGCAAGTTTTTTTGTTGATAAAAACAGGTTGTTCTAAAGTGTATATGGAAAGGAAAAGGACCTAAAAGGGCTAAAACAATTTTGAAAAGAAAAAAAAAAAACAGTGAAGACAATCTCTGCACTTAATGTTAAAACTTACCATATGGCTAAAGTGATAGACAGATAGATCAATGGAACAGAAGAGAACTCTGAAATAGATCCATATAAATGTGTTCAACTGTATTTTGACAATGATACAAAAACAATCTAATAGAGGAAGGACAGCTCTTTGAACAAACAGTGCTGGAGGGCCGGCAGAGTGATGTGTTGATTAGAAGTTGGCTTGGGACCCCAACTCTGAGCAGCAGGGCCCCGGTTCGGATCCCACATGAGGGCCAGTGACGCTGCACCCTCTACAGCTAAGATGGTGAACAACAGCTCGACCTGGAGCTGGGGCTGCTGTGAGTCACCCCAGCGACCGCGTAGGCTGCAGTGGGGCTGCTATGGGCTGCCATGAGCTACCGTGAGTGGCTGGCAGCCAGCGTGAGCAGCAGGCAGTGGGCGTGAGCTGCCATGAGCCTCCGTGAGGGGCCGTCCAATGGCCGGCAAATGACCGCTTTACCCGGGAAGAACGCAATGATAATACCAACATGGGCCAGTGAAGCAGCGTCCTCCACAACTAGACTGAAGAACAAAAGGACAGCAACTTGTCTGTTCCTCTCCCCCGATTCCCCAACGCTGCTCCCCTCCCACAATTCCCCAATAAAATCTTTTAAAAAAAAACAACAACAACAAACAGTGTTGGAGCAACTGAACATCCACAGGCCAAAAACGAACCCTGACCTTAAACCTCACATCTTACGAAAAACTGCGCAAAATGTATCATGGACCCAAACATAAGAGAATCAAATATATGGTGATAGATTTGACTTTGGGTGGTGAACACACAATGCAACATACAGATGATGTATTATATAATTGTACACTTAAAGCCTATATAATTTTATTAACCAATGTCACCCCAATAAATTTAATTTAAAAATGAAGCATTTAGAAGAAAGCACACAAGAAAATCTTAGGAGCCTAGAGTTAGGCAAGAAGTTCTCAGACATAATAAATAAGATCCATAGAAAGAAAAGCTGATAAAATCCCTCTCATCAAAATTAAGACTGTTAGCTCGGTGAAAAACCTAGTTAAGAAGATGAAAATATAACTACAAACTCGGAGAAATATTTTCAAACTACATCTAACAAAGGACTTGGACCTAGTATACAGAATTCTCAAAAAAAATCTAATTATCAAATAGGCAAAAATCATGAACAGACATTTCACTGAACAGGATATACAGATGACAAATAAGCACATGGAAAGTTGATCAAAATCATTAGCCATTAGGGATATGCAAACTAAAACCACAATAAGATATCATTAAACAGCTATCAGAATGGCTAAAGTTAAAAAAAAATTCACCAAATGTGGAGAAGATGAAAAAAAATTGGATTATTCATACATTGCTGGTAAGAATGTAAAATGGTAAGTCACTCTGGAAAATAGTTTGGCAGTTTCTTATAGAGCTAAACATGTCGTATCATATGGTCTAGCAATTGCACTCCTGGGCATTAACCCCCAAAAATGAACACTTACATTCACACCCAAATCTGTACACGAATGTTCATAGAAGTTTTATTCATAATAGCCCCAAACTGGAAACAACCTGAATGTTCTTAAGTGATAAATGGTCAAACAAACTGTGGTATATCCATGCCATGGAATACTATTCAACAATAAAAAAGGATGGACAATTGATATACATTACAAGTTGGATGGATCTCAAGGGAATTGTATACTACAAGCCAATCTCAAAAGGTTACATATTGCATGATTCCATTTATAGAGCATTCTTGAAATGAAATTCAGATGGACAACAGAGCAGTAGTGCCAAGGGTTAAGGCCCAGGGGAAGGAGGTAGGAGGTGTGGAGAAGCCAGAAGCTTCTCCATATCAGGGCCATATCAGGGTAGCACGACGGATCTTTGTGGTGATGGAATGGAGTTCTATATTTGGTTATGGTGGTGGTTACATGAATCCACACATGATAAAACTGCACAGAACACACACGAATGAGTACACATAAAACACGAAATCTGAGTAAGGTCTGTGGATTGCACAAGTGTACACTTCCTGACTGTAAGTACTCAAGTTACATTGGGGGAAACTTGATGAAAGGTACAGGAAACTTCTGTATTTTTTTAAATACCTTTACTGAGATAGAATTCACATACCATAGAATTCATCCAGTTAAGGTATATGATTCACTGGATTTTGGTATATTTATAGTTATGGATAACTATTACCACAACTTTAGAACATTTTCATCACTTCAAAAAAAAAATCCTGTACCTTTAGCTACCCCTCTCCTTCCCGCCTCCACCTGACCCCACTCCTAAGCAACTTTCTGTCTCTATAGGTTTGCCTGTTCTGGCCATTTCATATCAATGGAATCAAACAGTACACTGTATTTTGTGATGCTTCTTTCCCTTAGCATAGTGTTTACAGTTCATCCATCCTGTGGCATGTATCAGTCCACTGCATTTCTTTCTTATGGCTGAATAATACTGCACCGTATCAGTGTATCACAGTCTGTTAATCCACTCATCAGTTGATGAACATTTGGGTTGTTTCCACCTTTGGGCTAGATACTGTTATAAACACTCACGTACAACCTTTTCTGCAGACATATGCCTTGAATTCTCTTGGGTATATATACCTAGGGGTGGAATTATAGGTCATATGGCATCTCTGTGTAATCGTTTGAGGAACTATCAGACGTTTCCAAAGTGGCTGCACCGTTTTACATTTCCACCTGCAGAGTATGAGGGCTCCAGTTTCCCGACATCCTCACCTATACTTGTTATTATCTACCTTTTTTTAAAGACTTTTTTTATTGGGAAATTGGAACAGTGCTGGGGAATCAGGGGAAGGGGAACAGACAAGTTGCTGTCCTTGTTCTTCAGTCTTGTTGTGGAGGACGTTGCTTCACTGGCCCATGTTGGTATTTTTGCGCTCTTCCTGGGTGAGGCAGATTGGTCGCCGGCCTCTGGGCAGCCGCTCACAGCGGCTCTTGGCCGCTCACGCTGGCTGCCTGCCACACATGGTAGCTTATGGAAGCCCACTGCTGCAGGGGCTGCAGCTTACGCTGTCGCCGGCGACTCACAGCAGCCCTAGCTCCAGATTGAGCTGTTCTTCACCATCTTAGGTGTAGAGGGCAGTGTCACTGGCCCTCATGTGGGATCCGAACTGGGGCCCTGATGCTCAGAGCTGGCGTCCCAAGCCAGCTCTTAACCAATGTGCCACTCGGTCGGCCCTATTATCTACCTTTTTGATTCCCTGTATTATTTTCACACTTTCTGTGAATTTATTATTTCAAATAATTAAAAAATGATTCCATGTACCTTGTTATAAGATAAACAATCACAGCAATAAATAATAATTTTGTTCCTTCATTTCCTAAAGTTATACTTAAAAAACAATTTTTTTTTTACTATCTTAACTGCATTTTCAGGAACTTCCAAAACTATGTTGAAGGGTAAGATGTTAAAGGGTAACTTGTTCTGATCCCAATTTTTGTCAATTTCTCTCTAGCATTTCTTTATTAAGTGGGATATTGATAAGAAGTTTGAAATGCTCTGTCATGCTGAAGAAGCACACTTATATTCCAGCATTTTAAGGACATTTTTATAATGAGTGGGTGCTAAATTTTATCAAACACCTTAGTGTCTTTATATAAAGTGATCATATGATGCCTTTTTTTCTTCCAGCTTTACTGAAATATAATTGACATATAACATTGTGGAATTTTAAGGTGTACAATGATTTGATACACATATATTTTGCAAAATTGTTACTCCAGTGAGGTTATATCTTTCACTTTACTTAACTACCACTTTTTGTCGTTATGTTGAGAACATTTAAGATGTATTGTCTTATCAACTTCCAAGTATATAATACACTATTGCTAACTATAGTTACCATCATGTACATTAGATCTTCAGAACTCATTCCTCTTACAACTACAAGTTTGTGCCCTCTGATCAACATCTCATTTCCCCCACCCCAGTCCCTGGCAACCACCAATATACTCTGTTTCTGGGATTTCAGCTTTTAAAAATTCCCCATATAAGTGGGATCATATGGTATTTGCCTTTGTCTGACTTATTTCACTTAGTATAATGCC
This sequence comes from Hipposideros armiger, assembly GCF_001890085.2. Lineage (NCBI taxonomy): Eukaryota > Metazoa > Chordata > Mammalia > Chiroptera > Hipposideridae > Hipposideros > Hipposideros armiger. The sequence goes on along the minus strand of NW_017731497.1, from coordinate 2,230,402 downwards.
CTCAAGATCCTTCCAAGTTGCTGTTAATGGCAGGATTCCCTTCTGTTCTATGACTGAATAATATTACACTGCACACACACGCGCACACACACTTTTATTTGTTCATTGATGGACACATAAGTTGTTTCCATTCCTTGGCTATTGTGAATAACGCTGCAATGAACATGAGGGTACAGATACCTCTTTGAGATAGTGATTTCACTTTCTTTGGATAAACATCCAGAAGTGGAAACCCTGGATCACATAGTTCTATTTTTAATTTTTTGAGGGACCTCCATACTGTTTGCAATAGAGGCTGCATCACTATCCCTGAATTATTTCTGAATTCTCAGTTGTATTACTTTTAAAGCAGGGCAAACAATGGTCAAGTAAATCAAAATCAATTTAAAAATAAAATGTATACTAAATAGGACCACTGAGCACAAACATTAAAGTAAGCAATGTTTTCACTTTATGTGACAGAAATAAAATTAATGAAAACCAAAATTTTAGTCTCTAATATGTATATGAAAGATGTCAGTGCTGCCTACCTCCTTGAACCTGACTTCTCTTCAAAGAGATGGGGGTTGGGGGAGAGGGAGAGAAGAAAGGAATAGAGGAAGGAAAGAAAGAAATTTCTATTACTTTCTTATTTTGCCTGAAATACTTTTATAACAGAGAAGTCTTCATTTAACCAAATCTTCAAGACCCTGCAATAACCAGATCTGTGTTCTGCCTCCCAGTATCCTACTGGACATGGACAGATTTTGTTCAGGTGCTAAATTGTCTTTGGAGAACAAATTTTTTTTTCTGCCACTTGCTGTTCAATGTCTCTTACTTTCTAATTACATGTAGTTTGCTGTGTGCTATTTATTTTCCTAAATTTACTGACTTGTGTGCACATCACTGAAACTGACTCTGTAAAGTCTGATGACATTAATGGAAAATGACGTGAACGCAAGAAATGAATTTCATACATGAAAGATTACAAAAAAACTCAAAATAGATGGAATGTCAATGGAAGCTAATATCAGTGCACATGCTGAAAATTTGTTTAATCTCTGTCCTTATAAGGTGTTGGAACTCAGCTGCCACCTATTCCCCTTCAGAACAATGAATAAAAACAAGTTCTGCTAAAACAAGTGGATCTCACCATGTGCTCATGGTGGGGGTGCAGAGCTAGGAAGGTGAAAGCAGGTCAAACAAGGTCACCCCAGTTAAGGGAGCACAGCCCAGTGCCTGGACACACAGGCTTCGGAGTCAGAGAGACCTGAACTGGAATCCTTATGACTCGAGCTGAGTCATTTCACCTTCCTGGGTTTCTGTTTCAGTATTTTTATAAGGATGTTAATAGTGATAGATCTGTTGTGTTGCTGATATTTAAATGAAAAATGCCTGGCCTATAATTACTGACTAAATGTTAGTATGATTATTATATTGGGAAATGGAAGTCATTATAACCTAAAAGGCATCAGCATGATTTAAAAACTTCAATGATAGGTTACAACTCACACTAAATATAAGAAACTCAATTTCCAAATTACCTTCCCCCAAAATGAAGTGATTCACCTATGTTTTCTTCATTTGCAAGGGCCTGGTATATTCTGGTGTAAAACTGAGAGCTATTTGAAAAAAAAAAAAAGATGGACTAAAATAGAGTATGTGGGCTCAGCATATGCAAAGGAGAAATGAAGCTAATGGGAGGGTTTATCATTCAACTGAAGAACACACCTATCAAGGGCTTCTCTCTGAAATTCACATGTTGAGTTTAAAAGACCCATCCATTTCCTTGTAGTAGGAAGACAAACAATTCTGATGAAAACAGATCTAAATACCATCGAAATCCCAAGACCCATCTATAAGGATACAAATTAAGTTCCATATTTAACCACAGGAATTCGGTTTAGTTTGCAGTGGTCAACAACCTTCTAAACTAAGTCCAGGGCACTCTTGATAGTCTTAGTGAAATATTCTCAAGGGAAAGGACGAGTGAAAGTAAACACACCGTCCTCAGTGGCTTTAGAGCCCTGTGAGTGAGCCAAGACACAGCCCCTTGGAGGCCTGCGGGCAGCCAGGCTCATGCACCAGCCTCAAACTTACACGCTTCACGTCTGTTCCACAGCTAAACTCAAGTCAGAATCGTCCAGATACTACATCTGCCAATGCTAGGGATCTCGGAACAACCAACCAACCTTAACAGCAAACAGTTTAACAAAAGAGAAAGAGGTGGCAGAAGCAAACACTCTCCACTGTGCCCAACTCACCTTCACCAGGAAAAAGGACACACCGTATGTCCGGAGGGACCGAGCAAGTTTGACGTACTTGACCTTGGCTTCAATTTCACTCATCTCTCCACAGTTCTTGTGTTCCTGCCAAAGTGATGGTAGCAGGGACCAGTTATTGCAGCTCGGCCAGCAGGTGGACTTTGGTGAGAGACAGTTACTGCATGTGGTGCAGAGAGAGTGGCTACGGCCGATTAATAAATGACATTTATGTGGGCAATCCCTCCACGACACATGTTCCCACTGACAGAAAGCTCTAATGTAGGGCTTCTTAACTAGAATTTCAGGCCAAGTCCCTACCGATTTCACAACTACTATGTGCACCAATTCATGCATGTGTAGTGTGGCAGGAACAAGGGTCCACAACTGTAATCCAATTTTCAAAGGAGTTCATGTCCCAAAAGGTTCAGAACCAACACTTTGAATGAAAGCCAGAAAAATGTTCTTGTCCAGGAGAACATTATCATGTTAACATCCATCCAAAGTAGCAGGTTATATAAATGCCTGTGCATCGCAGCACTGGAAATAATACGAGGTAAAAAAAAATATGCTTTATACACATGAAATTTATTTCAATTTATATTTACATTTCAACACCAAAGATGGCTTTGATAGTTTCAATTGACTAGCATGATTGTTTCAACTTTTCTTACTGGTTGCCTAGAATATACAACTCTGACTTTTGGAATAAACCTGGACTTTTAAAAAGTATTAGTTTCCAAAGTCTAGCTTCACAAAACAAATTTCAGGACAGAGCAGCAACTTGAGCTTCTTCGGTGCATTTTAATGGCAAATTGCCTTGTTTCAATGCTACCAAGATAATGCCTTCGAAATTAAATGTATGCACATTTTTCTCAGAAGGGCTAAGCAAACTGTAGTAAGAAGGTAAGGATTAAGATAATAAATCTGCCCAAAGTAGAACTGTCAGCTTCTTTACTCTTGAGCCACTAATCATTTATTATATAAGCAGAGTACGTGCATGGGGTATAAAACTATCATGTGCAGGGGCCCCTCTCATCCTAATAAATGAGGACAGGGAGTGAGGAGAATAATAAATTTACATTCCCAATACCTGAAATATTCTCTTTTCAGCTCCTCTCTGCTTGATGTATTCTTTGGGCAGGAATTCCTTTAGACTGAGAGAGAGAAAGGAAAAAGGTAAGGCATTTATCAAGTTCTATGATGAGAAGGAAAGAAAAGACTTTTCGTAAAACTTAGTTACTAACTTTCCCAGTATTTTCTGGTATAATTAATAACAAACTACCACTTCACACAATGCACTTAAATAGGATACAAATATAAAACCAGTCTGATAAGAAGGGCCAAGCTAACATAGTTAAATAAAAAAGAATTTCCAGGGTATATTGTCAAGTGACCACAAAGGGCACAAGAGTGTACAGTATCCTATCCTTTGTATGAAAGAGAGGAAATATTTTTCATTTTATATTAATATGTATTTTTAAAACAATAGAAGAATATACTGAGTACTAGTAAAAATGATTCTCTATGGGAATAAGGGAAAAACAGGGAGAAGGAAACAAGGATGAAAACTAAACCTCTGTAAATATTCCTTGCATTATACTTTTCATTTATCACAAAGGAGGAAAAAGCAACACCTAAAAACCTAAAGTGGGGCTGGCGGAGTAGCTCGTTGGTTAAGAGTTGGCTCGGAAGCCCAAGCCCTGAGCAGCAGGGCCGCCAGTTCGGATCCCACATGAGGGCCAGTAACACTGCGCCCTCTACAGCTAAGATGGTGAACAACAGCTTGACCTGGAGCTGGGCTGCCATGAGTTGCCAGCGATGGCACAGGCTGCAGTGGACTGCCATAAGCTACCATGAGCAGCCGGCAGCCAGCGTGAGCAGCTGGCAGCCGGTGTGAGCTGCCGTGAGCGGCCATCCAATGGCTGGTCACAGATCTGCCTCAGCCGGGAAGAGTGCAATGATAATACCAACATGGGCCAGTGAAGCGACGTCCTCCACAACTAGACTGAAGAACAAAAGGACAACTTGTCTGTTCTCCTCCCCTCAATTCCCCAATAAAATCTTCAAAACAAAACAAAACAAAAACCTAAAGCGAACTGAAACAAATGAACTTAATTTGGGGTTGTTGGAAAAGTCATGATGCATTTTTGCAACAAAAAACATATAAAAAATACATCATGACTTTTCCGACAACCCAACAGTATATCAAGTTAACAGCATACCTAAGGAGAAAATAATTATTTCAAGTAACACTGAAAAGCAGTCTCTTCACTATACATCACTAATGAGGTCTATCTTAAAGATGAAATGAACCATAGCAGACTTGTTAAGTATATATATCATTATTTTAAAACTAGCATTCTCCCTCCCTCATACACACACACACACACACACACACACACACACAGTCCCAAAAATGGATATTCATTTTAAGAATGGAAAAAACTGTACTAAAATTACATTGATGGTAACCACTTTGAGCACCTCTTGTAATCGCAGAAGTCAAATGTGACTTGTATTCATCTTTTGTTATTGGTATATATTATTATAATTTTAATACAGTTTTTTCCTTTCTTAAAATGGGCACCCTCTGTATATGTGTGTATATTTATATATAAATATTTATGTATATATACACACACTATAAAATTAGGATATTACATAAGTTTCATTATATACAAGTAATATGTTATATATAATTAAGGTAAAGTAATTATGTTAGTCATTAGTAACCAAGATTTTTAGCATAGAAGAGATAAAAGTATATTTTTAAATTTAAGTATAGTTAGTATACGATCTTATGTTGGTTATATTAGTCTCAAGTGTACAATATAGTGATCTGACATTTTTATACCTTACAGTGTGATCACCCCACTAATTCTAGAAATCATCTGTCACCATGTGAACTTCTCACAATATTACTGACTATATTCTCCTTCCCCTTTTCACCCATTCCCCCAACCCCTTCCTTCTGGTAACCATCCCTTAGGTCTCTGTTTCTTTAAGTCTGTTTTTATTGTGTTTGCTTTGCTTTGGTTTTAGATTCCACATGTAAGTGAAACCATATATAGAGCAAAAAAAGTTAAACGAAAATGCTGCAATCTTTCATTTGAATTGGAAATACTGACCTGCCTATCTGGTTCATTTTTCTTTTTCTGAAAAACATATTTTCTAGTTGTATCCTCTTAGGAAGCTAAGGACAAGGACAACCTGGTGGCATAAGCACCCCCAGCACCTTGACCAGGTGGTCTTCAAATACCCCCACTAAAAGAATCAGAGATCCTTGGAGAAATGACTGCTTATAGCTCTGGGGCAGGAAATGCATAAAATGTTCCTGGGCTTCTTATGCCTGAGATCAAGGAAGCTATGAAAATGACTGAAGCCAACACCAAGAAATAACCATTGGCCAAAAATAGTGCAATTTTTAAAACCTTATATAAAAGAAGAGAGAACAGTGTAACAAACCCACCACCCAGCTTCAACAATTGTAATTCATGGCCATTCATGAAACAGCTACTCCTTCACCCACATCCCCACCCCTGATGGGGCAATTTGAGCATCAGAAAGAATGATTACCGCAACAGGTAAAAACACAGATCTATAAAAATCCATAAAGATCTTTAAAATAATCATTGGTCACTTTAAGAGCTGGCTAGGGCACCAACTCATACTGCAAACTGATAAAGGGAAAGAAAGAAAGCTAATGAGTGCAAAAGGAATAATAGAAGTCCAAAACCATCATTTTACAACTCTTAATGAAATAAACAATAGATGAAAATAAGTATGAGTGGCTGCTAAAACCACTAGGTGACATGTTAATGGGGAACTTTATAATATATGGGTCAATCTGATCAAACCCCACTGATCAATTTTAACATGAATAAAAGTGGGATAAACAGACAACATATGCCTCCTGACTGATGAACAGGAAGTATATAGCACCAGCTAGGAAGCACTCTTTGCAATAAATAAAGAATAAGTAAATATATAATTGAATTTGAATTTAATTAAGACCCCAGATATAAATATTAGTTTATAAAAAGAAAGAAATAAGAACATGGTAAGTAATACTACCAGGATACAAACAGACAAATCCCAACATGGGACATTCTATAAAAATAACCCAGGCTCTTCACAAATAAATGTCTTGGTGGTGGAAGTGAAAGTAACAGAATGTTTTAAGAAACAGATACTACAAAGCTATAGTAACAAAGACAGTATAGTAGTGACATCAGAATTAGACATATAGGTCAACGCAATAGAATTGAGAATCCAGAAATTAACCTTTAACTTTACATTCAATTGATTTTCTTTTTTTAAAAAATTATAGTTGGCATACAATATTATATTAGTTTTGGTGTACAACATAGTGATTTGACATTTATTTATCTTATGAGGTGATCACCATACTAAGTCTAGTAACCTTTTGTCACCGTAATAGATTTCCAACAAGGGTGCCAAGATACTTCAATGGAAAAAAAATTAGTCTTTTTAACAAATGGTGCTGAGACAACTGGATATCCACAGGCAAAACAAAGAAATTGAAACCTCCTTCCTCACACCATACATAAAATTAACTCAAAATGGATCAAACACCTAAATATAAGAGCTAAAACTATAAAACTCTTAGAAGAAAATACAGGAGTAAATCTTTATGACCTTGGGTTAGGCAAAGGCTTTTTAGATACAATACCAAAAGCACATGTATCAAAAGAAAAGATAAATTGGACTACATCAAAATTAAACACTTTGAAATGCACATAATACCATCCAGGAAGAACAAAGACAACCCACAGGAGAAAATATTTGCAAATTATATAACTGATAAGGTACTTGTATCCAGAATACATGAAAACGTTTACAACTAAATAATGAAAACACAATCCAGGGCCATCCAAGTGGCATGTTGGTTAAGAGCTGGCTTGGGAGCGCCAGCTCTGAGCAGCAGGGCCCTGGTTCAGATCCCACATGAGGGCCAGTGATGCTGTGCCTTCTACAGCTAAGATGGTGAACAACAGCTCCACCTGGAGCTGGGCTGCTGTGGGTCACCAGTGATGGCGTAGACTGCAGCCCCTGCTGCAGTGGGCTGCCGTAAGCTACTGTGAGTGGCCAGCAGCCAGCGTGAGCTGCTGTGAGCCATTGTGAGCAGCTGTCCAGTGGCCAGCAACCCATCTGCCTTACCGGGGAAGAGCACAATGATCACAATACCAACATGGGCCAGTGAAGTGACATCCTCCACAACTAAACTGAAGAGCAAAAGGACAACAACTTGTCTGTTCCCCTTCCCCAATTCCCCAATTAAATCTTTTAAAACAAAAAACACAATCTAATTGAAAAATGCACTAAGGATCTGAATAGATACTTCTCCAAAGAAGATACACAAATGGCCAAAAGCACATCAAAATATGGTCAATACAGGTGGCCATCAGGGAAATACAAAGAAAAACCACAGTGTGATACCACTGCAAACCCACTAGGATGAATACAGCAAAGAAGACAGGCATAACAGGTGCTGGTGGGGGTGCGAGGTTGGAACCCTCATACATTGCTGGTAGGAATGTAAGATGGTGCAGCTGTTGTGGAAAATAACACATTTTGGTAGTCCCTCAAAATATGAAACAGCAATTCTACTCCTAGGTATATACCCAATAAAAATTAAAACACGCATCCACATAAACATATATGATTCTTCACAGTAGTATTATAACAGCCAAAAGGTTGAAACAATTCAAAAGTCCATCAACTGATGAATAAAATGTGGTTTATTCATACAATGGAACATTATTTGGAAAAAAGGAATTAAGTATGATACATGCTCCAACATGGAAAATCTGTCCTAAGTGAAAGAAGCCAATAATATAGGACAACACATTATATGATTCCATTTATATGAAATGTCCAGAGTAGGTAAATCTGCAGAGACAGAAAAGATTACTGGTGACAAAGGCTAGGGATGGGAATGGGGACACTGAGGAGCAGATTTATTTTAGGAAGCACAAAAGTGTTCTAAAATTAGATTGTCGTGAGGGTTCACCATCTCGTGAATATACTAAAAGCAACGAATTGTACACTGTAAATGGGTGAATTGTATGGTATGTGAACTATGGCTTAATAATATGATTGTTTTAAAAAAATCATAACCAAACATAATATGTAGGCCTTGTTTGGATCCTGAACCAAGATCATGGGACATGTTTTAGCCAGTAGGGGGAAAATTTAAGAGACTGGGTATTAGATGAATACCAAAGAGGAATATTAAAGAATTGGGTGTTAGTATCGATTTATAGTTGTATGTTTTAAAAATATTATTATTTTTTTGGAAGAGAAACATATTGAAGTACTTACAGAGGAAGTGACACGTTGTCTGGGAGCTTCCATAAAATACCCCAGGAAAAAAGGAGGCGGGAGGGGCAGGGCAGGGCAGGTTCTGGCCACACTAAGACTTGAATAATGATGCCTGGTCGATTTGCAAACCACCTGTAGACAAGTTTTAAGGACCTTTCCTAAAATTCAGAGATCTAGGTCTGAGCCCCAGCAGAACACTCTGGCCCTATTAAGAGACCCCCCCCCCAAGTCAGTCAGCAGGAGGGACCTAAGAAATATCCAAGCAGCAGGACCTCAGATGTTATGACAACCATTAAGCAACTTTGTGGACAAAAATGAATGACTGAGCGATCTGTAAGGCACGGCACCCGTGTCACAAAAGGGGGAGCTGAGTCAGGAGAGGTAACGTGACTTAGCTAAAGTCACAGGACTTGTTAGTGGCAGGGAGCTTCTGGCCTCCCAGACCAAGAGCAGATCCACCTAACACACAGCTACTGCAGGCTTTCCCCAGGAGCACACTTGTGCAGCATCACGAGTGGGCCATGCTGTGGGCCTCTGGACAGTGGCTCCTGCGCCATCAAAAAGAAAGACCTGGTGAAGGTTACCAAAATCACCCAAAAAGAGCCCAATGTCAATCCCCCTCAGAACAATGACTGTTACTAGAAGAACACCAGATGGTGCCCAGTGGCCAAAGGTAGAATACGCTGGGCATTTATGGCAAGAAAGTTCTGCGCAGCAATAAGCTGCCCTCGATTTAAACTCCCATTCTTCAGCAGTAGGTACTGAATCTCTCATTGTTTAGTAGGTACCGAAGACGACTTGCAGAAGCTTACACTAGGGGTGCGACCCCTGATGCTGCAAGAGTCAGTTTGGGGGAGTTTACTGTAAGGTATCTTAAAATATGAAGCGAGTGTGTGTGTGCAGATGTGGCATGTATTTTTCCCCAGTAAATCAGCACAGTGCACGGTGTCAGCACAAAGCTGGAAGGCACAGGCAGCCTGTCATCGCTGCCTGCCAGGCAGCGGTGCGGCAGTTCCAGCTCAGTTGTTGTTTTGATTACCGAACCCGAGTTTGGAAGGTTCCTAAGCATCGGGGACATGCACACAAATGAAATCTGTCAGCCTTCTCAGAGAAAATGGGTCAGATTGTCAAACCTGATTGAAAGTTTTCTCCTAATTAAGCAGAGTGGCCAAGCCAAGTCCCTCCCACTGCCTCCTTAGGTATTCCCACCCCAAAAGCGCAGCCGTCTATAAGGCCTGCATTTAGACCTCATGCCTCTTCTAAATGCTACTGCCAGCTTTTTAAATATAAGCTTTTCTGAGTGCAATAATAATAGATCCTCCCCTGACTAAGATGGCAGACAAGTTAAAGCTCTTCTTACTAAGATGCCTGAGATGTTGAAGGTTTGCAGTCAACAGACTCTTCTCTCATGAGCCCCCACTTCTACTCTGGCCAAGTTAGCTGTATGTGTTCTCTAATCTTGCTGCTGGCTATACACCATATGATTATGTACTAAATCAACATAGCCCATAAACGGCTAACATAGTACTGAAGAGGAGCTAGTGAAGGCTTCCTTAAGGTAAATATTTACAAAGGTAGATAGATAAATTAGATATAAGTGAGATAGCCATAAAACACCGAAAAAAAGAAAACTCATAAAACTAAAAATATTCTGACTTCAGATCGCTTCGTGACTGCTTTTAAATTCTCTCCTCGGTGATGTGGTTCATACAAGACAGATAACAGGGAATCCTAACCAGGAAAACCCTCACAAAGAAGAAAATTTGGTTCTGAATCAAAAGACTGGCAACCAAATAAGTTGAAAGTTAAAATATAGGGTTTTAGAGAGGTAGCTACCGTGGATTCTATACTTTAAATGACTTTTGGGATTATCCAACCAACAGTCTAAACCAGGTTGATGGAGGGTTTCTTCCACTATTAACAGCTGCCATTTATCGAAAGTCAAACACTGTTTCAGGTGCTTTACATGTATATACAGACTAAATTCTGACAAAAGCCCTTGGAAGAAAATATTCCATTTTATATGGGGAACTTGAGGCTCAGTGATGCTAAGTAAGTTGCCTACAATCATAGCCAACAACTTACACCTTGTCTGTGGGCCCCCAAGACTATGCTCTTTCCCCCCCAAATCCCTAGTCCCTCCATGTCACCCTTTAGTCAAAAGATATACCATGTGATCAATATCTCAGACCCTTCAAAGAGCAATAAAATAACAGAAATATCTAATCAGATAATGATAACATTAATCATGATAATGGCAATTTATATATATATATGGCAGCTTGTTAAACCTGAAGTATTTAATTAATTTGTTGTTGTTGTTGTTCTTGGGGAACAGTGTGTTTTTCCAGGACCCATCAGCTCCAAGTCAAGTAGTTGTTTCAATCTAGTTGTGGAGGGCGCAGCTCAGTGGCCCATGTGGGGATCAAACCTGCAACCTTAGTGTTATGAGCACTGAGCTCTAACCAACTGAGCTAACTGGCTGCCCCGATGGTGCAATTTTTTAGAAATGCCTAGAAGCTTTTAAATGAGGGGAGGGGAATTTAATAAACACATTTGGGGGAACAAGGTCTGGATTCAAATCTAGGTGTTCCCTAAAACCTCATTTTTTTATATAAAATTTAAGCTGCTTCTACAAGTCATTCCAAAAGAGGTATCCTAAAGGTGTTTTCTGGTCTGGCAATAAGTATACAAGAACATGGGAGGCAGCTATGATTTGGGGAAATGTTAATTGCTTCTATCTGTCCCAGAGCTGCCACTAAGTAGTTACATGACCTTGGGCCAGTCACTACCTCTCTAAGCTGGTTCTATCACCTGAAAAGGAGACAGGATTCCTACTTAGTGTTACTGTTCATATGAACTGAACACAGTTCCTGAGGAGTGAAGGCATCAATGCAAACATAAAGTAGTGCAGTATCTGCCCAGCACAGGGGAGGAATGAAAGGGAGGGAAGGTACAGAGAGGGGACAAGGACAGTGTCACCCAAAGGACACTGGAACAAGTCCCATCTCTATGTTGAATCACCACATGACTAAAAATAACATCTCCAATTTGGTATCACATAAGGTTCTCAAAGTGTGGTCCCAGGACCAGCAGCGTCAGCACCACCAGAGAACGTGATAGAAATGCCAATTTTCAGGCTCCCCCCACAAACCCACTGAATAAGAGGCTCTGGAGGTAAGGCCTAGCAGTGTCTTTTAATAAGCCCTCTCGATGATTCTGACGTACGTTGAAGTTGGACAACCACTGGCACAGTGGGTTGAAAGCCCTAATGATAGAATCAGACATATTTGGATTTGAACCCAGACTCAAAGATGAAAATGTCTGCATCATTGAGAGTACTGGTTAAATCCTGGTTAACTGAGGTAATGACACAGGTGGAAGGAAGAATTGGCTGAATTGGTAAACGCTTAGGGTAGGAAGAAGTAGTGAGTGAAGATGGCATGGGAGAAGCATGGGAAAGGGTTTGAGGACCTATCTCAGACACAGCAGTTCTGTACTCCTGAACCAGTCCCGATGCCCTTTAGTGTAAGGACAGGAACCCACAGAGGCTTGGAGACAGCTGAGGGCTGGATAAATTCAGAGGTTCCTGGTTTGAAAGTATTGAGGGCGGTAGGGACCAACCTTAGGAGGCTGCTGCTAGGGCCACTGAACGGTCATCATCTCCCAAAACTGATAGGAGCTCTAGAGCACAGGATGGAAGCAAATAAAGGAACTAATGGGTGGGTTGTGGTGAGAAATAGGAGGTAAGATGGAGCTGGCGAAGACTAAGAGCGGAAATGCCTGCTTCACTGTGAGTTTAAAAACAGAATCTACAGCCAAATTATTCTGACAAAAGCACACAGAAGACCAACTCTGAAGGAGGAATATATGTTTGAACAGATGCCGAGAGAAAAACTGACTTAAGACCTCCTACTGTGTCAAAAGCTTAGCTTGTTGACAGGAGAATTATCTTGAGTTTGAGGGGGAAAATTTCCAAGTCCACTTTAAATTCTTCCTCAACAGAATTTGCATTGTTTTCTCAGTAAAATACTTCTGAGGAATATGCAAACAGGACGAGGGGGCTAAGGTGATCAAGGATGAGAAATTTCCTCAACCCCTTGCCTACCTGCCTTCCCATCAACCACTGGCACATTTATTCCTGCAGCATACAAAGTCACGGAACCTGTTTGTCTGACCTCCAATGCCTGTTAATTTTGCCTCTACCACGTGTTAAATATACAACCTCAAGTGAATACAAGCTTTTATCACCTCACACACAGATTATTGCAACTATCTTCTTTAAAGAAATGTTCACTGTAGAAACATTTGAAATATACAGGAAAGTATATACCTCATTATTGATATACCTATCACCAAGGATAAAAACATGTTACCATGTTGTCATATTTGCTTTACAATTGCTACCTCTTTCTCTCTTTGTTTTTAAATAAATAGTGTTTACAGGTTTAGCTAAAGTCCCATAGCCGCCTTTCTCTCCCTAACAGTACTCGCTTTCTTTAAGTTAGTTTTCATGAATATTTTATGTTTCTACATCCCCTTGTATCTATTGTATATAAACAATATATTCTGTTTCTCTTTGTATTTTTAAATTCAACAGATTCATATTCTGAAATGTCTTGTTTTTTCTGTAAAGTACTTTGGTGTTTTCATACATTTAAATTTGTGCCCACCTGCTGGACATGAAAGGCTATATCTTTATTGATTTTGCATTTTGAATTACTTATGAGCCTGAATATTTTTCCATATCTTTCTTTATAAGTCAGTTAAATTTCCTCTTCTCTAAGGTGCTATCCTGGGTGACCTTTTTCCTAGAAGGTGTATTTTTTCTTTTTAAAATTTTCTGAATATTAATTGGTTCTTTGTAGTATGCATTGCAAATATGCAAATTTCTTCTTCCAGTCTAGAGCTTCGCTCTTAATTTGGTAATATCTTTTGCCTAATATTTTAATTTTAATTAAGGTAGGTTTTTATCAACCTTAGAACTCTTATACCACACTACATAATCAAGTGTTTTCATTGTTATGAAATTGGGATAGTTGTGTGAGTCCTCCATGTATCTTCAATTAGCCTTGGTGATTCTTGAGCCTTGATTAGTCCATATTAATTTTTTAATAGCTTCATTGAGATATCTATATTATCTGAAATAACTGGGGCATAGATTTTATTTTGTTGTTTTGGATTGGTATATTTTAAACTGATAGAGCAATTTCTTTCAAGCTTATAGACCTATCCAGGTTTTCTAATTATCCATTTTGTCTAGATTTTCAATATTTTTGGCTTCAAGTTTTCATTTCATTCTATTATTAAAATCTTTTTATCTGAAGTTCTGCCCCATTTTCATTACTAATAACATTTACTTTTGTATTTTTCTTCTTTTGTTTTCCTTGATCAAACTTACCAAATATTTACATAATTTATTAATTTTTTCCAAAGCAGCAGCTTTTGGTTTTGTTGATTCTATGAATTCTATTTCATTACCTTCTCTTGATTAAAATATTTTCTTTTTTCTGTTTTGATCTTGTTCTACTTATCACTCCCTGAGGGAGGTATGTTAAATTATTCCACTAAAATTGTATATCCAAACTTCTCCTTGTAATACTGCTTTTCTTTTGTATATTTTTAAGGTAATGTTAGGTGCATACCAGGTCACAATTAATATATCATTCTGGTGAATTACTCCTTCTATCTTTACAATGACCTTCATCGCCTCTACTTAAGCTTGTTTGTCTTAAAAGTCCATTTTGTGTGACAGTAAATATAGCTTCTCTAGCTTTTATTTAACTATTTTCCTGGTGCATCATTTTCTATGCCTTTAAACTATCTTCTGTCCTTAATGTGTGTCTTTTAGAAATGCTATAGAGCTAGACTTTTTAAAAATTCCATCCAAAATGAGAACTTCTGGCTATTAACTGCTAAACTTGATTTAGTTATATAGTTGACCCTTGAACAATACAAGTGTTAGAGGTGCCGACCCCACACAGTCAAAAATCTGCATGTAATTTTGAATCCCTGAAAACTTAAATATAGTCGATTTCTTTGATCTCAAGATTCAACCAACTGTGGATTGAAAACTGTATTTTTGATCCATGGTTGGGAATGTGAAAATGCTGTTTCTGATCCTAGGTCAGTTGAATGCAGAGAAGTGCAACTCACAGATACAAAGGGCTGACTGTATTTGTTGAAAAAAATCTGCATATGAGTGGATTTGTGCAGTTCAAATCCATGTTGTTCATGGATCAACTGTATTTGCTATGATGCCAAATATATTTAGAAGTACATTCATTTTGTACATTCTATTTGCTATACTTTTTCTTGCTTTATTTCCATACTTTTTCTTGCTTTGTTTCCTATTGTATTGGTCAAATTGTTTGTATCTCTTCTTCACTCCCCTCCCTCCACCGGTTTGGAAGTTCTACAATCTCTTTCTATGCTTTTAGGCTACCAATTTTTCCACAACATTTCATTACGAAAACTCTCAGACACACACAATGTTGAAAGAATTATACAGTGAACACTCTATAGCCATCACGTAGAGCTATCTGCAATTTTATCACATATACTTGATTTAAGGTCTAAATTTTATCAGTACATCTAATCTTCTTTGATACAGTAAAGTCCAGAGAAGCCTACGACTCTAATCACCTTTTAAAGTTTCACACCATGTTTTCAAGGGGTCTGAAGTTAGTCATTATTGGGTTGTCGGAAAAGTCATGACGCATTTTTGCAAGGAAAAACATAGAAAAAGTACATCATGACTTTTCCGACAACCCAATGTAATAGGTTCTGTTGTTGCTGTTGTTTTAAGAGCTAACTCTTTACCTTAGGTACCTTCTACTTTGTCAAATCCTTTGATCAACATTGCTCCTTGCACCATATTCTTGCCACCTTTCTAGAAACAATTCACCGTAGTCCCCATATCTTGCAATTAAACTTTTGGAATCCTAAGTAGACCACCCTGCATTCAAAACACAGTGAAAGGTTAGACATTATTGAAATCAGAGCCAAGTTTTGGCTCTCCACAATAAAATTTCATGTTTATTTGCCAAACAGACTGCAGTCTCAAAAACAGCAAAGAATTTCTATATAATACCTCCTTGCATCCTCCCTATGCCTGGCACAAAAGAACACATGTATGACGTCCTCCATGAGTTAAAGAACACACACAGCATGCTTTCTGCAGCCACTTTCTGAACACAAAAGAGCATAAAGTATATATATGATTATTGGATTGTGTTGTTTATACTTCGTGCTCCCATAAAATGTCCCTTTCTGGATTCTTTGGAGATGACCTGAAGAAAAGCATCATGATATAAAGCACATTAGACTGGATTTGGGAGAACTGGCTGCTTTCTGGCTTCCAGCTCTCCCTGGTTCTCTATCTGTCTCTCTTGCACCTATTTTCTCCATCTATAGAGCAGAGAGGGGACAGCAAATCATCCTTAAATCCAGTAAAAACTCTGAAAAATTTTTAGCCTCTGATTTTTATTATTCTAAATAAACACTTTCACCAAGGTGGTACTGAGTCCAGAAATCCCTAAAGGGCTTAAAGAAAGGTGGAAAAAAATTTTATAAAAAGTCCATAGTATGCTGACTGAGCAAAAACGTTAAACAAATTTTCAAAACTTACAAGAAATGTACTTGCTAAATGTACGTCACCCAGAAGCTATGTAGGTAAAGTCTTGGCCTGGTTATATCTTCAGTCTGGCTCTGTGACAAGTCCAACCTTCTCACTATTGTTTTTTTTAAAAAAACTCTGAATTGTTCAAGTAGAACGTATGAAAGCTAGATGGGGAAAAATATAAAGCCGGGCAAACATGGCCCATCCAGTCACTGGGAACAGCCCAGGCATATTAGCCCTGAACAGACCCCTACTATCCAACATATAATCAGGGAGATGTGGCCTCACTGTTTTGTTTTAATTAAAAGGAGATGAACATTCTCAGGAAGTTTTACTTGTATGGTATGTGCAATTGTGTGTGCAATTAAACATCTACGTTAAATGAAAATGCCTCATTACCTAGACTAGGTTTGGTCTAATTAAAAAGTAAATCAAATTCATAAGGAAAAATAATTGACACCAGGCATAATAAGCTTGTTTTAATTTGGAATTTTAGTAGGGGTACACACACCCCTGGAGGCAAGAGCTTTGTGCTATAATCTCAGAAATAAGAAAACTGACTAAATACAAGTGCTTAACCTGGCTACCCCAGATTACTAAGAGAAGGGACATCTTTCATGGAGTGTCGGTATGCAGCCTTCAACAGGCCTACAAATGGCAGAAGACACTAAGACCAATACCAATGCTCTGATAGTGTCTGCAATCTCCACACCAGCAGTCAGGGGTACACAAACATTCCCCATGATGTAGTTGGCAAAACCAGTGACACTCAGAAAGAGACCAAAGGACCCTGTCATCACGTTTTATAGTACTTTCCTAATTTTGCTGCATATTGGGAGACCAGTGAAAGGGACGAATTTTAATGTAGGATTCCCTTTATAAATGATAGGACCCAGAGCGAGTGGTCAGAAGCTACTTGCAGGAAAATTCTATGTAACCGAGCAAGCCTCTCTGTGACTCTTCGTCCACATCTGTCACGTAAAATAAACTGCTTTCTTAATTCCCACGGGGGCCCTGAGAATTAGCTGTTTAAAACTCTACAGAAAACCATTAATGAAGTGACCCAGGAAGCATCATCATTTTAGGCACCCAGTGAATAGGCTACACTTAGATCACCTTCTCATCAGGGCCACACAGGCTTACAGTTAAAAAAAGCCTAAAAATAGGCAAACATCTTATTTAAAAACTTTTGGTTCATAAATCTTCTCTCCATTTTTCTCCCGTTCTTCATCAGTCACTCAAAGAAACATACAGACACAAAAGATGTTGTTTCCTCCAGGGCCTCATGAGTTCTTGGTGTTTACCTATCAATTTCCGTGGCCATAATCCACAGGTTTATGACACCAAATATATCTGAGGGACCAGCTGTGAGGTCTGAATGCGGGAATGTGAAACTACTAAAAGATGGTGTGCACATGGTCTTTCGTAAGGCGTCTGGGGTGTCATAGAACAGACAGAAAGGCAAGCGTCCCGTGGCTCCTGCAGGAAGGAAGCCGAACCGACTGGGTACAAATGGGCCCTGAGGAACACTTGGCCATATGACTCATTTGGAGAATATAGAACAAAGAAGTGACAGGACCTGCTCAGAGCTATTCTCAAGGTCATTGTGCGGTATATTGTAGGACAAAGCATCGTTTTGGAAAAGCTCCCTGCGATTCATTAACCCAAGGGTAGAGTCCTTTTGAAACAACTCAGTTTAGACCCAACAGCATGTTGGCCAGGCGTTCTCTGCCACTGGGAGAAAAGTCAAGCTTTCTTCCTATTCTAGGGCATATGCTGATCCCCATTACTTTTCACCAAAGTGAAAGTGGAGTCACGGCCAACTAAGCATTTACGTTATCCTCTCCCCTCTGTACCTTTGGACACAACAGAATGGATGACCTACTCAACACATCTCATGTTGCATGCCCAATAGGAAACCTGACACCCACCCACCCCCAGTCAACATTAGTGTCAGGTCCCCATCTCCAAAGCCTCGACAAGTTGCATTCTAGTTGACAGCATGATATTGAGCATGTCAAGGTTTTGGGAAGTGATTTTTTAATTTTTTTTTTGGCTCAGTCAAATGTTTCATCTGCCCCAAGAGGAAACAGAAATGAGACTGAAAGGGGCAGGTGATAGATAAAAGAAAAGAAATGTTACCAGAGGAAGGAACATACAAAACCCTTGAAGCAGCCCAGATCAAAACAGAATTCACCTCAGACAAACAGCAGCCAATGTATGGCTGGGCTTCTCCTGCTGGTTATTTCTAGGAAACTAACCCTAAAGCCCATGTTCTACGGGGCCAGAATGAATCTGTAGGGTTAGCTTTCTCTTCAATCTCTGAGTACTGAGCCAGAAAAAAATACCCCCCATCCTTTTATACAAGAAGCAAAGACCAGATGGATGAAAAGAGTGGAGCAAGTATTTAATGTGTATGTTATCCTTTCGGAGCAACAAAGAATTCAAAAGATTGTAACAAAGGGTGTGAAGTTCTGTCTTTTATACTCTATTATTCTCACATAGCAGTTTTAAAAAGAAATGAAAGAGGACAAAATTTGGCCTGGTATGAGGAAGGGATGTTCTAACGGGCAGAGGCTTCAGAAGATGGAGGATGTGAGTTCCTCAACTCGAGATATCCTAGGACAGACTAGACAGAGCTCGGGCGGATGCCTACAGATTCTGTGGTCTGGAGGAAGTCACAGGCTGCCTAAACTTGGAGCAGATAATCTTCACAGGCATCCCAACCCTGACTATCCAGGACTCTTGCTTTCCCCAAGGTCCACAAATTTGATCGTACACTCAATTGAGTAAAAGCTAACAGTCTCACAATTGGTTGAAACTATGGTATGAATTGTATGTAGCCAGCTCAAAAATAAATAGTGAAAAGAAAAGAAGAGGGGAAAAGAGAAAAAAGAAAACCAAAAGGTTATTTACTCTAGGAATCCGGGTTTGTGTTTGTGCTCCACATGAGGTCCAAATTGTATCTGCGCTTGAAATCCACCAAACTCACAAGCCTTCTCGAAGGAGACAGGGTGGGAGCCATTCAGGATATCGTCCCGAGCCTGAAACACAAGAGGAAGTGAAAAGCATCAGGAGCTGGCGGGGAGGACGCTGACTACTGACACATTCCGGCGCCTGAGTGCACACTCTCTGTGGAGCAAGGGGAAATGTGCAAGCCCACCCACAGTGAGGACTCCGTGAGTGTGACTATAGCACAGTAGGGGTAAGGCAAAAAACAAACAAACAAGTCTTTGCCCAAAATTGCCTATAGGTGGACAACATCAGCAGTTTCCAGTCTATTAAAACTAAAGCTTGAGTATAATCAAGGAAGGTAGAAACGGATCATGAAAAATAGAGGCAAAGGGAAATCCTTATGAAACGACTAGATTCACAGAGGCAGGAAAACAGAAATACAATATATTTTTTATGACCCTAAATCATAAAGCGAACAGAAGAATTATCTAGAGGTAAAACCAACTCAGTTGCCATACCAAGATAAATAAGGGGTGGGTGGGGGGGAGGGCAGGCAGACACAGGAACTCAATACTGCAGACATTTAGGGGAAATGACAAGCAAATGCACAGTCCTAGAATCAGCAACTCACTGAAGTTCTTCTCCCAGTCTTTGACCCGTCACTGCTATTGCTCTTTATTCCTTTTCTTTCTGTCTTTCCTTTCTCTAGTTAAATGACCCCTAAGTCACTCTTAGATGGACACGCTAAGCTATGGCTCTCAGCCTTAAAACAAACAAGCAACTTCTTATTGCCCTGATATCTCCCTTCCCTCTGGCCTTCCAGCCTCTTTTGTCCTAGCCCTCCCTCCATCTACTAACTAAGGGATCAGCAAACTTTTCCCGTAAAAGGCCTGATAGGAATCATATCAGACCATGTGGGCCATGCTGTCTGCCAGAACTACTGAACTCTTCCGTTGGAACACGAGAGCAGTCATGCACAATATGTAAACAATTATGTGACGCATAGGGGATTTACAGTGTATAATATGGAAACCATGAGCTGTGTTCCAATAAAACTTTATTTACAAACATAGGTGATGCTGTGGCTGCATTTTTTTCTGTGGGCACATAGGTAGATAAATGGAAGGAAAAGAAGGGAAGGAGGAAAAGAAAGAATGAGAGAAGTGAGAAAGGGAGAAAGATGGATGTTTTCCTTGAGACAACAGGAACTTTGGGGACCATCTAATGCAAAGCCCAAATCTTACTTGTTGGGAAACTGCAAGTCAGATAAGTTAAATGACTTGTCTGAGTTTAAACAATTAGTTAATGGGAAAGAAAAATGTTATTGAGAGAATATCATTCAGTTAATGAGAAGTACTGATTTTCTGACCAATATTTGCTTGTATTCTAAGATGCTAGAAAACTTTAGCTCATTTCAAGTGGCGAGCCATTTAAGTGTCTCAAAGCCAGGCAGAAAGGGACAGTTACTGGCCACCAGTTCCCAACCTGGGAGGCCAAATAAAGGCCCTCCCCTGGGTGGCCAGCAGCTCATATCAAACAGCAGCCTGCACCACAGTTAAACACATGTGAGGAACCAGGAGCAGTGCCCCCCTGGGAGCTGTACCCCACACACATGATGAAAGCCAGAGTCCAGCTTCTGTTCAGCACAAGCCACAGCCAGGAGCTTCCTGAACTCTCACCAACCTCAATGTCTGAGCATCAAATACAGTACCTGAACATAAAGCAAGTTCAGCTGCACAGGGTCTCTCGAGTCTACATTCTGATCCGAGTAAAAGAACTTCCGTCTAAGCAGCAACGTCTCGTTTTCATCTACTCCTTGTTCTCTGAACGTTCGGCTGTGATCCAGCCAATTTACTGCAACACAACAAGACAGATGAAAGGGCTGTGCTTGTTTTTCCTCTTAGTTCAAGGAGATTTAGCAAAACAGCAGTATGATACAGATGTAGATTTCTATAATGCTGATATTCAGGTACGTATGTTAGAACTGTGCTTTTTAACTTTGCAAAGTAATTTCACATGTGCCATCATGTACCATATGACACACTGAAAAGCAAATGAGAGGAAATTCCCAGCCATTCCTAAAGTTAGTGAAAGCCCCATTATGAATTTGCAACATGCCCCTTCCCTCTGGGGGTTAAAAGAAATAAGGAAATCAGTGCTATGCCTGATTAGCATTTTCCTTTAAGTCCAGAGTGGATAGTTAAGTCTCATCAGGTGAAATAATTTATAAACTGGGCATAATGAATTACCTCTGACCTTACGTAGAAAAGAGGAGAAAAATGAAATTGCGGGGAGGGGAGGACAGGACACTAAGGGGCGGAGAGATGGTAGAACCCTGTCCATGGCCCAGCTTGAATCGCACTCATTCAGAAAATGCGTGGCTGGCATCCAGGTGCACAGGAATTGATCACTCTTCTATTTTTCGCAGCTTTCATTTCTACACTCCTCCCTGGGCTTACTACATACGTTGTGAGAATGTATTACAAGCCTCACTAGAGTATAAGCAACTTTAACACAGGGACTGTATTGGATTGACCTCATCTCCCCATAGTGCCTGGAGAGTATCATGCACATTATAAAAATCCTCGGGATTTGTCCTCTAAAGTCTCACTTGGAAAGAAGTACGCAACTGGAAATCAAATGAGGCAGGAAAAAAAAGAGAATGGAGAAAGGGTCAGAGGAAATGAAAGTCTCACTGAAGATCAATAAACGTAATGACCATGATGACATCTTCCCAATGCAACAGCAAGAACAATAAAAGAAAGAGGCTGGGGAGGTCTAAGTGAACTGTGCCTGCAGTAAGGTTCTCCGAGGCATGGGGTGTCTGACAGCCAGGTGCACACGGCACAGGCTTTGGGGACAGATGGGGTGTACCTAATTCCTTTTCCAAATATTAACTGTACGGCCGTGGAAAATTGCTTTCCTATGATAGAATTATATTACCATTTTGTAACCCCTAAGGAAATAATGGATCTAGACCGTGGTCATCAATGGCTATTAACATCACAAAACAGGAAACAACCAAATACAACTTCCTGATGGAAGTACAGCAGGTCCTTGAATAACGTCATTTCATCATAACTTGATGAGATGCTGTTGGAACTGAAATCTTGTTTATATCAATTGGCCTATGGCAAAATTGGTTTAATTATATGTCATTTTGCTTAAAGTTGCACAGCCAATCAATGACATTAAATGAGAACTTACTGTACACAACACCACATATGAAGGAGTCTTTATTTAAAAAAAAATACATATACACATTAATCTGGTCAAGCCTCCCGATCTTAGGAATTAAAAGAAGAACATGTTAGATGACAGCACAGGTACGAAACCAACAATAAAATCCAGACTATAGAAAACTCTACACAAGTAATAATCTAGTTTCTTCCCCCTAAAAATGTGAAGGGAAAAATATAAAAGATGGCAGAAAGTCCTCGAGTTTAAAAAAGGTAAGTAACATATCATTCAATACTATTTGGACCCCAGTTCAAGCAAAGTGTTAAAAAAAATTTTTTTAGAAGACAGTGGAGAAAATGTAAACATGATGTGTATATTTAATATTAAGAAATTACTTTTTTAGACGTGAAGTGGCATTCTAGTCACTTTTCCTTAAGAGTCTTAATCTTTTAGTGGCACAGACCAAAATATTTAGATATGAAAAAAAAACCCAAAAAACAAAATAAACCCTGCCCTGGGTCATACAGATGATGGGAATGGCGTGAGGCATGGCAAAACCACATGCCTGTATCAGGCTTCCTTCTCAGACACTTACAGTCATCATCCGTGTGAAGCTTAGCCTTCAACTTCTCCATTTTCCTCTCATCTCGTAACAGCGTCCTGTCTTTTTTTAGCGTACCCGTCCCTTCCTCTTTCTTTTCTTCAATTGTTTCTTGGATTAAAGAGTATTCTTCATAGTTTGTTATTCCTAAAAATATAAATTGGGTTATATTATCAATGATTACACATTGCTATCTCCCCTTTCAGCATGGGTCCCGTAATACTCCAAGGTGTCCTTGGCAGAGGACAGAAAGAGGCCTTACCCAGGTGAGGGTTGGGGGCTACCCATGGAGCACACATCAAATAACTCTGGCTAAAAAGCAGTAGTTTTAGCTAGTTAGGTTACACTGAAAATGTCATGTTCTGTTCCCCTAATTTTCAAGAAACAATTACAAAGTAGAGATCATGCAGAACAAGGCAGGATAATGTCAAATGAGAAGTGGCTAAAGGAACTGGGCTTCCTTTGCATGAAGAGTAAATTAAGGGCCGGCCAAGTGGCTCAGTTGGTTAAGACCGTGAGCTCTGAGCAACAGGGTCACCAGTTCGATTCCCACATGGGCCAGTGAGCTGCGCCTGAGCTGAGCTGCTGCTGAGCTGCCAACAGATGACAGGATGGCTCAGCTGGTGAGAGCACATGCTCCCAACAACAAGGTTTCCGGTTCAACTCCTACATAGGATGGTGGGCTATGATCACCTGTAACTAAGATTGAACACGGCACCTTGAGCTGAGCGGCCGCGAGCTGCTGTCAGGTGGCCGGATGGGACTGGACTTGGAGCTGAGCTAGCTGCGCCCTCCACAACTAAGACTGAAGGACAACAACTTGGCTGTTCCCCTTCCCCAATTCCCCAATAAAATCTTTTAAAAAAAAGAGTAAACTAAGACAAATCAGGCTACTTTCTTTAAATATCTGAAGGGCTTCATGTAGAAACAAACTTCTTCTCTGAGGAGACTAACAGAAGCTATGAGAAGAAAAGCTATGTAGCAGTCAATCATCTATAGACTGTCCCCTTGAGTCTTCAATGGGTGGAAGACCCTGCAATGGGTGGAAGACTGAATTATATGATTTCAGAAACAGTACATTCAATTTGAAAACTCCTCAGCTTTTGAAAGGGAAATAAAAGCTCTCAATTTTGACTTAATAAGAAGTTCAAGTGTTTACAGTACCAGTCAGTGTGTTTGCAAATTGGGAGAATGATCACACTCTCTTGGGCCTGGCAGAAATCAGTGTGCTAGGACACATGTGAGATTGCCCAGACACCAAATGAGGGTGAAAAGATGGAAGAGGCATGTAATTAAAACAAAACAAAACCCGGAACCTAGGCATGTGCATACTCACCTATCCTGCTGCAAATAGTAACCAGGAGCTCCCCAACCGTCTTGGAGTCATCCACCATCACTGTTTTCACAGATCCATCCAGCATCCGGATTTTCTGAGGTCTCTGTTTCTTTTTATATTCCAAAATATCCTAGAGCAAAACCACACGAACATTCGTACTCTGTGGGCAACTAGACAGTGCACATGGACACCTTTCTTTAAAACACGTAATTTCCCTTGCTCCCTCTGATTTCCCCCTTCAAAGTGTTCGTGAGGTTTTTGCCACTCACACAGACACTTCAGGGCGAAACAATTGCTGTCATCAAGATTTCCTAAAAATCTGAGAGTGAAATTGCACCCAAAGAACACTATTTATAGCTCACAATTACTGAAAACTAACCTCTGCAAAGTGAAAGTAGCATATGTCCTCCTGACAGGCTGGAAATGATCTGCTCTAATGAGAACTTGCAGAGGAAAATTCCTACTTGCCTTCTAAAAAGACAGTGCTGTGCTTCGCCAATTACCTCTTACACAGTTGCAGGCAATTGTTAATATCTATGTCATGAAGGACATAAATAATAGCCCCATCATTCCTCCCCATTGGGGTGTATCACAGCAAAACTGGTTTTCCTGGTCATGGCAAGACCTATCAGGGGTAATAAGTCCAGGAGTTACTTTTAAATAGAAACTTCTTTTTTTACTATACATCTTAAAAATAGAATTATGGAGGGAAAAATTAATTGGCACAGCATACTTGGCTCTTGCTTTATGAAATACTGACCAAATCTAATATGAGCTTCCCATATACCAAAACCCAGTATCTCGGAGGTTAAGCTAAACAGAACACTTAACACCTTTTACTCATTCTCTCTCTCCAGTTCCATGACGCAACCAGTTTTTGTTGTTGTTGTTACTATTATGGATAGTTATTAAGCTGACATCTAATATGAACTTCCTTTTACAAAAACAAAATGCAGGTGAATAGTCAGTCTCTGACTACCTTTAGGATTCTATTTTTCTTTTCCCTCTATTCTATTGTTACTTTCTATCACCAATCACCAGAACACTTCCTACATACAGGAAAATGCTGTATCTTATTTCATAACTACCAAGTCCAACACTGGCATGTAGAAACAGCTTTAAATACTAACCCCAAGCTGCTTTAATTACTCTGTGGAGTTTCAAGAATTTTGCTGCTGGTATTTTCTATCACTACCTGGACAGCCCTTACAAAGTACATTATATCAACACTACTAATAAGATGCCCTTGAATCAAAATAAATTGTTGGGTCTCTCCTTTTCTTTGAAGCATAATTGTGTTGGCTTCTATGGGAGGCTCAGAGACAAAGTGATGAAAAAACAAAAAATGAGATCAGCAGCATACCCCATTTCGCAACATGTAGTAATCCAGTGTTCTGCCTGCTTCCAGCCAAATTCCTTTCCTGGGGTCTTCATCGGAGAGAAACAGCCCATAGTCAGAAGCTGGAAGATAAACAGAAAGAAAAATAGAAAACAAAGTGATGATGAAGCCATCACTGACTTCCAGACCCTGAGTCTGCTGACTGGGCAAGAATGTGAGTCTTCTTCACTAGAGAAATGTTTCGTTTTGACACCACCAGGATGAAAGCAGATGCGGAAGAATAAGAGCTAAGCTGTAAAAGCAACACCCTAAGACAAGGTTCATGTTTCTTAAAACCAGCGGGCAGTAGTTGTATTAAAATCTAGGAAAACATCAAGAGCAAAGCAGTCCAAATTTCTTTCTAACTGAATTTGGCTCTGTTCTTCATCACTTGCTATATAAAAACCAGGCCAAGAACCCATGAAGAATCCTAAGACAGACACGGATAAACTAATAAAGTGACCACCGAAGCTCAAGGCCACTAAGGCACACACAGAGGGGCCAACTGGAGCCTTTTCAGTTGGAATGATCCCCCCATCATCCCAACACAGCATTACAGAAGATAAATAAAAGTGCCCTGAGAGATGAGGCCTCTGTCCCCCATGCCACCAAATGATGGAAAAAGTTGGAAAACTAAACTCCATGTTCTCCATAGAAATCCCTTTATCCGATCCAGGAAGTACAAGAGTGGTGACAGGAGGAAAGCAGTATCATTTCCTGTGTAAGGATTTCTCTCGTCTTTAATGGGATTCAAGGTAACCTCAGAAACCCAGGTGAGGGTCAGAGCTCCTGTTGTTTCTTAGAAAAAAAACTTCAAGATCTTTAAAGGCTTGTACTTTTCAAGCTATAAAGCAATCCAACCCAAAGAGGAGAAAAACAGGAATAACAACACCAGAAATGACTGAACAACCATGTTGGAGTTCAGATTGGGAAAGTAAGCAAATTTTATTTCTGAGTGATCTAGAAATAACAGTGTTTTGGAATACTATAAATAATGCTTTAGACCAAAAGATCAGCAGTTTGATAAGACACAGATATTTTGAAGAAGACCCACTCTACCTATAATGATCATTAATGTTATGTTTGATTTTTATGCTTCCAATTTTTAATGTAAGTTTTATACCAGTTTCATACAAAGGTTTATCAGTTTAGGAGTAGACCCAATTTCTCAAGTGTCAGGAAAATAATCACTAAATAAAGGAAGGAAACGTAGAGAGAAGACAAAGGGAAATGAAAAAATTGTATGATTGGCTTTTGTTTAAATTCAGATTAATGGAGGTCAGTGGTTTAACCAAATATTAAACAAAACATATATCACAAATGCCTTTTTATAAAAAAAAGGTTTGAGATAAAATTTATAAAGTCCCTTCAAAGTACTTGACATATAAGTTTTGCCCTGGGTCCTGATGCAGTTCAGGTCTTCTTCAGGCTCCTGGCGATGGAAAGTTTTCATGCATGCGAAACAGGGCTCAGGATATATTAATACAAAACCAGTAACTGTTATAGCAGCTTCATTTGAGATGATGTATCAAAGAGTGACTTGTAAACTGCAAAGCACTATCTGATATACGAGAGGGTCATGCCGATGAGTTCAATCACTCAATGACAGATGTAGTCGCTGTCGTCACAAGAAGGTACACACAGGAAGCGGATAGTGTCCAGGCTAAGAAGACATTTCAGTTTACATATACACATTAGTGGGCATGTGTACCATTCAGAGCCTCCATGTTTTTTGCTTCTAAGAACATACAAACACATTTCAGAAGCCAGCGAATAACCAATGGCTACCTTGTCCAGTTTGTGCCTCAGGTACCCGTTCCCGAATGACTCGACACGCATCATACACGGCCGTAGATGGTTCGAACTGCATGGTCTTCACCACGTTGCAGTGGCGGACACATATCTTTAAGGACAGGGCCACCATCTTCCTAGATGATTTGAAGGCTCTCCTGTAGAATATCTGGAAAACACAAAGAGCCAAACGGTGATAATCATGATAGTTATTTGTCTTGAGGAAAAAATACTAGGCTCTGAATCAGCTTTAAAAATCAAAAGAGACTAGAACAATTAAAGAGAATGCTTTGCATAAAAATACAAATTAAAAACTCAATTTTTGAAATTTCTCAAATAAGACAGCAGCATACAGTTTCAGGGCTAACATTACTATAGTGTGTAAGTAGAATCCCTTGGAAGGAGGGAACACAGAAGTCACCTAGCCACCTTCTCTAAGGCTGCTCCCTACTTGGGGTTTCCTAAAGGGGGTCCATGCAGACTGGGATTTCCAGATGAGAGGCAGAGAGCCTTGGGTGCCCACAGCTGCCTCCTGAAACGCCTCTCTCAGTATCCTCAGTGCCTGGGCCCCCTCCCCACCAGCTCCTGGGGCAGAGGAAGAGCCACCATGCCCTCACAGGTGTTCCTCATGGCAAAGAGTCCACTCCACCACGTGCCAGAAGACCTGAATTCTCGGCCCAGCTCCATCACTAGGAGACTGTAAATCCGAGCAAGGCACTTTGGTCACTCTGCCTCAATTTCCCCACAAATAAAGTAGCTACAGTGATAAGAGCCCTGCATAATTCATGGAAGAACTGAATCCTGAGGGGACAGCAATGCCAGGCCAATGCACGACCATCACTAATGAGGCCAGAGAGGCGGATTTTCAACAGCCAGCGCACCAGACGGCTGCACACTGTTCAGGGGTCTCAAAGTGAAGAAAATGCCAATGCAATTGTTATTTCATCCAAATTACTGGCATATTTTTTGCTTCTCATCCAGGTCAATGGCTTTAGAAAATAGACGAGTTTAGGCTAGGTTTGAATTAATTCATAAATGACTTTTTCAAATTTAAACCCAACAATTTCATGCATTTACTTTAAGTTGGTGGCTTCTAGCTTATTTCAACTACCTGATCTAGTCTATGGTCAGAACCCTACTCCCCCTACTCCCAGCCCAAGACAACCTCCATCAATGCATGCCTTGGGCACAAGAGGGAGAGGCATCTTCCCTGCACCTGAGGATCCACACGGATTTACCTGGCTAACTGTCATCCTGGCAAACAAACTAAGGCTTAATAGTTCGTAGCTATTAAAATGCTAGAGCGGCATGCATAACATAAATCCATGTGAATTTCAAGCTCATCCTCCTTTCTTGTCTTTTATTAGAAAATGTACAGGTGGTAAAGCTGTGGCTTCAGCTCCCTTGATGCCTCTTTCCCACTTGAGGCTGCAAATGCTAAGCAGCAGTGAGGTGACCAACAGGCAGAGGATAGCAGGCTGTCAGGGGCCCAGACTGGGAGTGGGTGCCTCTAGGGCCTCATTTCTTAGCATGCTTGATTGATTGCTGGCTTCCTAACACAGGTGACTGAATCACTGGGATACAGAAGACATTTTAAAACACATGCTCTGCTGTCCGTGGGCAGGGTGTGCACAAACTCTCATGAAGAAACCACTCAGGCCAACCAACTTTCAAGTCCTTCTGACGTCTACTTACATTCTGAATGAATTTTGTGAAAATATTTGTGACTTGAGAAATATTAAGATATACTTCTCAACAAATAATAGCAGTGTTACTGGGAATCTGCCCGAAACTGAATTAACTTACTACATACAGCCTGGGCAGTGGCTGGATGGCTGACGTGGCCGAGTTCAAGACACCTCATGATTTTCCACTTACAATATCAAGGACTTTTAAAGCCCTGTATAAAATGTTCTACCCAACTCTCTTTTTGTAGGCATATTTAACCAACCCACTCCCCAATTAGGGGAAATAAAATTTAAACTCTAAAGACAGACAAATTTGCTATAATGTAGATCACTCCATGGGATAGCTTGTCATGGCGCTTGTGACAATTGTGGAGTTTCCTGAAACACTGAGATCCATGAGCATGGTGGGTGGTAACAGTCAGTGGGGATGGCCGTGGACTTGATGTTGTCGTGGACACCATTTACAGGATGCACCACAGAGGATGATTAATCTCTTCCATTCCCCAGGAATGTGAAGTAGTGTAAGTGTCCCTGCATGAGGGCTGGCCTTCCTAGGCTAATAACTGGGTTCTCTGGAGAGCAAATGAATGGTCCCTGTAGCCAAGCAGAGAAAGATATTCAATCAAAGGGAAAGACAGCGTCATGACATGCAGCCACAGCAGGACAGTAAACACAAGAGCTCAGGATGGAGCAGAAGACACACAGGGGAGTAAGAAGCAAGGGGCGAAGGGAGAAGCAGGGAGCCTGCAGGACAGAGCCGGGGAAACCCAGGAGCGAAGCCCAGAGACGGGAAGCAGAAGGGAAAGAGAAGCACAGAACATGCAGCAGTGAAGGGGAACTCTATCCACAACAACTGGAAACATGAAGAAGCCACTGACGGAGGCGGGGAAGGCTGCTGGAGGCACAGGTTTGGGCTCACAAGTCTCTAATGGGCTTCTCTGGGGCATATTCAGTGTAGCAGGGGAACAGCGCCAAGTACAAAGCAGAAGTGACCGGATTAGTGGGCTACTATCATATTTTAAATTCTTGGGACTAGGAAGATCATCTGGGGCGTGAGCGAGCAGGTGAGCGAGCGAGCGAGGCTCAGAGACCCTGAGTCCTGGAATGATGTTCTGACACCAGGACAAGGAGAAGGACTGACAAGGAGGCTGCAGGTAGGCGAGGGAGGAGAACGGAGAAAAGGCGGAGCCAGGAGAAGGTGTATCTGGAAGGAGGGAGAGAGGAACTGTGAGAAGTGCTGACGCAGTCCAGGGAAGGTGAGGACTGGGGCGCAACTGAGTCTGGCAGCTTGGAGGAGGGTGGGAGCCGAAACACGAGGAGCTTGGCCGAGGGGCGAGGCCAGAGCAGCAGGCTCAGGGGAGACATGAGGAGAGGGCTGGCACAGCAGGCACAGGCCTGTCTCCTGAGGAGCCTGCTGGAAGGGGTGGAGGAACAGACGGTAGTTCTGATTTATGCTTTCAAGGCTCACATTCAGAAGTACGAAGTGTGTGGTTGCTGCCAACTCCATATCTACCCACTATCTATAGAGACACGGTTTCCTCTAATTATGGTTCTAGGGGCAGTCCTAGGACAGCTAAGTGTCCTTCCGGGAAGCAGGAGGCCTCGCCAAACTTGACCTCCACTCCGGGCCTGGCCCGGGCCCATGCAGCTGCCTGGGTCTGCGTGACAGGACAAGAGTGGGAAATCCTTGGTTCAAGGAATGAGCGCTGGATTGGGAGTCTGTGGTTCAGGTTCAGTCCCAGGCCTGCCGATGCCGTGGACCTCTGAGCCCCGTTACTTCTCTGCTTTCTGCTCTTCAGAGAGCAGGAAGCCACCGGATGCCCTGAAAGGAGCTTTCCAATGATTCCAAAGGGATCCCACTGTCTCCTCATCCTAACATCTCACCAGAATGGAAGCCGCTATTCTTAGTTCAGGGTAGATGCTCAATAGAACAAAGGACACCGGGAATTCATTATGAGGTTCGTGTTCTCAACTTGTGTATCATCTCCAAACAAATACTGCCAAAAAGCATCAATATCCTACATGGGAACACATTATATAAAACACTAAAAAAAAACTCAATGCCGTCACCGTGGAAGAGCACTGCACAGTGGTCAAATCCTGACAGGTTCCATTTCTTCTTCCTCTTAGCAATCTGTTTCATTATCACTTAGGGTTCCCAAGCATGAAGTCTGAATCAAGACCAGCAGTTCCTTTTATGGGAAGGTTAAAATGAAGATTATGTACGTAAAAATGCTTTGCAAACTCTAAAATTATGTAGGAAAACAGGTATTTTTATTATTATCATACAAGAGGATCACTGGAACCCACATAAGAAAATCTCATTGAGGTCTGAAATCCAAGTGCATAGTGATTTAATCATCATCCCACAGGGAACATGGCACTGAGCTGTGTCTAGCACCACTCATAACAAGAGATCCTTGCAAAATGAATACTTGCTGGAATTAAGTATCCTGACTTACGGCAAAAAGAAAGCAGGATTAAAGCACTGTGCAACCTAGAAATGTCAACTAAAGATAGTATGTTATTTTCAACACTTGTGCAAAGTCTCACTATTCACTAAAGCCCTGAGAAAATCATGCAGCTCAGACAACATGTGATAAGGCTTGATTCTCCCTCGCCACTGTGATAATTTCAGACAGCAGAGCACTGGGATAGCCTGCTCTGGCTCTCACTTCCACTTTTCTGTATTCTCACCCATTCTGCTAATTCCTGCCTCTCCAGGCTGGAAGCCTAAGAGTGCTGACCAGGTTCCTTTTTCTGGTTTGGCTGCAGAAAAGCTTAGAGCCAATGTGTGTACTGTTTCTTGCAGTGCTGTTATAGTCTAATCCACCTCTCTTCTTACGATCACATCCTTGTTATTTTTTTCTTTTATCCCAATTTGAATGTGTGCTATTTTGTTGGACCTTAAGTCCTTTTGCTTGTTTGTTTGTTTTTGCAAAAAAAGACAGGGCATAAATTCATAAAAGATGCATTCCTTTCCTTTTCATAATCTCTTCTCACTCTGACCATTTTTGCTCTAATTATATACAAGGTCAGACAATTAAGTCTGTGAACTTATCCTAGAAAAAGTGCTACATACCTCATCCCTGAATATCACTATGGTCACCTTCGAATTACTCCCCTTGGGAAGCTATGCACCGACGCCAGCGCCTGGTCCACCCTTCAAAGCAATTTTGGAACTCTTTTTCTGGAATGGCCATCAGAGCTGTAGTTGTATTACCCTTGATGTCCTGAATGTCATCAAAATGTCTTCCTTCCAATATTTCATTTATCTTCAGGTAAAGAAAGAAGTCACTCGGGGCCAGATCAGGTGAGTAGGGAGGGCGTCCCAATACAGTTATTTGTTTAATGGCTAAAAACTCCCTCACAGACAGTGCCATGTGAGCTGGTGCACTGTCATGATGCAAAAGCCATGAATTGTTGGCAAAAAGTTCAGGTCATCTAACTTTTCCATGCAGCATTCTCAGCACTTCCAAATAGTAAACTTTGCTAACTCTTTGTTCACTTGGTACAAATTCATAATGAATAATCCCTCTGATATCAAAAAAGGTTTGCAACATCATTGCAACAAGTTGGCAAACTTAATTGTCAGACTTTCATATGTGAAAGTCACCTGGATCAACATGGAAACCCTTCTGTGGCATCCACTGTGGAAGATGAGCCAATGGAACCAGTGTTGAAACCCAGACATTAACCTCTTAAAGTAAACACTTTTCAGACCCAGGGAGCTGTAAACAGCCTGGTATAACGGCAGAAGTGCCGGCTGCCCAGCCTCACCCAGTTCACCCTGGAACAAACAAGCCCAGCTCAGCCAAGACCTCCTTCTCTCTCAAAGAAATGACTACCATTGGTCAAGATAGAAAACCACCCCTTGGATCTCTGCCCTGATAAGTGAGGGCCATGAGGTGTTCCAACCCCACCCCACTTTACCAGTTGCCATACTGAGTTGGTTACTTAACTACAATCTGCCTCAGTCTCCTCCTCTATAAAATAGGAGACAATAATAGATCTACCTGTAAGGTAGCTAGAGAATTTAAAGAGTTACTACATGTCAAAGGCACATAGAAAGTGCCAGGTCAGGATTGGTTATTATCAATATGAGTCATGGGGGTTGGAGAAACACTGGAGGCAGCATACTGTATTCAGCTACCACCTGAGTTGCAAAATTCATCTTATGATTTATTTTGTATCGGTTAATACTAGACATTATAAGCATTAGGGAGCAAACATAGACAAGATTCCTGTCTAGATGGAGCTCACCTTCTAGTAACTTTATTTACTATACAGTTCCTGTGTTCATCCTTGTGCAAGTCATATTAAGTGCTTTTTCTAAACGCAGAACTATCTAAGGAAGAGGCTGAGTGTGTTTGTGAAGCAGGTAACTCCTAGCACCTAGGCTGTTCTCTCTGAGGTCAGCTGGATTCCCTCAGCCCCAAAGAAAAAAAATAACACCTGATGGAGCAGGGCTCCATCAGTAGGCCCCTGTGAGGGGCAGCCTGTGGGAGGTGCCATTAATTCTGCACACTCCCCTACAGAGCACAGGCATGCCACTCAGCTGGCAGGACCACAGAGCCAGGCCATCATGCCTCCGTGGGCGCCTAGATCTTCAAGGGAGTAAGAGCTGCTTCTATCTGTTCTCTCCCTCCAGCCACTGACTCCATTCTGACCCGTTCACTGGAAGACTGCTACACCCAATTACAATGTCAGCATAAAACGTGGGCCTATATAAAAGCTATCACTCATCTGTGTTTACATCTCCATCTCCTGTGAACAATTCTGTTCTCTCAAAGAAATGCCCTAGAAAGAGCTTTCCCTTTTCTCTATCCCTTACCTGCTCCTCTGCAAGGGAGGAAGGGGGCAGTAGCTCATCTGACAAGTGAAAACCTGTAATGACTGGTTCACAGCTACCAGAGGTGCTTCAAAAGCAAAAGCCAGGGTCTTGCTCCTGGTCTTGCTCTCCTGGGCTGTCTGTGCTCAGGTACCTGGGGGCTCACCTTGAATGTTCAGACTCCACATACTGAGTCCACCAGGCATACACAGGTGCCTGTGTCACTACCTAGGAATGTAAGTCAGGTCAACTGTTCACTGGGAGCCAGGTATCTTTAATTCAAAGAGGGACCAGGAGACAAGAGGGCCGAGTATCCCATTTTGATCTCACCTGTAGTCTAGCTTTATCAGGGAGCTACAGGCATTCCTTGATAATCTTGTCTCTCTACTGGGCCCCTCACATCTCTTCCCAACTAGTGAAAGCCCTGAGGGCAGAGCCTGAGTGGAAAGACTCCCCTAGTCTGCCACATCCACAGCTTGTGCGAGCTCCAGCTAATAAGCAGCTCAGGGAAAACAGTAAGCAAACACAGCTGACATGGTTTTCCACATGGCTAACAGTCCACTTAGAGCAAGACCAGAATGATCATGCTCCCCTTTGCAACCAGGGTGGGGAGACCAGAAAACCAGGGAGAACATTCCCGTTAGAATCTCTCTTGAGTTCTCCCTCAGGGAGGCCGAGACTATTATTTGACTCTGAATGCTTCAACTAGAAATAAGTCATTAAAAGGCTGGGTGGTAAAGGAGCATAAGAGAAATGACAAACCATCCACACATGTGTGAACTTAGCGGCAGGCCAGGCAAGTCAATAAAAATGCCAGCCAACCGGCTGGCACCCAGGGCTGCTTTGCTAACCCCATATGTGCCCCTTAACCCACAGGGCTACCACTGTGTACTCTTGCCTGTTCCCGATACACTCGTTATAAGAATCACAAGTCCACAACATGGTACCAAGGAATACATTTGCCATGAGAAGTCCATCTCCCCCTTTGAGAGCAAGGGCTGCGTTATCAGAGCCACCTTTGGATCTTGAGGCCCTAGCACAGTGGCCAGCCCACAGCTGATGCTTCAGAAATGTCTGTGGAGTTAATACATACTCCATGGAAAGATTTAAACAGATTTTAAAAAATTAGTCACTAGGAATTATTCACACTAACATCATCACTGAAAGATGACCAGAGGGCCAACACCCAGCAGACCCAACTATTCCTGTTCATCAACAGTCTGTTCCATGGGCCACAGAAGCTTAACTTCGTGGTTTACAAGATGAAGTCCTCCAGCTTGGCAAGTGAGAAACTCAACAAATAATCACAGCGACATCAGTCAGGAATACTTAGAAGCTCCCCAAGGGCAGGGACCACGTGTACTGCTCACCATAGTGCCTGCCTCAGAGAAGGGCTTAATATGTATTTATTTAATGCACGGATGGAGGGCAAATCGGCATTTTCTACCTCCACTAAAAGAACCAATAAGCATGCCTACAACATGGAAAATAGAATGATGGGAAAAGACTTTTGATATTGTTTTCTATTTTCAGATGAAGAAACTATAATCTTGAGATCAGGAGACCTTCTCAAGGTCACACTGCTAGAAAACCACAACCAGACCTTCACGCATTGCCACAACAAACAGAATCAGCTATGCATGTGCTAAGACTGGAGCCTGCCGACAAGCCTCCCAACTTCCCCTCCCATCCCCAGTAGGCTCCTTGCACTGGCACCTGAAATTCCATCATTAAATACAAGGCGTGATCACAAAATACGGCAAATATACAAATAAAACAAAATTTATTACAGTAAAAGACAATATTATTAATCCCCCTCACAATACCCATCCTTGCTTCGAACACACTTATTCCATTGTTCTTGCCTCTTCCTGAAGCAGTTCTGGAAGTTCTCTTTCGTGAGTGTCTTGTTGTGCTGTTGTAGGTGTCTCAATGTCCTGAATCATTTTGATTTTGGGGGAGAGCCACAAGTTGCACAGTGCCAGACCCGGTGAATAAGGTGGATGAGGACACACTATAATGTTTTTATTTGACAGAAACTACCGTACCAGAAGTGATGTGTGATATAGAGCCTTTCCATTGTGATCAAAACATATGGTGAAGGCTGCTGCTGAGTGCCATCCAACGGAAAGTCAGGGAACTTCAATACGGGAAGCGGCGCATCGAACCTTAGTAACAGTGTGTGACAAGTTTCGACTTGTTTGGTGTAGTCAGTTGGGGGGTGTGAGCTATCGTTGAGAGAGGGTGTGTTTTAAAGTGTGCCGTAAATCATCCTCCATCATGACAACACTCCGTGTCACACATCGCTTCTGGTATATAGCAATTTCTATCAAATAAAAACATTACGGTGTATCCTCATCCACCTTATTCAGTGAATATGGCACTGTGCGACTTCTGGCTCTTTCTCAAAGTCAAAATGATTCAGGACATCGAGGCAGCCATGACAACACAACCAAAGGCACTCAAAAAACAGGACTTCCCAAAGTGCTTCAGAAAGTGGCAAGAACGATGTGAATAAGTGTGTTCGAAGTGAGGGAGAGTACTTTAAGGGGGATTAATGGCATTGTGTCTTTTAATGTAAATTTTGTTTTATTTAAACATTCACCATATTGTTTGATCATACCTCATATACTATTGGTCATCAAGAATTGTTCCCAGTTAAACCTTACTGTAAAAGCAGATATTTGCATTTATCAACTATCACTGTCTTAGAACGTTGTGTTTCAGAATCTTTCAGGCACATTGAGAGCTGCCCTTTATTAAAGATGATGCCTAACTACCAGGAAATTCGGAGGGAGGGGTACTTTACTGCAGACCAATCCAGAACTCTGGCACTGCTGAGAAAGGGCAGTGAGCAGAGACGTGCAGGAAGAAAACCCAGAGAAAGGAAGGGGAGCAGACCCTATGTGTTCGTAGTGTTATAATTTTGCTTGGAGGTGTTTTTTTAAAATGTATGGGCCATCTGGTTCAAACTGCTCAGCCCAAGGGTCAGGGCCTCCTGTCCACCCATTTCCCATCTCCCACTCACACTGTAAGAACTCTCCATTTTAACAAAAATTGATGTATTTTCAATCCCTGCATAACTGCCTCTGTTTTAGCCTATGTCCTGCCTGTCTGAAATGCATCACCTGTTTTTTCTACCCTTTGAGCTCAACACCAACCTTTGCTTCCATAAACTAGTTGTTCCAACCACCTCACAGCCACCTCTGCTCTCCTACATCTGTAACTCTTGTCCAGCACCAGCCTTCCTGGATTAAAGTCCCCCAGAGGAGCAGACAGGAACGGCTACACCTAATTGGCACCATCGAGTTCCATGGTACTTGCATTGATGTCTTTTCCCTTGATGTGCTCAGTACGTTACAAAGTAAATTTTTTTTTTTTGCATCCCCATTTCACAGATAAAGACAGAGGATCTGGGAAGACAGGTGAATTCCTGGCCCGTGTATGGAATATATTGCTGTTTATTGTTAGACCCCTAAAAAGGCTGGCTTTCCAGCAACCTCACTGTTTACCTACAGTTTCTGGGACAGCTGAATAAGCACCCACACATCTCTGTCCTCTTGGAGTCTACCTTCCAGTCCCGCTATTTTCTTCCTCAAAGGAAGCTCCAAGTTAAACTCTGATTTTTAACCCTTTTATATCCTAATTCAAATGGTTTGAAACTGTTCACAAAAAGATATGATAAAAAATGAAAGGTCAGATCCAAGAAAAAAGGAAGAAAAATAAAAATGATGGTCAAGATCAGGAGATTTGTGAATTATTTACCATTCTTTTGGATAACTAGGAATAAACTCATCCCATTATTGGTTTCCTTCTGGCCCTTGGTGACAAGCCTATAAAATCCCAGAAAAACAGACTCTCTAGGCTACTGCTGAAGCTGATAAACACAAACTTTGTCACTAAGGCACACACCACCAGGATGGGTATAGGTAGACTAGCTTTTACTTGGGTAACAGAGAGCTTTGTTCTACAGTGATCTGGAAAAAAACTGTTCGATGTGTTTGAGATGGAACCTGGAAGAAAGTGTGAAAAGAACTGAATAACAAGGTCCTTTTCAGGTCATCTTCCTCATGCCTGGGCTTAAATTCAATGTTAAAATAGTGTACACCCAACTGGAGGGTATCAGCCAAAGCAGCGTGGATTTAAGACTGTGAAGTAACAACGCGAACCATCGTGCTTGGCTTCACTTCAGAGACTGAAGAAATCTCCCACTTCCAGCTCCATTCCCTTTCACTGACAGGGTCTTCATGGCTGACCTCTGAGCAGTGGGAAAAAGGCTGCCAACCCACAGCATCACACATCACTCAAAAAGGCAATAGTGCATGGTTTAGGCAACGATGGATTCTGAAGAAAGAGAGAATGTTAAAAACATAACTCTCGTCACTTACTTATGTTAATCCATCAGCCATACACCAGAGGGGCATTGGGTAGAGCCCGGGCCTAAGATTCCGAAGAACCGAAGCTTGACTCAAAGTTACATTTCTGGAGGTTCAAAGTCCATCGGCAAATTATCATAGTGCCAATCCAGCATGCATGCCATGAGATTAGATCTTCCAAAGGATCCACATTTTCTATGACCCCTCAGCTTCCCTGGTGGTCTAGTGGTTAGGATTCGGCGCTCTCTCTATGACCCCTCATTTCCAGATCACTCTCATTTTATGTCTCAAAATTGCAATATTTCAGTTAATCTAAATCTAGCCTGTGGAATCCCCAATCTCAGATGTAAAAGTCATCAAGTCCAGCTCTCTGCAGGATATGTACATCTTCGCAGTAACCTTCCCATTCTCCTGAATGTAGGAAGTAATAATACATATATTTTTTAAATCTCTAATAATAGCAACAGACATGTAAGTGATTATGTCCTGGCACTGATTCTAAGTCCTTTGTAAATGGATGAAATCATTGAGTCTTCAACATAACTCCATGAGTGCTAACGAGTGCAGACTTCAGGCAAGGCAGCCAGAACACAGGGGTGAGGTGGCTTGACAGAGGCCACGGTGCTGGGGGTTCTGCCTTCTATTAGATTCTGTTTATATTCTGTTCGACTCGGGAAAATAAATACAGTACTTGTGTGAGAAGAGCTGTAAAATGGGTGAAACATGTATTGTCAATAATGTTTTTATAATTAACAATTGGACTTTTGCATGTTGCATGATTCTACGTCATACACTAAACTAAGCACTTTACTTAATCATTCAGTTGAGAGAGATGCTATTTAGCCTGGACAATTGGGCTGAAGAGGTTATGTCTTCTAAGTAACAGGCACACACAGGAGGAAGGGGAGGTTTAAACCAGGTCTGTCAGAATCCAGACTTCCATGTCTGGCCCCACCCCACCCAAAGATAAGCTCTGCTGACATTTTGACATATCTCCTTCCAGGGCTCATGCATAATTTTATGCAGTTGAGATGACACGCTCTATATAATTCTGTATCCTGATTTTCCCTGCATTCTAATTATACAATAATCATTTCCCACAGTACTGCAAACTTATTAGAAATGTTTTTTAATAGATAATATTGGAGTGCAAGGCATCATAATTTACTTAGCTGAATCTTTGTTTCTGTGTATATCAGCTATTTGTAAGTTTTCACTAATATAAATAAGACTGCAATAGGATTTTTCAACTTAAACATGTTCGTTCTTCATTCAGATTTTCTTAAGACAGATTTCTTTTTTGAAAGAACTCATAAATATTTTTAAAGAGCAACCCAGAAGATACTAAGGCAACATGAAAAAATGAAATCTGAATGTATACGTTTCAGCAGTTTGATTTATGGGTTAGCTAAATGAATAAGCATTAACAACTGGGAAAGCCAATAATCAATCTAGATTTTATAGTTCAGTCTACCACAGAACAATCCTGCTAGCAAGGGCTCAGGCTGCAAGAGACTATTATCAAAGACCGAGTTGACAAAGGCAGGAACAGGGGGGGAAAAATCTGAAATGGGCAGTAAACCAGATTTTCAGAAAAGAGGCAGAGAGAAGATAGATGTTTAATGAATTTTAAAACATATTGCGAACAGTGAAAATGACAGACAGACAGAAGAAAGGCTTGGACTAGACTTTACTAAAGAAAATAGGTGAAGATGCACAATAAATATCAATGTTCTGTTTTCTATAAGCCCAAGTTTCTAGAGCTGCCTACTGGATTGAACCTGAATTACAAAAAAAGATATTAACTAAATTGAAGTGTTGTGGAATACCATTTTCCTATACTTAATAGAATAAAGCCAAATCAGAAGTCTTGCCAATTTCATCAGTGAGTTATGGGTAAGATTTACATTTCCAAATAACAAAACCATAACAAATTTGAGTCTGTCTACATAAATATTACTTCATCAGGAGCACAGGGAAGAAATAAATGTGTCCCCGTGGGAGATGACATGAAATGATGAACTCTTGACAGCAAAGCTGAGTACAGCATACTATTTTAAATCATTATTTTAAGATAGTTTCAACATGTATTTTCTGCCTCTACAACTTGGACTAGTTCTTGGAAAACAATTGCAAAACAAATATAAAACTTA
This sequence comes from Hipposideros armiger, assembly GCF_001890085.2. Lineage (NCBI taxonomy): Eukaryota > Metazoa > Chordata > Mammalia > Chiroptera > Hipposideridae > Hipposideros > Hipposideros armiger. Next base: position 2,189,904 of record NW_017731497.1, on the reverse strand, counting down.
AGATAAAATTGGAAAAACAACAGAGAAACGCAGAGACCAGTCAACAGAGAGGGGGCCAAAGGTTAAGGATCCCTACAGAAATGGCAGGATAAAGAATTTCCTGCCTTTGCAAGTGTGAGTTCCTCATTATACTACAATATCTTGTCATCTGTCAGTCTTGGCTTGTCCTCCAAAGTAACACCTAACAGTTTGTTACTGGTTGAATTGTGTCTCCCCACCCCCTAAAATTCATGGTAACGTCCTAATCTCTAGAACCTGAGAATGTGACCTTATTTGGAGATAGGTATTTACTTACAGAGATAATCAAGGTAAAATGGGGTGATTAAGGTGAGCCCTAATCCACAATGGCTGGTGTCCTTATAAAAAAGGGAAATTTGGACACAGAGACACATAGCAAGGGAGGAACAATGTGAAAAGATATGGGAAGACCACAGCCAGCTACAAGCCAAGGTGCAAGGCCTAGAACAACAGATCCTCCCCTCACAGCCCTCAGAGGGCTGAACCTTGATCTTGAACTTCCAGCCTCAAGAACTGCGAAATAATAAATTTTTGTTGGTGAAGCCACCCAGTTTGTAGTTCTTTGTTATAGCATCATTAGTAAATTCAGGTTTTAATTAGTACAATTTTCCTAAATGTAGGAAATAAGTACAATTTTGACATGAATTGACTAACAGTAGAGTCATCTCTTGTTATCCATGGGGGATTAGTTCCAGGAACCCCTGCAAATACCAAAATTCCCATATATAAAGTGGCATAGTATTTGCATATAACCTATGCACATCTTTCTGTATACTTTAAATCACCTCTATCTGATTTATAATCCCTAATACAATGTAAATGCTATGTAAAAGGCTGTTATACTATATTGTTTAGGGAATTATGAAGAGAAAGTCTGTACATGTTCAGTACTGACACAACCATTGTAGGCCTAACTACAATGTACACAATGTACAAAGTACATTGTACAAAGTACACAACACCAACAACTTAATTTTTTTTCAATTATTTTTGATTCATGATTGGTTGAAACTATGGACGCTGACCCCATAGACAGAGGACTGACTGCATAGTCAAATATATGTAGAAATCTGTGGGGAAATTATATACATGTTGTCTTTATGAACATGTAAATATAGGCATTGGTGCAGATATTGATGTAGGCATATATTGGGTTGTTGGAAAAGTCATGACGTATTTTGTCTGTTTTTCAAAGGCCATTTATTTATATAAAGAATAAAGATCAATCAATGATATATTGCCCGTTTTGTTTGATAAGCTTTTGCCATCTTTCAGTGCACTTCATATTCCTCGTTCATAAAAGAACCTGTCTTTATTTGCGAAAAACTGAACAAGGTGCTGATTTACAGCCTTATCTGAATTGAATGTTATACCACGCAAGGAGTTTTGAAGAGAGTGAAACAAGTGGAAGTCTGACGGCGCAAGGTCAGGCGAGTATGGTGGGTGTGGCAACACATCCCATCCAAGCTCCAATAATTTTTGACAGGTGATCAAACTTGTGTGTGGTCTTGCAATGTCGCAATGGAACACAACTCCTTTACAATTAAGCTCTGGACGTTTCTGAATAACGGATTCGTTCAAACTGTCCAATTGCCAACAGTACACATTCGAATTGATTGTTTGGTTCCTTGGTAGGAGCTTGAAAAACATAACACCTTTAAAAATCACACCACACTGAGAGCATAACCTTCCTCTGATGAATGTCTGCTTTCGATGTCGTTTGAGGCGAATGATCACATTGGGACCAAGACCGTTTGCACACCACATTGTTGTAAACAATCCACTTATCATCACCAGTTATCAGTTGCTTCAAAAAAGGGTGATTTTCCTCACGTTTAATGAGCATATTGCAGATGTTTATATGCACTGTCAAATGGACTTCCTTGAGTTCATGCGGAACCCAAATATCGAGCTTGCTTACGTATCCCAGCTTCTTCAGGTGGTCATGAACGCTTGAATGATGGATGTTCAACGTTTCTGCAATCTCTCATGTCGTGTAACGTCAGTTTGACTTTGTCAATGCCTTTATTTTGTCGTCATCAACTTCAGTGGGCCTCCCTGACCCAGGAGCGTCGCTGAGATAAAAATCACCAGCATGCAATTTCGTGAACCATCGTTGGCACTGACGTTCTTGTAGAGCATTGTCACCGTAAACTTTATGCAACTTTTTACAAGCTTGATGCGCGTTCTTCCCTTTATGGAAGTAAAACAGTAAAATATGGCAAAAATGCACAGTTTGGTCTTCCATGTTCAACTTGTAAAGTCTCCAAAATTCAACAAAATCGCTCAATTTATTTTTTAGAATGAAGCTAGAACTGTCAGCTGTCAAATGACATAGCAATAACATAGATGCGAATGACTCTGGTACTTCCAAACATGAACTAGTGCCATCTGTTGCAAACATGCATCATGACTTTTCTGACAACCCAATAGATATAGACATAGATATATAGCTATATTCTTTCCAAGGTCACAAAGCTAGCAAGTGATGGGTAATGGAACTCTAACCTGGGTATATCTACCTCCAGAGTCCATAGCCTTGCTACAATACCACCCAACAAAACTAGATTGCAATGTGAAAAATGCTTGTCATAGGATGGTACGATTGAAGACACATGTATGCAGAATTTAGGGTTCTTACAGGCAAATATGGAAGGGACTATGTAAGTGTTTTATTGGAGTGGTGTGTGTGTGTGTGTGTGTGTGTGTGTGTGTGTTATATTACCTCACTATAAAACTCTCAAACTTTGAAGGACCACAGATGGATTAGTTGTGCTACAGAAGGCATTCTAACTTAAATAAGAATTCACTAAGAGAGCCCTCTTAAGAATTCACATGTTGAGTCCCATTGTTTGTCATCAAGTTCTCAGGCGATTGCTGCCTTTAACTCTTGGTCCCACCGAAGATGATCATAAGGGCACCAGGCATAAGAATGCTCAGTCTGCTCCATTATTTCAGTGGGCCTCAACTCTGTCAGGGTTGGTTCCAATTTTAAAATTCTTGGCTACATTTTCAAAAAGATTATATTTACTACTCAAAATACATATATTTGTAATAGTCAACTTTCCAGTTTCTAGTCATCAAAAACCTCTCCCTGATCAGGATGTATAACCACTTTCTCCACACAGGGTTATAACTCAAGCCAAACAAAAGAGCACAGCTTTCCCTGCCTGCCCACCCACCTTCAGGATTTCTCAAATGGAGAAAGCATGCTTAAGGACCCTCCACGCAAGAAAGCGCTGCTTTGATTTACATTCCTTGAACTGTATTTCATATACCCATGACAATATTGTGACTACTAATTTGTGCTTTCTGATCCCTTTACCTTCTCCCCCACCCACACCTCCTGTCTAGCAACCATCAGTTTTTCCCCCCTATATCTCTGAGTCTATTTGTTTTGTTTGTTCGTTTATTCTGTTAAGATACCACATATAAGTGAGATCAATGGTATTTGTCTTTCTCCGTCTGACTTATTTCACTTAGCAAAATATTCTCTAGGCCCATCCATGTCGTTGCAAATGGTAAGATTTCATTCTTCATTATGGCCGAGTAATACCCCACTGCATAAATGTACCACAGTACATTTTTATCCAATTGTCTATCGATGGGCATTTCGGTTGTTTCCATGTGTTGGCTATTGTGAATAGTGCTGCAATAAACATAGGGATGCATATATTTTTTCAAATTAGTGTTTTGGATTTCTTTAGATCAGCGGTTCTCAACCTTCCTAATGCTGCGACCCCTTAATACAGTTCCTCATGTGGTGGTGACCCCCAACCATAAAATTATTTTCGTTGTTACTCTATAACTGTAATTTTGCTACTGTTATGAATTGTAATGTAAATATATTTTTGTTTTCCAATGGTCTTAGGCGATCCCTGTGAAAGGGCCATTCGACCCCCAAAGGGGACGCAACCCACAGGTAGAGAACCACTGTATAGATATCCAGGAATGGAATTGCTGGGTCATAAGGTAGTTCCATTTTCAATTTTTTGAGGTACTTCCATACTGATTTCCATATTGACTGCACCAATCTACAATCCCACCAATAGTGCACAAGGGTTCCCTTTTCTCCACATCCTCATCAACAGTAGTTGTTTGTTGATTTATTGATGATAGCCATTCTAACTGGTATGAGGTGATATCTCACTGTGGTTTTTATTTGCATTTCTCTAATGATTAGTGAGGTTGAGCATTTTTTCATATGCCTGTTGGCCATCTGTATATCCTCTTTAGAGAAATGTCTCTTCATGTCCTCTGCCCATTTTTTAATTGGGTTGTTTGTATTTTTGGTGTTGAGTTGTGTAAAGTTTTTTTATAAATTTTGGATATTAACCCCTTATTAGATGTATCATTGGCAAATATCTTCTCCCATTCAGTAGGCTTCCTTTTTGTTTTATTGATGGTTTCCTTTGCTGTAAAAAAATTCTTTAGTTTGATGGAATCCCACATGTGTATTTTTTTCTTTTGCTTCCCTTGCCTGTGGGGATATATCAATAAAAATACTACTAGGGTAACTTCTGCAAATTTATTTCCTATGTTTTCTTCCAGTAGTTTTATGGTTTCAGGTCTTATATTTAAGTCTTTAATCCATTTTGAATTTATTTTTTATATGGTGATAAAAAGGTGGTCCAGCTTCATTTTTTTGCATGTGTCGGTCTAGCTTTTCCAGCACCATTTATTAATCGATAATGCTGTAAAGATTATGTAGGATGCCAGATGGGCACTGGACTTATTAGGGAGACTACTTCATAGACTGTAGATGCCTGACCACTGCACTATATGTTGAATAATATTGAATGTCAATTATAATTATATATATATATATATATTATAAATAGAATCACGGGATGTGGAGTACAGCATAGGAAATATAGTCCATTGTAACAGCTATATACAATGGGTAGTAGATTGGGGGGGTTATTATTTTGTGAGGGGTGTAAATGTCTAACTATTACACTGTTTTGTACACCTGAAACTAATAAAAAAGAAAAGAAAGCACGGCTTTGCTTTTAAGCTCCCTGCCCAGGCCTGCACCCTCCCCAAGAAAGGCAGGTGGGCACCTCTTGGGGCTGAGCTCTGAGCAGCTCCCAAGGTTTTTATCCATTACTGTGGTTGTCAAACCAGGAGCACAGGAGCAGCGACCCAGGCAGACAGGGCTGAAGCCAAGACTGAGAGAAAGGAAGAGAGACCAGGTACAGAGAGGGATGGGAAGCTAGGTGGGAGGGAAGCTGCAAGCCAAACTCATCTATTTGCCTTTTGGGGGACATTCAATTACATACCCATGTTCCCCTGTTACCATCCTGAGTGAGAAAGGGCTGGCTAAATTTCAATGCCCCAGAAAAAAAGAAAAAGATTATTATATAATGGAAAATGCTTTTCTTTTGATCTTTCTTCTTTTCCATTTACCTTTGAAAAACATGTATAAAATTTACCGATGGAAAAAAAAAAAGTCTCTTCATTCTCTTTGCCTCCCAGTGGTGAATCTCTCCATGATGAGCCAGTTTAAATGTCAGAAGAAAAATGCATCTTCTCAGAAAAACATAAATATTTATAGATAGCATTACTCCATCACTGCTGAAATCTTAAACAGAGCTGTTTCTCCATTCTCTTCTTTATTGATTGTTATGTGGTACATAATAAACAGAAAACAACAACAACAAAAAAATGGTAATGGTAAAATTCAAATCACCAGGTCATGCATCAGATAAATGCAAACCAAAAAAAAAAAAAATCATTAAATCTCTTTGTGATATATCCCCAGGGAGCGGTAACAGAAACAAGAAATCAATGTCAAAAGAAACCCAGCCTCACACCATTAGAGTGTGGCTGCTCAAGTACCTTCATTTGTGATGAGAGTCTCCAAGTCTACGGAATTCCTCCTCTGAGATACATGCTCCTAGAACTAAGTTCCACTGACTAGCCTGACTCTGTGGCCAGTGGCAAACAGTTGAAATGTACTGGGATGATCATATAACAAGGTCCAGGGGGAATAAGGGTATGTGTCAAATCCTCACTCAGCTCTAAAAATGTTTGGTTGGCCCTCCTCAAATTTCTTGCCCTCCATTAAACTCAGATCTTAAGATTCAGTCTTAAACTCAGGTCTGTTTTCTGGATCCCTCTTCTGGCACCTAAAGTCTGGCTCTGCCTGCATGGCCTGTCCTCTTACCAAGTGATCAAGCCAACCTGGGAATAAGCAAAAACAAGATTACTCGGTGCCATATTCGTGCAGCTCTTCCAATCGATATGAAAGAGGTCCAATTGTATTATCAACTAGCTCTACTGGCTTAATTTTTTTCAATATCAATTAATATAATCATTACAATAGGCTAAAACAGAAAAATCACACAATCATATCAACAGATGCAAAAAAAGCATCGTGTTGAAAAAAATCCAGTACCCATTCATGATAGAAATTGTCAGTAACCTAGGAATAGAGGAGAACTTTCTCAGCTTGATAAAGGCTATCTACAAAAAGCCCATAGCTAACATTATACTGAATGGTGAGAAACTTGAAGCTGTCCCACTAAGATCTGGTAAAAGGTAAGGATATCCCTTCTCACCACTCCTTTACAACACTGCACTGATGTCCTCACTAATGCAATAAGACAAGAGACAGAAATAAATGGTATACATACTGGGAAGGAAGAAATAAAACTGGAAGTGACGTGACACTCTATGTAGAAAGAATTGGAGAAAAAACAAAAAAAACCAAACCAAAAAAAACCCCTCCTAGAACTAATAAGTGATATTACTTGGTTGTAGGATTCAAGTTTAATATACAAAAGTCAATTGCTTAACTATATAGCAACAATGAACAAATGGAATTTGAAATTAAAAACACAACACCATTTACATTAGCACCCCCCAAAATGAAATACTTAGGTATAATCTAACAAAACATATGCAAGATCTATATAAGAAAAACTACAAAACTTGGATACAGGAAATCAAAGAAGAAATCAATAAATGGAGAGATATTCCATGTTCAAGGATAGGAAAACTCAATATTGTCAAGATGTCAGTTCTTCCCAACTTGATCTATGGATGCAATGCAATTCCAATAAAAATCCTAGCAAGTTATTTTATGGGTATCTAACAAAGTGATTCTAAAATTTATATGGAGTAACAAAAGACCCAGAATAGCCAATACAATATTGAAGAAGAACAAAGGTAGAGGACTGATGTTATCTGACTTAAAGCCGTACTATAGTACTCCCATGTTCATCGCACCACAATAGCCAAGGCATGGAAACAAACTAAGTGTCCGTCGATGGATAAATGGATAAAGAAAATGTGACGTGTGTGTGAGCGCGCGTTCTGTCATTTGCAACAACATGGATGAACCTGGAGGACATTAAGTGAAGTGAAATAAGCTGGACAAAGAAAGACAAATACCACATGGTATCACTTATATGTGGAATCTAAAAAGAAAAAAGTAAAAATACAAACAGTAGCAAAGTGGATGGCTATAGTTGATAACACTGTATTATATAATTGAAATTGTAACTTAAACATTCATATATATATATATATATATATATATATATATATATATATGGTGATGGGTGTGTTAATAACTGGATAACGGGCTCCTTTAACAGTATATACATAT
>NW_017731497.1:2146010-2181066 GCF_001890085.2 Hipposideros armiger | reverse complement strand
CACCTATGAGAGTAGCCAAAATCTGGAACACTGACAATGCCAAATACTGGCAAGCATGTGGAGTAACAGGAACTCTCACCCATTGCTGGTGGGAACGCAAAATGATACAGCCACTTTCGAAGACAGTTTGGCAGTTTCTTACAAAACTAAATAACACTTACTCTTACCATACCATCCAGCAATCATTCCACTTGGTATTTACACAGAGTTGAAAACTTATATCCATATAAAAACCTGCACATGGATATTTACAGAAGCTTTATTCATAATTGCCAAAATCTTGACAGCAACCAAGATGTCCCTTCAGTAGGTGAAGGAGTTAATAAACTGTGGTACATAGAGACAATGGATTATTATTCAGTGCTAAAAATAAATGAGTATCAAGATTTCTGGTCAAGATGGCCAACAGGTAAACACTGTGCTTATTTCCTCTCACGACCACATCAAAATTACAAGTAAACTATAGAACAACCATCACTGAGAATCACCTAAAGTCTAGCTGAAACAAAGCCCTTCTTTGTTGAACTCTCCCACCTCCCACACAAGTGGCCACCATATCTGCGTCTCCATCAAGGTGGCTAACACTGTTCATTCACCCTGCCCTGGTGATTCCCTGAGACCCTGCCTCACCCAATTTGCAGACCCACCGAAGCCTCTTCCAATGGCTTTTCCATACAAATGGCCAATCATAGCTCATGCTACAGACTTTCCAAAAATCTCTCAAAGGTTCACAAAACTCAAATAAGCAGCAACTGGCTTCGGTATGTCCTGTATCTCTTGCTAAGCAGCCCAATGCCCGACATTAGCAATAGCTGGCTTTGGTTGGCAGCTTGGCCTCTCAAGGCACCTCTACACCCAGTACAGGCGGCAGCCATCTGCATATTGTTTTGTGGCTCATTTCAGGTGGCCACAGGCAGGGCATAGGCTGCAGCTGAACTTGGCCTGTAGTGGGTCCCCTCCTGGGAGGCCTTGCAGCTGACATGCCCAGTGGCCTGCTTTGGACGGAGCAGGCACATCACCTGGCCACCTCCAAGGACTACACACCCAAAGGGCAGCCTGGGCAGGCACCAGAGCTCTGCTAAAGAGAATGCTGCTCTGTAGGGTCAGCCCCTGCATCATAGCTCCTTCACAGCCAGTCCTCATAACCAGTCAGCCTGAGGGTCAATCCCTCTCATTGATATGCAAATAGCAACCAAGCTTCAAGTACAACAGGAGGACACACACAACCCACACAAGGGACACACTTGGAGTGCCCAGCTTAGGTGACCAAGAAGTCTGTGCCACTGAATCCCACAGCACACTTACTACATAAGGCCACTCCACGAAGATCAGGAGACATAGCTGCCCTATGTAATACATAGAAACAAACACAGGGAGGCAGCCAAAATGGGGAGACAAAGACACTATGTCCCAAATAAAAGAACAGAACAAAGCTCCAGAAAAAGAACTACACAAAATGAAGACAAGCAATCTACCAGATGCAGAATCAAAACACTGATTATAAGGATGCTCAATGATTTTACAGAGAACTTCAACAATGAGATAGGAACATAAAAATGGAGATAGAAAACATAAAAAATAATCAGTCAAAAATAACACAACAACTGAAATAAGAGTTCTCTTATGAGCAAGAAGAGAAAATACCAACTGAACTATTCCTGATGGGTCTGAAATTACCTTCAATAATTGTAGAAATCCAGTGTTTTGAGCACTGGGGTAGAGCTCAGGGTTCTATGATTTTCAAATGACCAGTCAAGTAAAAGGAAGGCGTCATATATTAAGGGATACTACCTTAAACCCAACTAAGTCAGATAAAAAGTTACTAGATATGAGTAATATAGCCTGCACTCTGCTAGCCCCTAAAGTATAGTATAAATATACATAAGACATGGTCCCTCATTTTAAGGGCTACTTTACTAGTTTGGGATACCAGGCTGGTTTCCCAGGAAACAATTTCATCTCAAATAGTACAGTGGTTCAATCATAAAGCCTTAAAAAAAAGTCAAATCTCTTTTAGGAGACATATCCTGCATGCTGAAGCCAACAGGGCTAATGAAATATTCAAACAGGGGCAAAGCTTCTTGTGGCACTAGGTTTGAGTTTAGTGTTGTTCATGACCATTATGGCAACTCTTTTTATGTGTCTTATGCAATGGACAACCACCTCACTAAAGAAACAAAAATTTCCTGACTTCAAAGACAGAGATAGAAGAGATTCTCTAAATTAAGAAAAATGGGAAGAATGTATTAAAATGCTCTATGCATCCTCAATTATCTGTAGAATGTTCATGTATTTTCTAAAGAATTTAGTCAAGGCTTAAATGGATTAGAGCTCTCAGTTTTAACTGCTGCCAGGATCTTTATTTTTTAATAGTTTAATTACTTTTTATTGGGTCCTCCAAATACTACAAAAGTGGAGAAAAATAAAATGTACTCAAAAACATATTTAGAAAGATGTGGACAGATGTGGACATCTCATGGAGAGATGGAACACCATTTATTGATCATGTATCATGTGCCAGGCATACAATGTTTATCTGTATATCCATTATTTTCAAGAGAATAAATATTTCACGAAGACCTGCTTTAAGCCAAGCTGCAATCAAAATAAAACTGCTGCCTTCAGAGAGTTCATGGACTAGCCTCACAAGAACCTACCTTAGAATGTCAGGAAAACTTCAGAAGATGCTATTTGGGGGGGAAAAAAACAAAATTAATAGGTATCAATACAGAAAGGAAGGCCAAAAATATGAAGTTTCAAAAACAAAAATCACAGCTAACACCGAGATAGCTCCTAAAGTTCAGCTCAGGGTTCTTCTCTTAGAAGAATCACCTTGGAATCACTATAATCTCAGAAAGGGTCACATGTGGCTGACAAGAAAGCACCATCTCATGGAGAGATGGAACACCATTTATTGATCATATATCATGTGCCAGGCATACAATGTTTATCCCATTTTCCCCATCCAGGGACCACATAAATTTGGTGATGACAAGGAAGTGGGGGAGCCTTAGATGAAGTCTACTTAAGTTTTGGTCCACCATCAAAATTTTTGATATAAAAAATGGAAAACTGAGAATTATATCACCAAATAGGTCAGTCACGAGGACTGTCTGGGGAAACCTTGCAGGTTATCAGGGCAGGGAATTCCTGGAGCGATTAAGTATAGTGGAATACGATTATTTTATGACTGATTCCCAGAAGGCCATCAGGACTCTATTGATTCTATAAACAATAAGCAATCTTCTGCTCTAGTGTTTGGTCTTATGAGTAGACTGGCCCTCCTCAAGGAAAAACTCCTCTTAAAAGCTCTCCCTGGAATAGGAGACCCATCTGTCATTTAACATGTCTACTTAACTGAGTGTCTACTTAACAACACTACATAAGGCTTATGGAACGGAGACTCAATATCCCATTTACACTGGCTACTGAACTTTCTTTACTTGGTACACAGGAACATCCAATCCTTCTTCTAATCCTAGATCTTAATTATGAGGATCAATTATCAAGACTTCATATCCAGACCTTCCTTTGAAAAAAATCTTTCTTTTAGGACAGACTTAGAGGAAGTATATGGTCTCTACTACAATTCATACATACTTACAATAATTCCATCTAATTCAACAAATACGTATTGAAGGTCTACTGTATACTGTGCCTTAAGTATTAATATTATTTCAGCTTTTGCTCTTGTTTCAATGGCATTGTCTAATTGGGATTTTGTTTCTACAAGGCACTCCAGGATGACTAGGCAGTAAAACCTGGTTCTGTTGCTTTAAAAGGCCAAGAAAGCTTCAGTGGGCATGTGAATAATTTCAAAACTACAATCAGTTTAGTCTTATACCAGAATTATACAGTGAATTATTAGTAAAGGAGAAAGAAAATTAATCCTCTCCTTGTACCAAGACTAAATAACTGCAACATGAGATTTGAATAGAGCAATTACTATCAATTAGATCATTGTTAATCTTAAATTTCTCAGTGTTAAGAGCTTTAGTATGTTAATACAATTATGAAATTCTGATTTCTATATCAGTGCTGTAGAAAAGGAGACACTTCTCTTTCCATGCTGATAGTCCATGTGTGATTTCATCCTTTTTGTAATTTCCTCTATTGAAAACTAAAGTCATAGCACAATGAGAATCTTAATGTATTGAAGTCCAATGCTAAATACTTCAAAACTCCACATGACACAAAACATGGGAAACAACTTAATCTCTACCTGGAAAGAATTGAGAAGGGAAAACAAGCAAGAGGAAAACTGCCTAATAAAAACCATTAATTGTGGAAGTTTTAACAAGATGCTTTCTTAAAGAACAAAAATTTTGGGAAATTAGAAAGGTAAAAATACACTAATATACTTGACGATGATGTAACAGCATTACAGCCAAGTTTTAAACCTCAAATAGAGGTAATTTAATATAGCTAAGAGATAAAACTGTTGACATGCATTCAGCATGGCTCTTTTATTTCTAAAAGCATGTCTTTGACAAACAGCAGTTCAATTTCAGTGTTAGCCTTTAAAACGCACAAAACCAATGTTTTACAACATGATTTTTACACGGCAAACCTTTTCACTTATTTAAAAAATAACTGCCATTATTATATATTACTATTCTATGAGTACAAGGTAAAAGCAGAAATAAAGGTTTTGCTTACCTAATTCCCTCCTTGACTCATTTCCAAAATTCACCAACTTCCTCCCCATCAGGAGGGACAAAGAAACGGCAAGACAGAAATGGCATGCCTTAAATTCTCCTCATGATGAAAGCAACTGAGGTATTTGGGGTACAACTCCACCCTACTAAAAGGCAGAGGATATAGAAAATGTAATATCTAACCCTCCTGCCTGCATATCCAAGAGGATGGCTCATCCCCTTAAGAATTCTCTTTTGCCAAGAAAGAAAATGGTCTAACTGCTAGAACTGCATTAGCCTTCGGTGATAATGAAATTTTAAAAGGCATGTGTAATAAAGGCGTGGCTAGCCTAAGCCGGCATAAAGCAAGATGTTTCTTGCTTCTTTCACCACCAGCACTTACCTCAGTCCTTCCATTCAACCCTCACAAGAAGCCCACAATCCTATTTTAGAAGGGCAGAGTTTAAAACACTTATGTTAATATAATTGAGTATCTGCCCAGAGGAAAAACATTGGTATTCATCCTCGTGCTACAACTAATCCCGCGCGCCTCAAGCCTCCTCCCCTCTTTGTCCACCATCCAGGAGCAAACGTGATTCACGACATCTTTAGTTTCAACTATATGTCAACATTGCACCAGCGGCCACAGATACCTGATCCAACTAAAAGCTCTCATTTGTAACTTCCCACATAGCCATGCACGGGCCTCTACGAGCTGCGTTTTCCTTGGACAAGGCATTTATCATTGAAGTCTGATATGTAAGTGGTGAGGACCAGGTGACCTCAGAGTGGCCTACCAGCATCCAGTGCCATATGTATCTCTGGTATACACATCCTTGCTGTTGGCTTGCCCATAGCAAGGAGAAAGCTAACTCCAGTCTTAGGTTCTTGAGCTCAGTTGGCTCAAAGAATTCAGGCGCTGAGCACTGGGGAAGAAAATAATAAAGGGTAGTAGTGGGGCGTGTTCATGTATTTCCCCTACTCCAGTTAATAGTGATTTGGCCTGCCTGGGCCTTTGACTGCAAACTTCCAGGGGATGAGAGATCCATCTTGGCAGATGTCAGTATGCCATTTATGTTGTTATTCTAGCAAAGTGGACTTTAAACACCTATTTTGTTTTGTTTGTTCAAATGAATGAAAAGCAAAACAAAATTATAGTTCGTATTGTCCTCAGCCACAGAGAACACAATTCTAGCAGATGCTATTGTAGATAGAACTGTTGATCTGAAAACTTATTTGAGTGTCAATCATTTTGAAAGCCTCAAATGTATGACCAGGTCCTGTTATAATGTCTAATATGTACTTACATGTGCTAATGCCTCCCCTGCTCTCTTATATGTGCTATTATCCCAAATGCTTGAAAACCATTAGAATGAACGGTTTGAAGTCAAGGGCTGCAGGCAGACACACACTCTCAAACTCACCCACTGGCAAGTGGGAGAATGTGGCATGGGCTCCACTGTTCAGGACAGAATGCAAATGGATGTCACAGGGAACTCAGGTCTACCCTCCCTATAGCCTCCATGTCCCCTCCCTCCCTCTACTACACATTCACACGACTGGCCTACAATCCTTTCTCCAGCATCCCTTCCCATCTGCCCACTCAGATCTCTGCTGTCTCCAGCAAAATGACATCACAAAAGCACAGTCTGAAAGCTGGGCTGGCGACACAGAAGCCCAGACTGGCTGGATTTGAAAGAAAATCTCATGCTTTAAAAAGACAGGTGGCGCCATTTAAAATTCCTCCCTGCCCATCCGCTTCAGCTGGTGCTCTCCCCACAACCCCCAAAACATATGCAGTGGCAGTTCCTGTCCTCGCCCTGCCCTTGCCGGGGCGCAGAAGCCTAGTTGTCCCCAGCAGCTGCTGGCTTCCCCTTGGTTCTCCAGCACCACTGCACTCGAACAGAATAGATGCTGAAGCCTTGAAAACCAGCTCATGGTAAAAAGGCATTTCCTCATGTTCCTTGCCCTAACCACAGCCTATGTATGCCCTCTTACCTTTAATTCAAGTATATGGATGAATAATTAGGTCTCTGAGAATGACAAATCCTCAGCTTATACTGCAGCCAACAAAGCCTGACCATGCCCCAGGGGAGGGGCGCCGCTATAGGCCAGCATCCTAAAAAGTTCCAGTTGTGATCAGGATGACTCCAACTTGGAAAAGCTCTCCTAACGGTTCGTGTAGACATGAACTAGCTGAAAAGTAGGTCAGGGGCCTGAGTCACAGTCTGAAGGAAGATCTGCACATTTGCTAGTAAGAAGCTAAGCCCCACAGTTCTGCATGGTTTGCAGATGTGAGCAGTGACACTTGTGGGTGGGTCCTGCTGTGATGGGTCCCACTGACACCCCCACATCAGACTTGATGACTAGCACGATGACAATATCAACCCCTGCATCTTCCAGTTATCCCAAAAGCCCAACAATACTCTTCCCAGGTTGGGGGGTGGGGGGAACAAAATCCCAAACAAACAAAAAAACCCAAAGCAATCTATGATGTTATTGGTACAAGCAGCTTTCAGGTCGGCATGCTCTAGAGGTCCAAGGCAATAGCCTCTGATTAAGATGGGCTTGATCCTTCTCAGTTGCATTGTTTTTTCTTATTTGGTCAGTAGATGTCACATTAATGTGATGTTTTTAGTCTTAAAACTTACCTTTAAAAAAAAGTCCTCTTCTTGCCTTTACTCCCATCAAGTGCTTATGTACATAATTGCACACACATATACTGCCCCCCCCACACACACACACATTTTTTACATTAAATGCAGGACTGCTGAGGAATTAAGTCAGCACTCAAGTGCTTTAAGACAACTTGACAAAGCAGCGGGGGAAAACTGTCAAAGCTTATCCATGGCTTCTGTCTCCGTTTTTCCCTCTTAACTGATATTTTCTCTCCTCTCTGCCTCCCTAAGAGAAAGTCATATGCCTTTCAACAGCCCAATTGAGACAAAGCTACCTAACAGCACCCTCACTCACATGTCCTACCTAACTTGAGACCTTTCCATTTCAAGCCCTTCCTGGGCCAAAACATCCCACCCATCTGTGGAGTCACAGGAAGGATGAGATGATGAGGGGCAGAGGTGGCTGACTCTACCAGGTGAGAAGCAAGGAACTTCCCGCAATGTCACAAGAACTTCTCAATTCACCAGAAAAGTAATATTGCAAGTCAGGTGAGACCAATTTAATTTTTTCAAACATGGGAACAAACGTGGAAATATGTGACCATATGCAAAAAACACACAAAGCTGTAGGTCAAACAGTGTGAATCTTCCTGGATCTAATGAAGGTGAAGAGTTACATTGGCCACTGAAAACCAATACCAATATATATATTTTTCTGAGTGGAATACAAAATTCATATGCAGTTATATTAGGAAACCATTTGCAGCCAGCACCCTAAGGTATACCCACCCGCCCACTGAGCTATCAGATCCTCATTCTCCTCTGTAGTGAGGTAAACAGTAGAAATTCTGGAGCTCAGCCATCAGTTAACAAGGTAAAAATGACAATAATAACCCAAGCAAACAGCCAGCAAAGGGCAGGTTTTGCATTAGCAGTGAACTTGGTGGGTCACTCTTGACAAATCGACAGATCTTAAAAAAAAAAAAAAGTGCACGTGCCCTTCCCTCACATTTGACTCTTACCAGCTTTATTCTCACTCCCAAATGAAACATGAACTCAAAAGAAAAAGCAAAAACCAAAAGTTCCAGTCTAATGAAAAAATTCCTCATGATGACAGTCAACTTGCAGAGAAACTAAGGATTAGAAGAAAATGTTATGTTCTGAATTTTTGCCCACATTAGTTTTAGCAGTAATCCCAGATCAGATCGTCTACACCAAATGGTGAGTTTAGCTGGTGCAGGCATGGGTTGGCTATGATTTAAACTTAAGGTAAGATACATTTACATTCCACAAAGGTCTAACAGTTCATATATGAACCACAGAGTGAACTTACAACTGTTACCTTAGCAACACAGTCAGCTAAAGCTCCTTCACAAATTTACACTTGGTTTTGGTAAAATGGAACCATCTCTAGATCACTGGGTGAGCTGTACAAAGAGATGCTAACTTTTCCTTGATTTATGAGCTAGGAGATTTTCAATGAAAATAGAACAGATGATTTTCCACATGTATGCAAACCAACGGCTCCCTTCATGCTTCCTGGAAATCATCTGGAAAATAATTCCAAAGTGCTTTAACTATTTACCTATATTCACCTGGCTTGGGATAGCCTGTTCTAAAGAGTTTTGCTTCCATGGGTATGGTAATGCTCAATTCTTTTCCACTGCAACACACGTTTATCAACGGAGAGCTTGGTTAAAACCTCCACTGCCCATTCAAACAGTTACTCCACACGGATATTAAGTAAAGCAAATTCACTTAGTGAGTGCACCATGAGGAGAGGCCATATTGATCATCCTGATTAGACCTGTCAGCTGGAGTAAGAAAGACTGGCTGGCGCTCAGGGCCAGCTGTGCAGGGTACACAGACAGAGACAATGGGCCACATCGACGGCCTCCGAGCCATTGGTCTGGGCAGTGATGGATGCTATGTGGACAGCTGATGGGTTATTAAGGATACAGAACTGGCCCAAGAGGAACCCAAAATCCATCTCCTTTTATTAAGATAAAGTTGGATTGTTCTTGATACAGTGCAGGACTAGGAAAGCTTCTGTCTCATCACTGACACACACACAAAAAATCAATTTGCATATTCAACAAGAAAAGACAACCCAGTGAGTATGTGCAAGATGAAGATTACAAAACACTAGTCTCCTTTTTAAAATAAGAACAGGATCTGTAAAGCTCTTCAGTAAACAAAAATTATTTAATTCTATGTTATTTAATCTATATTATGAATTACATTGTTTAAGGGAAGAAAGAGGAACCAAGGCTTTCTTTGCATCCCCTTCGTGCATATCAAAGGGCACCTGCTTAATAGAATAGGGACCGACTTATACTCCAGCCCTCACCCTACAGACAACTGAATGGAGACTGCATGCCTCACATCCCACCATCCCTCCAGATCAGAAAGAATCCTTCCAAAGTTACAATTAAATGTTTGAAATCAGGAATCATCAGAAAAAAAAATGTCCCTATATTTACAGACAGACAGGCAGACACACACTCATTCTCTCACACCCTTCCCCATTTCTTTCCCTCTGTGCCTACTAATTACTTAATTGTATAACCTGGATAGAATCATTTTAACTTTCTGATACTCACTTTCCAAATTAAGACTACCAATCATTTCCACATTAAGAATAATAATGTAGGGGTGACAGGTTAGCTCAGTTGGTTGGGGAATGGTGCTGATAACAAGTTGCCGGTTCGATCCAAACATGGGCCACTGCGCTGCACCCTTCTTAAAAGAGTCACCTATGCCATTGCAGCATGAAAGCAATGTGTAACCAATGACCATGGCTGTTCCCCAATAAAATTTTTAAAAAAAGGATAATAATGCCTACAAATCATAGGAACACACTGAAGACTAGATTAAATCGAGTAAGTCATGCCTGGTAGAGTTCACATTCAAAAGATGTTCCTGCCCCCTTGGTGCTCCACACACACTCCAGCGCTCAGTTGGGCCGGACCAGGAAAAGCAAGGCTCATGTGCGTTCCCTCCAGGAAGTATAATAGAACATGTTTTCTTCTGGACCCCAACAAGGTTTTCCTGAATGTGCACACATGACATCTAACACTAGCGGAACTATTCTCCAATCCAAATTGGCTTCGTGTCCCGAGCGAGCCCATCTGTGATGGGAGGCCCCCTTGGTAGAATTAGCCAGAAATTCTCTGTGCAGAAACCTCCCGATTTTGCCATTCCTTTTGAGCACCTGATAAAGGAAGCATGAGGTTGTTATACTGGCTGATTCCTCTGTGGTCAGAGAGATCTTCACAGCAAATGAGAGGGCTCCTGTTCCAAGAAATCTAGCCAAAGTACATTGTGTTGAAGTGCAAAACTTGCAGGATCTCGTTAACATTTCTTCACCATTCAAATGACTCCACCACCACTTCAGGTGAACACATTACTACTGCATAATTGGGTTCCACAGCATGAGGATCTGAACTACTTTAAGCTCCCAATATATATTTGAGAATACAGTAGTCCCCCCTTTTCCAAGACCTCCAGTGAATGCTTGAAACTGCAGATAGTACCAAACCCTATACATGATATGCTTTTTCCTATATACACAGACCTATGATAAAGTTTAACTTATAAACAAGGCACAGTAAGATTAATAACAACAATAATAAAATGGAACAGCTATAACAATATATTGTAATAAAAGTTACATGAATGTGGTCTTGTAAGGGTGAAATTCAGGGAATCAATAACGCAGTTAGCCTTAGCTAGTTTGCAGTTTGACTCGCCACATAGCTCACTATCTAGCTACCTGTAATTAGACTTAGTTTGTTTGCAGTTTGATCCATCCTGATATTCATGTTTTCTCTTTGTTTCTCCCCCAACTGATTAACTGAAGAGCTCTGTTCCCTTTGTCAAGGCTGCCCATACCTAGTTCATTAACAAACATCCTAACCTGAAAAGAGCAGCTTCTTTAATCCCCAGGCACCCTCATGTTGGGACCCAAGATGACAACTCCCTAGCAATTTTACACAACTCCCTGAGTTTTTCACAGGTGGCTATGGACAATGAGATTTAAGATAACATTGAGGCAGACAGACCTGGGGCTTCAGAAGACCCCAGGAGACCGCTTCTCAACGATCAGCCCCAGACATGCTTTCCTTTGTTTATATTTTCCCCTATTTACCCGCCTATAAAACCTCTTAATCATTTTGGCTCTGGGAAGGTGGTTTTTTAGACATGAGTCTGCCATCTTTCCTAGCTGCCTGCATCTAGAATAAAGGACACTTTTCTCCTTGTCACTCTAATTTTTTTAGACTCTGGGCGGCAAACGGCACCGAACCTGAGTTTGGTAACAGTCTCTAACTGATCTGATAACCGAGATGGCTACTCAGTGACTACGGGCATGGAGCAGGACCACATACTACAGCGCGGATCCGCTGGACAAAGGGATGATTCACATCCTGGGCAGGAGGCAGCAGGATGGTACAGAATTTCATCATGTTACTCAGAACAGCGTGCAATTTAAAACTTACAAATTGTTTATTTCTGGAATTTTCCATTTAATATTTTCAGTCTGTGGTCGACCATAGGTAATTGATACCACAAAAAAAGCAAAACCATGGATAAGAAGTTGCTACTGTACAGGTCTGGGGGCACACAGGGAGGTTGGATGAATATCATCAAGATACTGCATTTTTTTATCTGAAAATAATTTTGGAAATGAAATGAAAATTTGGAAGTTTTGGTCATTTTGGAAATGCCCAAAAGAGTCATTTCCCCCGTTAAGGACACTGTTTTTCTCGTGTTCCATAACTGTGTATCGGCTTTCCCTTCTCCTCATCCTAACAGTATGGGGGAGCACTCTGTGCCCCAAATGCTGTGTTTCCTACTGAACGTTCAAAAGGACGCAGCTGCACAGCATTATCCTGCAACCTTTGCAGAGTTTAAAACTTGTTTGTTGACAAGCTAACCGGAGTCCTTGAGCAAATAAACAGTTAAGAGACACAATCGATTCCTTAGGCCCCAAGGTGCTATGCCAAGCAGGTTTAAGGAATCTGAAAATTCACTTTGATGGAACAACAAAGGCACAGGCACCTATCCCACAGACCACTTCCCAAAGGCTAAGATTAAAAAGACCATGGAAGCTCCTTCAAATGGTACAGGATTCTGGTAAATTGCCTTTTACAATATATTGACAGAATTAAAACAGAAGGTGCACCAGACACAGGAGCTTCTTGCATACAGAACATTTTACTGCATCGATCATAAACACTGCAGTTTAAAACCTTGCTAAACTCAGAGCACCTCAAACTGAAGGGCAATGAGACGGTGACCTTCAATCTCTACCCTTTTGTATTGGTGGTTATATTAGTTCCCTAGAGCTGCCATTAAGCAAAACAAACAAACTACCACATAATGGGTGCCTTAAAACAACAGGAACTTCTTTTCCCAGAGCTATAGAAGCCAGAAGTCTGGAATCCAGAGTTGCTGGTGGGTCCCACTCCCCGTGAAGACTCTAAGGGAGACTCGCCCCTTGTCGCTGTGCGCTTTCTTGGGGCTCAGTCTTCACATGGCTGCCTTCTCTGTGTGCCTCTGTGTCCTCTCCTCCTCTTATAAGGACACCAGGCGTCAGATTAATCTAGTATGATCTCATCTCCACCCTTAAGTAACTGCATCTGGCAAGACTATTTCTAAATAAAGTCACATTCTGTGGTTTCATGTAGACATGCATTTGGAGGGGACACTTGTCAACCCACTAGTTATTAATGAAAAGTTGCAGTCTTATGGCAACAATTACCTCGATATAAAAATGCTTTCTGTAGAAACAGGAAAATAGGGAATATTATACACACAGCCATCATAACAGGATAACGGGCATGTGAGTTACATGACGAGAGAGAGACTGAAGATGAATGAGCTAAGAAAAGCCACAATTCT
The DNA here is from genome assembly GCF_001890085.2 of Hipposideros armiger. Taxonomy (NCBI): domain Eukaryota; kingdom Metazoa; phylum Chordata; class Mammalia; order Chiroptera; family Hipposideridae; genus Hipposideros; species Hipposideros armiger. Next base: position 2,167,907 of record NW_017731497.1, on the reverse strand, counting down.
GAGTAAGCCCACACCAACAGCTTCTCTGCTTCTCTCTCACCCTTCTCTAAAGGAACAGAGCTGTTTGAACAGAGCCAAACATCAACACTGAATGACATTTTTCAGGAAAAACACACAGCACTACCTCCCTCCTCACACCTCCAAATTAAGAAAGATTTATAGACAACACATATCACATTTTTACCTAGACTCACTGCTACGCTCCATTAAAACGTAAACATTTCAGCATCCAGGCAACATAACTTAATCTAAACTGAGAACAGAAAACAGGACATGGGCCACAGCTAGAAACGCTAATTTGCTTTTCCAAGTTATTCTGCAAAAATTAAAAGCACAACTGTTCGATCCTATAAGCTCATTTATACACCATGGACTTGAGTGGTAGGGTTACCAGCAACTCCAGAAGAAAAGTCGTTTTATCAATGCTTGTTTTCTAACTGAAACTCTATTCTGTACGCATAAATCTGGGAAAGGTTTTCAACATCTTCAGCACAATATTTTATTCTAAATACTAACACATCAGGAGAAGTTTGCTTCAGAAAACTCTTCCACATCTGTGAGTTCGCTAGGCTTGAGGAATTGCCATCTTCATAATAACGAAAAGTGTTTGCAAGCAGGAAACTGTGTTGAATGTATCTCAGCCAGCTGGCCTGCTGTCTCTTGTTCCTCCCGTGGGCAGACGGAGATGTTAGCTCCCTCACACATTAGTCGTGACAAGCAGCACTCAGCCCAGCACACTGGGCTTCAGTGGAAGTCAGCCTCATCGTGAACCTCCCATAACACACATAGAAACAGATGCGTTTTTACATGCAACCAGTTCACAAGGTCACATCCACGCCCTTTGACCTGGAGCTGCTACTGAGTCTTCTGTCAACGTCAGGGGTCCACAGTCTCGGTTATCAATCCACAGTCACAGTCTCCTGTGTCCACTGGCCTGCGTTTCCATCATGGGAACAATGAGGAAGGGTGGTAAGAATGAAAAAAATGTTTTCAAATCTTGTGCCAGAAAATAGTGAAGTTGGACACAGACCTATCAGAGTATCTAAACAAAACATGGATGAAGGAAGAGGAGGGAACTTTCAAGTTAGGTTTCCAATGAAACCTCTAAAAACGTTTCCCAAGGTCTTGGGTGACTATGACCCATCTCACTGTTGCTGAAGGAGCAAAAAGTGTATCTGAAGAATTAATTACCTGAGATGAATCCGCATGGGGAACTCAACCTCTTTCAAGATTTTCCTTTCTTTTCAGAAAAGACTTTTCATCTGGAAGACTACAAACTTTGTTCCTTGCCTCATCTTTAAATACTCCAGAATATGTTTCCTCTAACTAGTAGAAGTTCTAAATTCCTTCCTTTACATCTTCAGTTCTAGCATCTTTCCCCTGCTCTATACATTTGACTTGAAAGCTCCAGAAAGCCAAAACGAACAGAAACCCCAATGGGGAGGCATTCAGTGTGACAGACACATCAAAGAGGCAGGGGGGTCAGCAGTCAGAGGTACAAGTTAACAGCTAGGACTGTGGCCATGTCAGGGAGCCGCTCTGATCCAGGTGCGACAGCCCACAAGAGCCATGATGAGGTGAGAGTGACCAGTGCATCCCCTGCTTCTGTTCTAGTCATATTTCTTCTTTTCTCAAGTGTGCTAATAGTTCTTTATAAATGCGAAGTTGATGATAAGTGGGTACCTCTGCATATTAGATCATGGAGGTGAAATGTTAACATCACTTAGCCAGGGGAGAGGGAGGACTGAGGAAGCCATAATCAGGAAGTGATCAACAAGAGGAGTTCAAGTGATGGCTCCAGAGGGAGGATATCAAGTAAGGATGGGCTGCAAGTCACTGTGGTCACCTTCAGGCAGAGTCTCTAGGCTAACCCGTAACACAGAGGTGACAAACGGATTTGGCCTGGCTAACTTCTGCCTTCTGCTCAGACACATTTCAGCTGCTGTACAATTTTCTCCAAATGCATAAAGCTGACAGGCTGAAACTAAAGCAAGCAACTGACACCCCTCCTGATAATATCTGTGCACTGTGATTTATGAATTGGCCATCCAAACAACCTGAGCTTGGGGAAGCCTTGCATTCAACTCCAAACTCCAATAGGGACATTTTAGGGACATGTGGTTACCGCATGGTGATAACTCCTTTTCTCAGCAGTTAGAAACCCCACCTGAAGATGTACACTCCAATGACATGTCTACTCTGCTGTGGCCAGTCCAGGTGGCAGGGTCACACACGCCATAGGAACATGTGATCTCTGCGCTGCTCTTCTGAAAAAGTAATTATTAACCATCAAGTGCTAAGAAAATGAGATTAATGACACAACTCAGGCTAGATGAAAAAGCAATAGCAAAAAACACCTTTTTTAGTAAAGGTTGAGTATAATGATGTTAAGAATGAGACAAATGTTCAGGTGAGATAGCAAAGGCCCTCCAACTCACGCGCGATTCCCAGCGAAATTACCCAAGAAGATGAAAGCTAAAGAGAAACTTACAACACCCCTAGAAGCCTGGGCTACATCCCAACTAGAAATAGTTATTTCAGAAGAAAATATATTGAAAACATTAGAGAAAATGTTGCAAAAAAAATGGGAACTTGCTCATCAGACAGTAAAACCAACAATAAAACTAAAATGATTATATCCTCATGCTGGTATGAGACAAACAGATAAATGAAGCAGACATGATGTCTAGTGCATGCACAATGTTCATATGTGATAAAAATTTCATCAAAACTCCAAGGGGAAATGAAAGAATAGTTAAAAAGTGGTGCTGGGCAAATTGTTTCTGAAAAACAAAAAAATTAAGTTAGATCACACTTCATACAATATGCCACAAAACTTACTATAAAAGTAAAAGCATAAAACAGTCAGTTTTATGCAATTTACCTGAGTTAGGTTGTGAAATGTCTTTCTAAGTAAAGACAATGCAAGAACAGGAATCACAGAGATTTCGTAATTTAAAAAAATTAAAATAGTGTTAAGTCAGAAGATAAGCAATGGACTTTTCAAATATATCTGCAGCATATGAAGAAGTTCCTACCTACCAGACAGATACTAGCCAGAGTTGAAAAAGAGTCAAGAAAAGAGAGTATCCGAATACAAAATGGTTGTATAAAAGAATAACAATTTTTTCACAAAAGAATAGGCAGGAAATAAAAAGGAAAACAGCTCATCTTCAATAACACCTTTAAAATACAAATCCAAACAAGACACTCTCATCATATTAGCAAGGATCTGAACACTCATCATTTTGGTAAGAAACAGAGTGAAACATACACTTCCCTCCATAGGAAATATTTTTTTTTTTAGCAGTTAGTATGGCAATATTCTTTAAGGGTCTTAAATATGGTCATGCTCTTTAGACTTTTAATTTCATTTCTAAGAGTCTACTGAAAGGAAATAATTAGAAGTATTTATGTTTGAGGACATTCATCACTGCTTTTTTCATGAGCAGGATACAAAGTAATAAACTACACACAAATGTTCACATCAAAGACTCAAAGAAAATCCACCTAATCATTAGGGAATTTTATTGTCTTTAAATTCTGGCTTTATAAATGACTTATAGTTTGCTGTGTTTCGATTCCCTACAATGTCCATACACTGTAGATGGTCTCAACCTCTTCTTAACCAACTTGCCAAATTAAAAGCAACTCTTCAATGGGTGAGTGGTATGCCTACTAGAGTAGATTTGTTCTTAAACCTGTTCAAGCCAGTTGCATTGGTTATGTATTTATATACCTAAATATGATATGGACCAACAAAACATGAGCACAAAAAGAACTGCCGTTTGAATAAAAACTCAGGAGAATGCTTTGGTGAATAGCTAAAAAAAAACAAACTGTTGCCAAGTGAGGTGAGGTCCAGACAACTGTCAATGAATTAGGAGAGTTTTTTTAAATATAAATGGGATCTATACTCATATTACTTCTCAAATATATCTTAAAGTCACAGTCTATTTTAAAAACCCCAAACTGGAAATTATAGATCCCACAGCATGGGAATGACTCAGGATGGAAAGACCCTGCCTAACTCCAATTATACCCACCATCAGAGAAGTCTGTTAAAAATATGTATATATTTTAAGTCTAAATTTAAACGTGTGTGTTTTAAGTTACAACTTTTTACAATCCTCAATTTTAAGTGACTGTTTTTTGACAAACTAATTACAAAGCTAATTAAATCTGACTAATTGTAAGTCTGGTCGTGTCAAATCAGGTGGCTTCCTTGGTCTTCCTTTTACAGTGGAGGAGGGAATGCTCTTTTGTACAGATCGGTGATAGGGTGGTTGGGTAGAGAAAAGGAAAGGGGAGAAAAAGTGAGAAAACTAGAAAAAAGAGGCTCTTTAGAGTTCCAAGCAGCAAACTGGAAAGTCTGTGCAGGGAATTTTAGAGTATTTGGATGCTGTAACGGCTAATTTAAGGTAAGTACAATCATGCAAATGCCTCTGTCACAGACGACTTAAGACAGAAAAGTCATTAACTCAAATTTTCTTGGGCTTATTGTTCCAAAAAAATGTTAATAAAGCACTACAAATTCCAAAAGAAAACAAAATAGCGAAGAAACAATTTAGCAAGTGTTCAGGGTAGCTCATGCATGTCATGCTGTAACAGCAGAGCGAATGTATTGGCTTTTGGCTACAGTAGGCCCAGTTGTTAACAACATTTTTATTAAGGCACAACTGACAGACAATTACACACAATACACAAATTTTTATGTATGCATATACCTGTGAAACAACCATGACAATTACAATATCAAACATAACCGTTACTCCCCAAAGCTTTTAAACTGTACCCCTTTGTAACCCCCCCCAACTCTCACTTACCACTACCACTGTCTATAGACAACCAATGATCTGTTTTCTGTCACTCGACATTAGTTTGCATTTCCTAAAATTTTTACATGAAAGGAATCATGTAGCATGTGTCTCTTTTATTGGCTTTGCTTACTCAGTTTAATTATTTTGAGAGTCACCCATGTTGCTGCATATACCAATGGTTTATTTCTTTTTATTGCAGAGTCATATTCCCTTGAACGGATGGATATAGCACAACTTATTGATCCTTTCACATGTGCATGGACATTTGGGTAGCTTCCAATTTGAGGCTCTTATAAAGCTCACAGTAACAGGTGTCCATTGTCCTTCCTTTGACATTCACGCACAAGTCTTTTTAAGGACATAACTTACATTTCTTGGGTAAATACAGAGGAGCTGAATGTCTGGCCATATGATAGGTATTATGTTTATTCAAAAAGTGGTGCTGGGAAAATTAAGTTAGATCACACTTCATACTATATACCATAATAAAATTTATATGAATTAAGAAGAGTTAGATTTTAAGCATTACATGCACATATCACAATAAATTATTACTTCATTATATGGCAACACTACCATTATTTACATGATAAATCCTTATTTAAACAAGTTTGCCTGAGCTAGTAATATATTTATCCTGCGCTGAAAAAAAAAAAGTTAGATTTTAAAAACAAAAACATAGGACACGAAAAGCTGAAGAAACTGCCAAACTGTTCGCCAAAGAGGTTGTACCATTTTACATTCCTACCAGCAATATGTGAATTCAATTTATTCCCCATCGGCTGTATGTAGCTTTGTAGGACACAGGGCCCCTTGGCTACTCAACACATACCATCCACAGCTTTGCCTATTTTAAAGGAACTAAAGCACATGCTGGCCATTCCAAATAATTACGAGAGCGGCTTTTTAATTTTTGCCCTTTCCCTGTAGCGCTGATAATGAAAAGCAGCAAAGTATATCGATAAGAAGAACATACATTTATTGAGTGCTTACGATACGCTTGATTCTATGTATTCCATCTTACAAATGCCCTATAACAATGGTATGAAGGTTAATTCTAAAATAAAACCAGTAAACCCACGTCATAGGTGAATGAACTGAGGGCAAGAGTGAGCAAATCACCCAAGGTCACAGAGCTAATGAGTGGCAGAGCCAGGGCTTGAACTAGGAAGTCTGAGCCCCAAGCTTTAGCTTTTAACGACCACCTGTACCCCTCCTACCACCTACGCGTTCCTCAATACTGGTTACTTATCTTACAAAGCTATGAATGAACCCTAATGTTTCTTTCCAGTTCTACCTCAGACACCTGATTTCATCTCTTCAAGAGGGACGAGTGAATAAGCCCTGGAATATCATTTTGTGCTCACGTGTCAGCGCAAATGCTAAATCCTTACAAAACAGGAGTCCCCGCTTACCTGCAGATGTGCTTTCCACAGTTTCAGTTACCTGCAGTCAACTGTGGTCTGAAAATATTAAATGGAAAATTCCATCAAAAAATAATTTCTAAGTTTTAAATTTCGCCCTGTTCTGAGTCTCGTGATGGAATCTCACGCCTTCCTGTTCCCTCCCACCCAGGATGTGAATCACCCCTTTGTCCAGCGGATCCACGCTGTAGACACTACCCTTCCACCAGTCACTCAGTAGCCCTTGGTTATCAGATAGGCTATGAGAGATTGAGCCACAGTCACATAATTTTTATTATACTATATTGTTACAATTCTTCTATTTATTATTATTGTTACTCTTTTACTGTGCCTAATTTATAAATTAAACTTTATCATATATATACATATATATGATAAAGATAGTACATATAGGGTTTGGTACTATCCACGGTTTCAGGCATTCACTGGTGGTCTTGGAACATACTCCCTGCCATTAAGGGAGAACTACTATGCCAACATTTCTACATAATGCAAAATCATCCCAGCAATGACAGAAGGATATTGACTAAACCAATCCAGTGGTTTATGAAGTACAAAAGTTACAAAAAGTACAAAGAGTGAAAAGACATCTCAGGGAACATGGCTTATTTTGAACAAAGTGCTTTTCTGGTAGAAAGAAAGGGGGAAAAGCCTAACAAACAGGCAGACTCATTATCCACTGTATCTCAGGCTGCTGTGGTTTTACAAAGCCCAATCCAGTTACTAAAAGGCCTTCCCATAAAGACCAGGGCTGGAAGATAACCAGGTCAGCAATAGGTTGTGTTTTAAGACCTTGTTGGCATTTGTTGCCATCATTCTCAAGGGTAAAAACAAAGGGTAATTGTGCAGCCACTTTCTCTAAAGAGAGCCTAAGAGTCCAACAGGGACCGAGGGCAGCGCTCACATTAAGGAGAAAGCACGGAAAACAACACTTCCTAGCAGCAGAAGGCTGTGACATCGACCGTGCTCTACACAATATCGATTCATAATCAAAACAAGACGAAAGGTTGGAAAAAATCATCAGCATCTCCCAGCACTGACCAAAGGAAAGGAAACTGCTCCACTAGCAAGATTATGTCCTGGTAGAGAGGTCTTAGAGTGAAGGAAGAGGTTCAATTACAAATCAACAGATACCTAACACCTACTGGGTGCACAGCACTGGGCTAGCCCAGAGGGGGGCAGGTGGCCAAGCAGGGGTGGCGGTTAGATACAAAAAGGAGAAAGAAACAAGCTCTCCACCCGCAGCTGGCGAAAGGACATATACTTCAGAATAGATCATGACACACTCAGTCCCAGATCAATAGTCATTCACGACCGATACCTCTCCTAACATTGACTAAGTACAGCCACTGTGCCAAGTCCCTTCAAAGCGCTGCCTCATGTAAGCCTCCCCAAAATCATGCGAGGCCGGCGTTGCTCATCTCCACTTTACAGATTTATTAAAGTGACTGGGTGGGGCAAGTTCCCTGACTTGCTTCTGACCATGTGGCTCGTTAAGTGGTAAAACTGGGAATGCAATACAGTTCTGTTCAACTCCAACGCTGCTGCCTACTGGGTTGTAAAAACTCTCCAGAGCCTTCAGAAACTCAGGAACGATCCCTTTGGTTAGTGAGCACCTGGAAGGCTTCCTGCAGGAAGGAGAGAGATGAGCATCCAGAGACACTGAAGGGGAAGAGGCCAGGGCATCACGAGACAAGGAAATGCCTTCAGACCAAGACTGGACAATCACTCAGTGGGATGTGGTCGAATAAAGTCATAAACGTTCACAAGCTACTTCATATGCCAGGCTCTGGTGACACAGTAATGACTAAGTCAGACACGGTCCCCTGCCTTCCAGGAACTCACCATCTACTGAGGGAAGCAGACACCTTCAAGTGTCTGGCGGGGGGTTCTCAGGGCACAACGTACTCCTGAGGCTTTGGCACAACCCGGGACCCCACCATTCACCCCTGAGCTGAAAACAGAACAGGAGATAGCATGGCGCTCCCATAAGTCAATAATATAAAGTCAGTTTTCAATTCCTGCACCTCATCAACTTTGAAGTTTTTTTCTCAAATGTGATGATCCTTGCATTATTTCAAATTATGAAAAGACAAGAAGGCTTTATAAATATTAATATCGTTCTATTTTAAATTGAAATATAGAATATGAATGTGATCATAAGATGTAATCATCCCTCTCACCCTCCTCGCCCCCAGCCTTCCTTTCCAGAAAAATTCATCCTTAAAGTTATTATGTGGAAAGAGTAAGGAAAGATGCCAGCAACAGGTATTGGAGGGGGTGCCACAGTGGCCCAAAACAGAAAAAAAGTAGAAGGAACCCCATGGTGTTAAATTGAAATTTAAAGTAGTGGTGTGAATTCATGTTTTTCAAGATGGATGGATGGACAGACATCCACAGAGACATAAATGTTTGTGTGTGTTTAGTAGTAGCAATATAGATAGTAAATCCTCATTATTTGCAGATTCCGTGTTTGCAAATTCACTTACTAAAATTTATTTGTAACCCCAACATTAATACTTATAGCGCTTTCCTGTTATTTTTCCTGGTTATTTGTGGATACATGCCAAGTGGAGAAAACTGAGTCACCCGATACACAGGCCCCCAGCTGAGGTCCAAGACCACAACGATCCACCTTTTTAGTTCAGCTCAGACTGTAGACAAGTGCTCTTTTTGTAGTCTATTTAGTGTCACAATTTTTACATTTTTGTGGTTTTGGGGGAGTGATTTAGTGTTAAAATGGCCCCAAGCATAGTGTTGTCTAGTGTTCTTAAGTGCAAGAAGGCTGTGATGTGCCTCGTGGAAAAAATAAACGTGTTAGATGAGCTTCACTCAGACAGGAGTTAGAGTGCTGTTAGCCATTGAGTTCAATGTGAATCTATCAACAATATATATCAAATGTGCTGTCTTTACGCAGAAATTCACATAAAATGAAAATATTTTTTAAAATGCATAACAGAGCAGTAAATGTGACAAGGAAGTTAGCACAGGAGGCGCATCCCTCTCTAATTCTTCACCCACCCCTAAAGCAAAGCACCCCCCCACACTGCAGCCCACAAACCCTCCAGGCTGCTGCACTGCCTCTGCCTTCCCCACACAGCCACTCCTTCTGCAGGAATTCTCCACGCTGACAGGCCTCTCATTACTCACCTTGCTCCTCGTCTGGCTTCTGCCCAGCGCTGCCAAGCTAACTCAGGTCTTCCCTGCAGGCACTCCCTTTCCAGCCCTTGCCTGTCCACACAGCACTGGACAGCAGTGGCCGGCCTCTCTAGTGGACTTCCTCCTTCTCCGTCTGCTCCACAGGCTCTGTTCCTGGCTTAAACCTCGTGGTCCTTGAGTTCTCTCTCCCAGTCTCTCTGCTTCTCCACACCCCCACCTGGCCGGTCTCATCTGCTCTCAGGACTTGCCTTCACCACGGTCTGTAGACAGAGGCCAGGCTTGTCCCCGTGTTCCTCATCCAAGTCTCCACCGTATCTCCCGCAGACCTTTCACAAACGTATCAAATTCATCTTATTAAAAAATGAACTCACCCCTTCTCCCCTGCCACCATCCCTCCCAAGCCTGCTCCCCCTCCTGAGGTCCTCATTTCAGTGGCTCCAACATCTACCCAGTTGCTAACCAGAGATGGGCGAGTTGTCCTTGACATGAGTCTCTCCTGCACTCCCAAGCACCCAAGTCCAGACAACTTTAACTTCTGAGTATCTCTCAAATCTGTCCTCTTCTCCTACCGTAGGACACCATCATCTCCTGCCCAAATTACTGCCATAGCTTCCCACCTGGGCTCCCCCCATCTATTCTCACTGCCTGTGAATACACATCTCAGCTAACGGTCTTCCTAAAGTTCCTATCTCCCTAGATCCCACTCAGCTTAAACCCTTTAATGGACTCCCACTGTTCTTAGGAAAAAAGCCTAAAAACCCTTTACTAAATATCATAAAATCTACTTATCAACTCTAACTCTATCTTAAACCCCTGCACCAACAATATTACAATATTTTCCATTTCTACCTTGCTGACAACACTCCCAACATCCGAAAGAATACCTGGCAACTTGTCGATGTTCAATAAATGTCTGTTGAATGAATACATTAATCAATTAGATGGGGGAAGGGCAGGCCAACTTCATATTTAACACAAACTCAAATCTTCAAATATACAAAAGTACTAAACATGTGACCTGAATCCTTGACAGAGGCTTAACAAAAATATCAGATAGAGTTTGCACAAAATTATTAGCAGTTCAAGGTCACGGACCTTGAGGTTCGATATTAAAGAGGAAGAAGGGAAGCACACTTGCTCACAGTCAAGCAAGCAGTGGTTCCCACTGTCACGTGCCCCACAGCATGACTTGATTCCGCAATACTTTACTTAATGTATGAGGCCCATTGCCCATGATGTGCTGAGAGTAAACTCAAAAAGAACAGGATAGGGGGCCTACTCAGAAAAACACACACACAAAAGAGCAGGAGCCAGGGGAGGTCAGGTCTGCTCTACGGGGTCAAATAAACCCCAAGGATCAAGACGAATTACAGGTAAAAACAAAACAGGGAGTATCTACAGAAACTCACTTGGCACATAATGGTCTGGAAGGATCTGTTTGAAACTTCTGTTTATTATTCCTTACATCTTCCTTAACACTCCACTAAGTGACTGCCATTCTGGACGTTTGCTAATATAGGTCAATATGCTCCCAACTACCGTCACCCACTTTACTTTAGTTACCACTGAAAAGTCAAAGGAGAAATGGAGTCAAGGAAAAATATGCAAAGGCAATGGAATTAAGGCCATTTTAGCTTAAAACCATCCCTGAAATGGAATCAGTAATCTAATTAGGAAGGAGGGGTGATGCAGGCAGGCTGCCATCAGCCTTTCAAGCCTCAGAAGGTCTTGATGTCTGGATGACAAATAAAAAGCTACTATGACTTCTGTGACCCCATGATGGATGTGCTCTCTATTAAGCATTAGGAGAAGTCTTTTCCCTGGAGGAAAGAGAAAGTCTAAGAGGCATCCAAGGATGCTTGAAGGGCAGGAGAAAGCCCACAGTACAAAAAGAAGGCAACCTGCGAGGGACCCAGGACCACGGGTGAGAAAACTGCTGTGAAGGGACACAAGTAGCCTGACCACATGGAAAACTCCTCAGGGCATGAGAAAGGGGCAGAGGACCCTCCAGTCACTGATGGTGACACCCCCCCCCGACACCCCCCAACAGCCACAGCCCACAATGGAGCACCGTCTGTGTGTCAGGCCTGTTGAGCATGACCTTACAGCAAACACCATGAAGAGTGGACTGTTAACTCCCTTTTACACAGCAGAAGACATAGGTACAGAAATACAAATTTTGCCAACATGTATAAATCTAGTAAGTGGTAGGATTGGGACTGGAACTCAGGTCTACCCAATTTCAAAACCAATGACCTTCTGTTTGAAGTACCACCTCTAATTCCTCACTTGTGAATAACTGCTGCTATGCAGACAGAAAAAGGGAGGGTCCACTTAAACACTCACAGAAGAATCTGATAGTGAGGAAGTTAGCTGGCAACTTCACAGTGAACAAACGCTTTATCACTGACTTTACACTTGGATTAGCACCCTCAATGCTTAATGGGTGATGAGGACAATATTTTCACTTACCATTCTTCGTGGAGAAAATGAAATATGTTCTCTAGGCCTGGATTCTACCATTGCTGAACTTTTTACTATTAAACCACAGGCATTCCTTTCTTAGTCCTACTCAACAATAATTCCAACCCCAAAAAAGAGGATCTTTCTGAAATGGCAAATGTTGACTTACTAGGCTCCCTAAATCATCAGTAAGACTACTAACGAGTACCAGGTAACTAGTAACGCTGGTGTCACACCAGTTATTATTCCCACTATACAAGTCTATCAAAACGTATCACGTGTATTTAAGGAAGGCAAAGCCTGTTATTCTGTCATTCAAATGTGGAGTTATGGGAGCATGCGTATCTCAAGTGGCATTTACTAAAACTGGAAACCGAGGCAAACACAGTGGGTTGGTTCGCTTGCAGGGGCTGGGGAGCTCAACATTCTGCCACGGGGCCCGCTGTGACTCAGACTTGACTAACAAGACAGGCTCACGGGTGGTTTTCATGTGGACCTGAGTCATTAGGAAAAGAGGCAAGCGCTAGGCATCCACGAGAAGTGATGTCTCTTCTCTATGCAGGAGCGGGTAGTGCAAGGACTAGCTGCTCAAGCGCTGCCTACCTAATTCAACAGCTTCCTACAGCAGCAGCTGCTAAGAGAAAATAGCTCTGGCGGGTGGGGTGGCCTGGAGGCTCAGCCTGGAAACCTTCAAACCTTCCAAGGATGCTGGAAGCACTCACCCCCTGGATTAAATCTACTTCAGCTTTAACTCTCCAGAGTCGATTTTGTGTCTAATACAGGAAATGTGAGCAATAGCAAGAAGCTCATCACTTTTACTAGTTTATTAAATTCATAAAATATTAAGTATAAAATACTTAAGTCACAAAGGACAAAGAAACAAATTCAATTTATTTTAATCATATTTTGGTATAATACCATTTGGGCTAGGGTAATTCATATAAACTATAGCACCACACCATTTTATAAACCTAAACCTACACTGTAATTTACCTCATTCATAAACATGAGAGAACCTGACCTACTTTCTAATGTATTCAGCTCCTTCTTGTCTATATGAATCAGCAGTGACATTTTAAAAGTTGGTTTAATAATTTCCATTATATGAAAATGCATTTTTCATTGATATCATCTTTGATTTTCCTCCCACAAACAGAATACGGCTTTCTCAATAGGTAGCCTGCGAGTGTTATAGGAAGCAAGATGAACAAGATAGCTGATTCAAAAGGTTCCCAGTTCAAATGGGGCTCAATATTGGGTTTCGTTGATGGGGGATGAGGGTGAGAAGAGAAGGAGGCAGCGAAGAATGAGGCTATTTTACCCAAGTCCACACAGTGTGAGATGGTGAGCGGCTTGGCTCGCTCTTTGCAGGTAACCTGTGGGAAATTATAGAGAACAGCTTTTAAAAATATAAATTCCATATCAAATGATATAATGCTTCCCTTATAATGCTTCCCTGCGTTCCACTAATTCTCCAATCTCAGATAATAAAGGAAAAAAAGGGAAGAAATGCACTTCTATTCCCACAGCCACCTTCCAACTCATCCACTTTGTGACCACCAGCCAGCCTCCTGAGCGTGGGCTCCTTTCCCTTTGACAAAGCTCTCTTTAATTCACTGTTGATAATCCTTTCAGAGGAAGGCTTTCCAGTATTCACGAATGTTCTACGGTTCTCAAATGCCCAGAGTTTGGCAAACTATGGCCCACAAACTAAGAATGGGGTTTACATTTTTAAACGGTTGAGGAAAAAATAACTTAAAAAAGAATTACATCTCATGATAAATGAAAATTATGAAATTCAAATTCCAGTGTCCATAAATCTTGTTTTATTGGAACACAGCTACACTTATTTATTTATAAATTGTCCATGGCTGCTTTTTGTACTCCAGCAGCAGAGTTGAGTAGTTGCGACACAGATGGTAGCCTAAAAATATTTACAATCTGGTCCTTTACCGGAAAAGATAGCTAACTCCTGGCCTGGAGTGTCAGATCCACAGCCGTTGGCCTGGCAATGCAGGTCATGAAAACCCGGATTTAAGCAAACTTCCTCAGCCGTATTTTCTTGCACTTGAAGACATAAAGTCTACTCCACTGAAACGCTCTTCTTCATTTCTTCCAAACATTCTCCCTGTCCCGCTCCAAAGCTCTGTTCAATCTCAAAAGCTTGCAGACACCCTTCTCTCTTCATAAAAGGAGTCAATCATATCATACATATATTTAACTTCCATGAGGTTAAAAAAAATGATTTTAAGAGTGACCAAGGCTATTCACTACAGCACTATTCCTAATAGTAAAAAATGGGAAACACCCAAATGTCCACCAATAAGGCATGCTAAGTCAGAGAAAATCCACACAGTGGAGGGGCGTGCAGCTCTCTGAAGAGGGGAGGATTATCTCTATGCACCACTATGAAACAAGCCAGGAGCGATTAAGTGAAAAAAGCAAGGTGGAGAGAAGTTTGTACAGCACACTATTGTTTATCTAAGAAGGGAGGAAGGAATAAACATGAGAGCACACACACATTTACTTATATATTAAAAAAGAGTGCAAGGATATTTTTTCTTTCAACTGCTACATATGAGGAGGGAGAAAACAGGATGGAGAGTGGACTGGATATGCCTTATGTTATAGATGAGGTTTTGAAACATTGACAATATTATGCAAAAATTTTTAAACTTAAATTCAAAGTGGGAATTTCCAAAAATAGAAAAAAGAAATAAAATGAATTAGTGAACCTAACTCTGTATCCAGTTGCTGGAACAATCATAAAGAACTATTCCAAATATCTTTAGAACAGTCTGTTGCATGTAAGCAGAGATAATGCAGATAAAAAAAATATGATGGTATCACGGAACTGGGATTCTGGGTGGATACAGGTATGAAGCTGATGAGGTAAGTAAAACTCTGTACCATACACCTGAATTTCACTTGGAAGTATTAGTATAATCAGTTTTACCTCTGTGTGCGTGCATGCACGCACGCGCGCGCGTGCACACACACACACACACACACACACACGTGAGCACGTATACACATACATACATATTCCTTAGTTTGGTCTACTCATAAGATCTAGAATCAATGATAAATCCAGTAGCAACAAACATTCCCAATTTCTACATTGTGCCTTCTAAATATTCAATGGAGCCAGGGCTCCTTAAAGAAGTGGTGAATCTAATCTGGAATACGAAATGGATAAGACAAGCCTATAACATTTTGTTGTATTTTAGTATTTTTCTATAATTTCTTGTATAAGTCATGTCAAAAGTACTGAGGAATTAGTTTCTACTGGTCCACTGGTCAACTTGAGTTAGTTTCCTCTGGTTAAATGAGATAATTTGAGGAGCAATAAAATATTATATTGACATGAATCAATTACATTTACACTGAATAAAAAAGCCTAAATAAATAAATAAAACCTCAGTGATCACTTTAGAGGATACTGATAGGAAATTCACTATTTTGAAAATAAAGGGAAAGTAACAAACATTTATCCTGACTTTCCTGTATGAATCTCAGGGTAAACAAACAGGTGAGATCAAATTTATTTTTATGTTAAGTATTCTCGTATATAAATAAGGAAGGAATGATAGAATTGGAATATTAATATTTGCAATCATTAATGAATTAAAGAATATAGGCAATAACCATTAATGACAGTATTATCACAGAGCGAGAGACCACCACTCACTACGTATTTATTAATGAAAATAAACAGTTTGCCTATAATGTATGAGGTCTGACAATTAAGTTCATGAACTCAGCCTAGAAAAAGTGCTACATACCTCATTGCTGAATATCACTACAATCACCTTCGAAGTACTCCCCTTGGGAAGCTATGCACAGACGCCAGTGCCTAGTCCACCCTTCAAAGCAATTTTGGAACTCTTTTTCTGCAATGGCCATCAGAACTGTCGTCGTATTACCGTTGATGTCCTGAATGTCATCAAAATGTCTTCCTTTCAATATTTCCTTTATCTTTGGGTAAAGAAAGAAGTCATTGGGGGCCAGACGAGGTGAGGCAGGAGGGTGCTCCAATAGTTATTTGTTTACTGGCTAAAAACTCCCTCACAGACAGTGCTGTGTGAGCTGGTGCATTGTCGTGATGCAAGAGCCATGAGTTGTTGGCAAAAAATTCAGGTCATCTTTTTTTCTTTTTAATTTTATTGGAAAACAGCTATGGTCATTGGTTACACATTGCTTTCAATCTACAATGGCAGAGTTGACTCTTTTAGGGAGGGCGCAGCTAACAATGGCCATTGCTGGGATCAAACCAGCATCATTGGTATTATCAGCACCACGCTCTAACCCCCTGAGCTAACCTGTCACCCCCCACCCCAGGTTGTCTAACTTTTTCACACAAGTCTTTTTAGCACTTCCAAACAGTAAACTTGGTTAACTGTTTGTCCAGTTGGTACTAATTCATAATAATCCCTCTGATATCAAAAAAGGTTAGCAATATCGTTGCAACAAGTTCACAAATTTAATTGTCTGACCTTTGTATGTAGTCTTGGGGAGCGGACACAAACACCCTCTGAATCTGACTGAAGCTGGAAATTTAACTAACAAATCATAGAAAACACAAGGAACAGAGGAACACGTTAAGTGGCACCATCAAAGAAGCAAGCATCACAATCCAGACTGGAAAACTCTACAGCATAGTTTCTCAACCTCAGCACTATTGATATTTTGGGCCAGATAAGCCTTTGTTAACGCAGGGCTGTCCTGTGTACTGTAAGATATTTCGCAGCATCCTTGACCTCTACCCACTAGATGCCAGTAGTGTTCCCGAATTGTGACAACAAAAAATGTCTCCAGACATTGCCAAGTGTCCCTAGACGGGGGAAGGGGTCATCCCCATTTGAGAATCTCTGCTCTAAAAGGACAAACAACCCAGTTTCTTCAACAAACAAATCACCAACTGGGGGGAAGGAGGGGGAGATGATGGAGGGGGACCTATGGATTAAGAGAGAATTAGAGACATATCATTCAATTGCAATAGGTAAACTTTATTTGGATCTTGATTTAAAGAAACTTAAAAAAATTACTGTAAGGCAATTGAGGAAATGTGAACATTAATTTGATATTTAATGATATTAAGGAAGTATTGAAAATTTTTGGTTTTGGTGTGATAAGCTGTTGTAGAAAAGTTTTTTAATTCCTATTTTTTTGGAGAAATATACTGAAATACTGACAGAGGAAAAATAAAATAGCAAAGATGTGCTTCAAAACAATTGGTGGGAGAAAGAAGAGTATAGATGAAATAAGACTAAGACTAATCATCCTTGAACTTAGGTGATGGGCACATAATTCACCGTACAACTCTCTTCACTTTGGGATATGTTTCAGAGTTTCGATAATAAAAAGGTGTGACTAAATCAATCTGGCAGGCAATTCCTCTCCTATTCTTCTCAGTGAGCAGGTAAGTTCCAGAATGACCATGGGAAGGATGGGAGAATTTATAGTTCCCGAGGCTTGCTCAGTTTTGAGTACCTCTTGGCGTCCTATCTGGATGCTGCGAGTACTTCTATTGTTAAGATATGGCACTTAAAACACGGGAGCCAACTACTTAGCAGCAAGCTCTTCCAAAGGTGGGAGAAAAGCCCTGCGCTGGACTGCCCAGGAGATGGGGTAACCCATGTCTAACGTGACATCTTCCCACAGGATGTTCAAGAACAATTTTGTCTATAAGAGATCCTTGCCTCAGGCACTAAATTTAGAAGTTCACCCCCAAGTAAGGTGTGAAACTGTGCTCATCCTGGAAGGAGCCCAAGGCCCTGCTCGCCCTAAATAGCCCACCTCAGACCTTCATTCTCAGTGACAGAAAATAAACTTCTATCTTGTTTAACCCACTGTGGCTTACAGTCTTTCCCACTATAAGCAGCCAAACTTACTTACATCAATTCACCCAAAAATAAATGCTACTTTCTCGTGAAGCCCTCCTCTACCCCGTTAGAAATATCCCCTTCTTCCTCTGAACGTACTCTCTTCTGCTCATCTGTCATAGACACATCTGTACGGCAGTCTTTCTGGAAATGTGTAGACGAAACAGAACAAGGCCCAAGGCATGATATCCTCCAATGCCAATTTTTATTTCTGCGCTTCCTAGTTCAGGGTATTGAATACGCTTCCCTGAATCCAAACTTCTGAGAAGAGAGGCCCACGGAGAGAACAAGAGCCTCACTTTCACACAGCTCGACCCCTGCACCTGCATCAAAGTTTCCAAAGGGACAACAGGACAAATGGAACATCCTGGATGACCCAGGTGCCTGGAGCCAAAAGTTCTCCTGCAGGGGGGACTGAGTCATTCTTCACCGTTAGAGGTAAATCAACAGAAGAAGATGTACTATATTGGGCGAATATTTAGGCTCTAGTAATAAAAAGTGTTTTAAACTTCAATTATTTCCCTCATTGCCGAAGGGTTGGGATCTATCCCAGTCTTCTAGAAGTTACATTTCTAGGCGTGAGGTGAAACTTTGATCAAGCTTTAAATTCTCCTAACAGATTTGTCCCTCTGAATCACTTTTGCACAGCTCGGAATCACTTTTGCGCAGGTGTCGCTGGACTTGTACAACTGTGAGGCTTAGTGACCTTTGTATAATGGAACCAAAAACATTTCACACAAATTACTACTCTGCTCAGTATGCTTACCTATTCTTACAATCAATTGATCAATATCAAAACTAAAAAAATAAATTGCCAAGTCAGAATTAATCATTGCAAGATGATAGTAGGGTAACCTTGAACTGCTTATCAATATCAAATTTAAATGTGGAAAATTCCCTTTCATCACCACCGCAACAAAATAAATATTGACCCCTATCTGGTCACTAAGTCCTGACTTCATGAAAGCCGGGTATCTCCTCCAAAAGTAAGTAAGGCCCATCTCTGAATATTTACCTTTCATGCAATGCTTATTTGAGGGAGTAAACATAAATAGGTCAGATGTTTGGAGAATGAGCACTACATGTTAATGCTGCCACCTTGACCTAGCAAAGATAACAAGGAGAAACTCCATCTATAGCCACCCACTCAATGATAGTACCTTCACGAAGAGGCTGCTGGTTCCCTTGCTAAAGCTTCCCCTGAGGTCTGCATGGTGAGGAGGGAGCAGCCTGGAGAGGGAAGAACGCCAGCACCGTGTGAGGGGCCCACCTACCCAGGGCACCTGCCATCCATCTAGTCACTATCATGATAGTAATTCATGAAATACAGCTCTACCAGAAGATGTATGCAGACCACTGTGTTCAAGAGAGAAAAGGAAGCGTTAAAAGTAAAACTTGATTGTTTTGACTTGTTTACTTCTTCCAACTTTTCTTCTAAAATAACTATCAAAACACACTGTATGTATATTAAGATAATCAAATGTACCTGTCTCACACACATACTTCAGGCACTAAGAAAATACCTAGATCCACAACCACCACTGACAAAGCGCCTTTCCAACTTGGCAGCAGGGCTGAATAGGAAGCCCTGTTTCTCACCTCAGATTCACAAAGGGAACATGAAGTAGGTAAGGACACTCCCACTGCCAGTCACAGAATTCTGTCAGTGAGCTCCGTGCCACACAGCACAGCCACGACAAGGATGAGGCTGGAAAGGAAGCAGAGCTGATTTTCCAAGAGCCATAGTCATTTCTTGGAGGAAGGTGAAGGTCTGCTGAGGAAAGTGTGCAAGACGTCCCAGAGACAGAAGTCTTTTCTAACCTACGAAAACCCAGCTGGCACCATGCCCCCAGCCCACTCCAGGATCTAAGAAGCACTTCCCAGTGGAGGTCTTGGAGGCCTCATATGAAATGTCAGTGACAACATCTGTTCCACAGGGCTGGTGTGAGGATTTCAACAGACACAAGGCCTCAAGTACTTAGGTGCTTAACACATCAGGTACTCAAAAAATGACGGCTAATTTCAAGGACTAGGCCACGGCCCCTTCAGAGACACCAGAGCCTGAAGCTTTTCCTGACAGTCGTCACAAGCTTTTCCTGGCCATTGGCACTTAGAGCAGACAGCACAGTTACAGATCAAACTGTTCTGGCTGAGGGTGGAGGATGGAGGGTGGTAGGAGTAAGACCTCTCAAAATAAAGTGGGTTTCTAGGAAAGATGGGAAGACAGAGTTTAGGAAAACTTGAGGCTGCATTCAAGACATCTGGTGCCATGTGAAAGGGAAAATCCATTCAAACATGCTCCACAGAGGGGCCAAGGTGACAGGACATCAGGATCAGACAGGAAGAAATACAATCGTACCACACAATTTGGCTGCCATAGGAGCAGCAGCTACCTAATTGGAACAGAGTAAATGCTGATTCTTGGTTTTAACATTTGGAATCAAGTTACAGGTAAATCATGGAAGCCATTACTGAAATTAAAGAACAGAATATAAATATTACCAACCATGAGTATATAAAATTAAAGGTACAGCTCCCCAAGGTGGAGAGGATGGCGGGGGGGGGGGTGCTGGGTAGATAAAAAAGTGTCCTTAGGACTCAGAACAAGAAGCATAGAGGGCTGCATGTCATCTGAGGGGCACACAGAAGGATAAAAGCATGAATCCATGTTGGGAGGAAGGGAGGCCGGGGTGGTTAGAGAGTGAGCTAATCAGTGATCCCAACAATATACCAAGAAACTACCTTTAAAATCGATAAAGTGAGAAATGGTGTTGCGAGCATAATATTTATACATTTGGAAATCCCCACAAAAGCAACCAAGATGATCTACAGGAAAAAAAAAATCCGAGAAGGCTAAGTGAAGGAGGTAGGGTAAGACATGTTGCTTTTCATTATAAACTGTTCTGCCATGTTTTCTATTTTTAGCCATTAGCACATATTACTTTGACTCAATTTTCTTAAATAAAAGATCCTCTATAAAACTGTTGTTTAGATCATAGCAGTATTTTACTCGGCCTTAACCAGGCCTTACTGTGGTGTGTTGCGATCACTGCAGCTGGCCTTACGGTGTGTTTAGTCTTAGTAAAGTCATGTTTAAACTCCACCAGTGCACTAGTTATTTTATGGTTCTGGAAAGCTGTCCAACTCTGATTTGTTGTAAACAGAATAGAAGAGCTTTGATTATCATTCTAGGTCTTCAGAATACGGGACATCATGGCTTAAAAAAAAAAAAGATTTTTTTTTTTTTAAGATTTTATTGGGGAATTGGGGTAAGGTGAACAGTGTTGGGAAATTATAGAAGGGGAACAGCCAAGTTTTTGTCCATCAATCTTAGTTGCGAAGGGTGCAGCTAGCTCAGCTCCAAGTCCAGTCGCCATCCGGCCATCTGATAGCAGCTTGCGGCCGCTCAGCTTAAGATGCCATGTTCAATCTTAGTTGCAGATAGGCATAGCCCACCATCCTATCCAGGAGTCAAACTGGAAACCTTGTTGTTAGGAGCATGTGCTCTCACCAGCTGAGACATCCTGCCACCTATTGGCAGCTCAGCTCAGGCACAGCTCACTGGCCCATGTGGGAATTGAACCCGCGACCCTGATACTCGGAGCTCACACTCTTAACCAACTGAGCCACTCGGCTGGCCCAAGAGTGATTTTTAAAGGTTCACATTCCCTAGTAGAACAGTTAGATACAGACACAAGTATTCCACAGCCTTTGAGTCCATGAAATCCAATCAATTCTTAGACAGAAAAGGCTCAAATCTTGAATTCTTTAGGAGGGCTTTTTAACTTTGAAATAAATTAACTGATAAGCATAATGAGCCAAAAAGCTTAAGGAAAACAGCACATTCTATTACATCCATGGATTAATCAGTTTAATTATGAAAAACAATCTGAAAATTGTTGTTGCTATTCTGAAACATTTACTAAGCACAGAGAGCAGAGGAAGGATCCCAGCTCTGGTCCTGGAACCCTGAACTAGGAGATGATATTAATTAGCATGATGCTAATGAGGACTCTCAGCCACT
Organism: Hipposideros armiger; assembly: GCF_001890085.2. Taxonomy (NCBI): domain Eukaryota; kingdom Metazoa; phylum Chordata; class Mammalia; order Chiroptera; family Hipposideridae; genus Hipposideros; species Hipposideros armiger. Next base: position 2,146,132 of record NW_017731497.1, on the reverse strand, counting down.
CAGGGAGTCAGCAGTAGGGGAACCCAGTGGCAATGCCTACAATAAACAAGCAGAGTGATCCAAGGAATCCAGCTAGTGGAGCACAGCAGGAAGACAAAAGTGCAATACCAGATTACATTTTT
>NW_017731497.1:2123105-2145030 GCF_001890085.2 Hipposideros armiger | reverse complement strand
AGGCCCACAACCCTTTAAAGCATCATGTTTAAAGCAAATTCTTAATTGCTCATCCCTACAAGATTTCACCCAGGATAGCCTGGTCTTCTGAAAGGCTCACAACATGATTGATTGATTACGTTGTTCATTCAGCAAATTTTATTCAGACTTGGACTGGCCCAGATCCCTTAAAGCAATTCTCCTTCCTCTGGTTTATTTCAAAATAAAAGCTCCTGCTAGCATTTATTCATGACTTTAGACACTTTCAGAAATGTCAAGATTTCAGGTAATCTCTCATATTTCTATATTCTAAAGACAGGTGTTTCTGTTGTTGTCATTGTTTGATATAGCTTCTCCCTTAAAAAAAAAAAAGGCAATGAAACAAATATCTCTGGGGTGGAAACCCAACTGGAGCGTATAAATGAGGCATTAAATCCAAGTTGCTTGACAGAGGGAACACAACCAGGTAAGTCTGCCAAATTTTGTTTGAGTTTCCCAGAAAATAGACACGTTAAAACAAACAAAAGCCAGAAATCACCAAGGGAGGAATTCTAAAGCACTGAACCACCATGGTCTAATCAATGTAGACCAGAGTCTGTTGTCAAAGAACTTCCAGATGCAGCTGGGATTATACAGGCGTTTTGGAATAGGAGGTATTACTGTTCCTTCCTCACATCCTTTTACTGTCCTAATAATTCAACCCATTATTGCCTCTGTCCTCCACCCACCCTGCACCTCGCACACATCCCCACCCCCCAAGGAGAAATAAATGGCACGTCTAGCTTTCTGTTCTGCACAGGCCCACAGCCTAGGAATCCACCTGGCAGGCTCCTTTTAGATCTGAAAACTCGTGAAAGGCCTATATCTGATGTGTTTCCTGTCCAGTGAGCCCGGGCCCTTCAGACAGACCAGACCACCCTGCCTTCTGCAGGGCCTTAAAGTATTGGGTTATTGGAAAAGTCATGATGTATTTTTTCTATGTATTTTTCGTTGCAAAAATGCGTCATGACTTTTCCCACAACCGAATCAACATCCATGCCAGGAAGCCCGGACATCCCAGAGCAGACAGCGCCTTTACTCCTCCTGACCCGTGTGCGTCTGATCCCACTGTCCTCAGCTCGGAGCTCTTGGCTGGGCCCTAGGCCCGTACATCCCAGCTTTGCGCTCTTTTGCACTTGGTCTTTGCACCGGCCTCCCTGGAGTTAGACATTCAGCCTGCCTCATCCCTAACTCTCAATGTCCCCACACCACAGGTAGACACATTCCCAGAAGCTGCCTACAATGGTGGGAAGGGGAACTTTTGTATACTTTTATCGGACAGCTTAAACACTGTCAAGGTGCATTTTTACGTTGACTGCAAGGTGGCTCACAGCTAAATTTAACTCGTACATGAATGAGCCATCTTTATTTGGGTTTCTCAACAGAACAATCCCTTGTCTTCTGTTTGACCTCTGACCTCTCTTAGTTCCAGCATACTAGTTGTCACAGCATTTTCTGGAAATTGCCACTATACAACTAGAGTACATTTCTTTTCTGCTTCAGAGGAATGATGCAGTTTTAGAGGCAGAAGAGCCCCGAGCGGTCATCCACCCACCCCCTTATCTCCCAAATGCCAGTGCACAAGCCTGTGCTGGCTCGTTCATGGCTAGCGCTCACTGGTCAGCAGAGAAACGAGAAAGAGGTGGGAAATGAAGAGCGTTTTCATAATGCTAAATATATACAATCTAAAGACAAATTTATGACATCCTATTTTTTAATATTAAAATATTTCTTCTCTCATAAAATGATGTTAGTAGATGGAAGTTATTTTTTAAAAATAAACCTTTAATTATGGAAAAGTCTAAACACAAAAGAGAACAGCATAAAATATACAGTGAACCTTCATGCATGCATCCAGCTTTAACAATTATCGACTATGTTTACCTAGAGCCTCCAAACTATAGTAAAAATTGGTCCTGAAATTTACAGTTTTCCTATTCACAAATTCTAAAAGTGTGGGAACAAGGATGGGCCACCCTCGACATTTTACAGTAAGAACGTGGAAACGAGCGGAGATTAACTAACCCTTCCCCAGTTGAGACCATGCCGATGCACACAGGACAACCAAAGGGGAAAACCGATCATCTATAACCCAAGTTTACTTTTTCTCATGCTAGATCAATTGTGTGCTATTCCCTGGAGAGCTCCAGGAACCACCAAGCAGTTCTACTGCCAAGACTATGGGAAATTTATACATGAATTCCTTACCCAGCACTTAAAAAACCAAAAGGGTTTATGAAGCCAACATATGTGAATGAATGAGAATTCATGCAATATAGTAAAAAACCAGCTACTCACCCCCTCGTTTAGGCCCCACGATCACTTCACCAAACTACCAGGTAGAATATCAAACTGAAACGGAAGTAATAAGACCACGCAGGCACACTGCTGTCTCACAGAACCATGGTGAAAAATCAAACAACAGAATAAGCAACAACGTTTTAACGCTTTTTAAAACTTTACCAATGCAGGGGGGTGGCCAATTGATAAGAATGAAGTATCTTCTTCGGAAGACTCACCTAAATTCTGTTTATGTAGAGTCGATTTCCCTGATAATATCCTGAAGCATCTGAGAAGCCTTCAGCACTACCTAAAATAATAAAAATCATCAGAATCAAGTAATGTTATACACGTCAGTTTTCTGTAAGAAAAAAAAAAAAACACCCCTCAATCCATACATTTGGTCATTTCCCCCACACTAAGCATGAAAGGAAATAACTCAGGAAACAATGAATTTCCGTTGTAACACATGGGCTGGGAATTTTCTTTACCAACAGGGAATTGAGGTCCCAAGACACTTATTTCGAAGACCAAAATTATGTTACTGTTGGCAAAGAGGCAAAACACATGATTTTCTGCCCTGTGGTAGGAATGCTTAATGGCTTTGGATTTAAACAAAGACCAAACATATACATCTCCCACTCTGCCCCCACCAATGCTTAAAACACAAATCTCAGGCTCTGCAAATTAGATTACATGAGCTCTTCTTGTCTTGTTCACCTTTTTTCCTACTTAGTTTCTTTAACACATCTATGAAGCAGTCCCTTCTTGCTTCAACTGCTCTCTCACTTCATTCCCAGTTCTCTGAGGCATTGAGAACTGACCATTTTACAGTTCACTCCATGAAAACCCAATTGAAGCAGAGAAGCACCATAATCAATTGTAGAAATCAACAAATCGAGCCAGCCACAGCTAACAAACAGAAGTCTGAGTGAGAACATACATACATATGAATCAGTGACACAGAATAAACATCCAGATAGAGAACCAAGTATCCCTCTGAAGCAGACCAAGCACATGTAATCAGATCTGGGTAGGTATGTGAGATGCTTAATAAATGGTGTTGGCTTGCTATTTAGGAGTAGGGAAAATCTAAATCTCTTTCTACTTATGAAAAAATAAAGTAAAAATAGACTCAAAATGATTTCTAAAAGAACATACAGATGAATAGTTTTATAATATAGGGGTAGGAAAGGCTTTTTAAACATGACATCAAGACACCAAAATCTGAAACTATAAAGAATTGCGACATTTAGCTAGCTACATTATTTAAAATCTCAAATGTATAAATGGCAAAAACAAATAAAAATTAAAAAAAAACAAATACCAATATTTTGGTCAAAGGATAAAATGAGAAATTAGGTAAACTATTTATACATGAAACTTATAAAAGGTTCTTATCTTATTATACACAAATGTTTTAAAAGCCAATAAGGAAATTAACACTCCCCTCAAAATGGACAGATCAAATTAATAAACTTTCCATAAGAGAAGAAATAGCAATAAACACATGAAAAGATACTCAACTATACTAATAATGAAAACATACAACTTAGGAAAATCAAGATCTTATTTTGCACCTGTCAAATTGACATCTTTACCAAAGACGGACAATAGCAAATGTTACGGCTATATCTCATGATGTGGCCACTTAAGCAATTATGTCAGCATGTAAAATGGCATACCCTTTGATCCGGCAATCCTAATCCTAAGAAGTTATTCAAAGTAGATAATTGTGCAAGCAGGAAGTTGGATATACACAGCATTGTTTATAATTAGGAGGAAAAAATAGTATATGCCCTAACACAAATAGGAGACATGTTAAATAAACTACATAAAACTGAAAATAATGGAAGTTTATATTTATTGATATAAAAAGATATCCAGGACAACTCCCGAGTGAATAAAACAGAAACACCATGAATAGTTGATTCCATGTGTACATGTTCCTGGATGTCCTAAGAAAGGTCTAGAAGGATGTTTATCAAAATACTTATGATTACCCTAGGCTATCAGAATTTTAGAGAATTTTTACTTTGCTTATACTGTTAGAATTTCACATAATGAGCATGAATTATGGTCCAACGAATACAATGGAGCTATTTTAAAATCTCATGCTCAAGTGTAAAGTGATACACTGCATAGGTTTCTACTTTCCTTTCTGCCAGCTTTTCTTTCTTAGTGAGGTTTGTCTCACACATGTGCTTGTAGTGACACCGACCGATAAGAGAGTCCCTTTCCTCATGTCTGTGTCCTGTTCATTTCCCAGGGCCACTTCACCCTCGCCTTTCTGTTCCTAAGACACACCTGTATCCTTCGTATCCTTCTTTTTACGTCAGCCAGCCCAAGTGAATTTACTTGTGACCAAAGGAGTCCCACTAATACAGCGCTTTTTTATTTTCCACCTTCTCAATCATTCCATCCCATTGGAAAGCAGAACAATATATCCTGTAATCATATTAATGAAGATTTACAACGTTATATAGTTTATGAGCTACGGCTGAAGTAATTGAAGCAAGACGCTCAAAGCTAGTATAACAATGGCAAAAAAACTATTTCAAGAAACAGGTAGATTCATTCCTGACTAATAAAAGAACTGATGCAAAGGCTATTTGAATAAGAATATAAACAAAGGGGACATACTTGTCCAGAGGGGCCATTTTTATGGTTAAAATATTCCCCATTATAATATTCTTAACCACTCCACATATTTATTTTGGGTTATATTTATATATGAAAAGCTTTTTCTTTTCTATTTGGACTATAAAATACAAAAATGTATTCCCATAATGGGCCCATTATATTCAATTTATCTCCAGCAAACAAATTTATTTTTCTCATTGCCCTATTTTTAAAGGTTCAGAAAGTTCCGTGTAATACATGAATCCTCATAATACCATAATTATAAACCTGGCTAAAAAGCCATAATCCCTTGTAGATGTACAAATCCCTCTATAGGTATGTTGGATGTAAAGTACAAATCTAGTTAATCCCCCTTTATCTCCTGGAGGCTCCTTCTCTCCCCCCAAATTTCCCTCGGTGGTAGACATCGGACAAGAGCCACTATCCAATTTCAGAGTGAAGCAATCCTAGGACTTAACTAAGTATCTCTGTCTCCAGGGCACAACTCAGACTAACACACAGGCCACCCACTGCCAAACACTGTCCTCTGTTCTGACCCCTCCGCAGTGCAAGGAAATCTCTCTAACAGACGGGAAGCCAGGAGCCAGGCAAGTCCATATTTGAGGCTGAGACGTATTAGTATTTAAAAGACCAAACATTGCATTGAGGGGAGGCAACAACACAGCATCTCTAAGTAAAGTGATTGATCCTGGTTCTGTCACTTACTACTCCTTTGGCCTCAGGGTGTCTCAACCTGTCTGTACCTCAGTTTCCTCCTCTGTAATAATGCCCAGCAAAAGGGCTGTCGAGCAATCAGCAATGCTCAATAGTCAAGCACGGTCTTGCTTGAGCCCAGCTCAGTGTGAGCAGTGATGGGAACAGACCACTGGTTGTTGCCTGATCATAACAAGGTCCCTAGAGAACCTTGGGACAGGGCACGTCTCTATGGAGGACAGTTGCCTATTTAATAAAAATGGATAAAACACTTCCAATTAAATAGAAACTTCTTTTAAAGGTACTAAGAGTTTGTTATTTAAAGGTCTCTTGCCTTAAATCAAAGCAACCTTCTTCAGATCATCATAGCGTGAATCATCTGGCCACTCTCAGGGTTATGCCTTTTCTGAAGCATTTCCAAAGTCACAGGTAAATGTGACCAAGAAACACCAAAAGCTACCAGCTCAAATCTGTCACCAACAGCAGGACATTAGGGCAGGACGTAACTACTTTCGCATCCTGGCCACTTCCTACTCGCAGGGAGAAGCTTAAACACACTTCTCCGAGTCCCACATCTCTCACCACCAGAACAGGGATGGTGTTATATTTAACTATTTCAGATGTGGAAATGAGAGAGTACAAGTAAAGTTCTTAAACATGGTGCCTGGAGCTCAGTAAGTATTCAGACAATGGGACATCTGCTATCAACTGTCATCTAACCAGCATTAAAGAAACAAAATATATATTATATAATTCATTAAGACCATACAAGCACTTTTTTTACTGAGGGTTTCATGGACTCTTGTTTTCCTACCTTTCATTTGGTATAATCCCCTCAGGAATGTAGGGCCAAGTTAAAGGGGATGTGAGGGGGTTCAAACTGTGAAGGACCTATGTGATGCACGGGGCTGAAATCTCACTAGCTAGTACAGAGCCCAAGCAATCAAGAGCACATTTGTCCTTCTTTATAGCTGAGTAATACTCCATTGTATAAATGTACCACAGTTTCTTAATCCAGTTGTCTACCAATGGGCATGTTGGCTGTTTCCAAGTCTTGGCTATTGTAAATAGCGCTGCAATAAACATAGGGGTGCATATATTTTTTCAAACTAGTGTCTTGGGTTTCTCTGGATAGATACCTAAGAGTGGAATTGCTGGGTCATAAAGTACCATTTGCAACGATATGGATAGACCTAGAGAAAATTATGCTAAGCAAAATAAGTCAGTCAGAGAAAGACAAATACCATATGATCTCACTTATATGTGGAATCTAAAGAACTGAATAAATAAGCAAAGTAAACCAAGTCTCAGAGATATAGAGGAAAAACTGATGGCTGCTGGATGGGAGGAGGGTGGGGATGAGGGAGAAGGGGACGGGATTAGACAGCATAAACAGGTAACTACAATATTGCCACAGGGATATGAAAGACAGTTCAGGGAATATAATCAATAATGTTGTAAATATTTTTTAGGGTGTCAGATGGTCACATGTCTTCTTAGGGAGACCACTTCATGGACAGTGTAGAGGCACTGTATACCTGAAGCTGACATTGAATAATATTGTATGTCAACTATAATTGAATATATATATATATATATATATATATATATATATATATATATATATAGTCACGGGATGTGGAGTAGAGTGTGGGGAGTGGAGTCAATGGAATTGTAGTAGATATGTAGGATATTAGATATGTGGAGGAGGCGGTGGATTGGGGGAGGGAGGTTGTCACTTTGTGAGGGGGTGAAAAGGATAACTACTGCATTGTTTTGTACACCTGAAACTAATTAAAAATTAAAATAAAAAAAAGAGCACGTTTGTCCTAAGATTTCTTCAAAAGGCAGGGAACCGTGTAACACCACACCCAAGCTTTGCCCTAACGCCATCTGCAGGAGCAGAAAAATCAGAAGATGGGCCCATGTGGGTACCATCTCAAGGGTTTTTGCTGCCCAAAGTTCACAAAAGTGCCATAGAAAAGACCAAGCAAAGCAGAAAAAGGCACTCAATTTAGCTGAAGATAGTCCAGTGTACTGCCCTTAGCTTGAAGTTATCACTAACGTTTGACACATTTATTACTAATTGCTCAAAATCACAAAACCCAAGAAAGAAAGAAATAAACCAGCTAGTTCTGCAGCGGCCCTAAAATAGAGATGGAAAGAGCCAAAGAGAGAAAAAGAGGGGACATTTTGAAAACAAAATTCTCCCAACTTCCTCCAACTTCTACCACTTGCCAAGGATTTGTTGTATTTCTTTTCCCTGAAAACTTGAGGACTTTTTCATTGAAAGGACAGCTGAACAATGACAGTCTAGCTCACCCAGGTCAGAAGATATCTGACTCCGAGGGGAAATGTCCAATTCTCTTTTCATGGCTCCCCCTTCCTGACTTTCCAACTCAAGGCTGGATGCTAGGGACTGGGGTCCACGGCAGCTCAACAAAGCAGGAGCTTGAAGTACTAATGCCCACGGCATTCAGAGATGCGAAATAATATGCCACCTTGCCCTTTGCAGGACAAAGAGAGAAGCTCCCGAAATCCCTTTGTATTGCTCTAAAGGCAGCATTCCAGCAAACTAGGAAGTAAGAGATATTACATGCAAAAAAAAACCAAACACAACAAAACTCTCAGTAGAAATGTGGGAAATGCTGGTTTAAACAAAATTAAGAAGTTTCTTGAATGCAGAATATTTTAGACACTTTAGTATGCTAACATTGATATGAATACATGGCTCCGCCTTACTTATACACAGATTCCTTTACTTCTGCAGTCTAGTCTTGGGACAAGTGCCCCACACAACACGTTGGAAACTGTTATAGTTAGTTCTTCTATGCAAATGATTATTGAAGGCTCACTTTGCCTTACTACACTCACAATCACATGACTAAGCACATGGCCCCTAAAAGGTCCTTAACAGTGCAACCAATATTGATACAAAGTAGTGTGAAACACTGTTTACTATGAGGGCAAGGGAAGTGCTATAATCATACCTCTTTACACAACTGGAAAAAAGAGATGCCATTAATTCTTCATTGTCTTATAACTCAGTTTGCCTTCTTTCAAAATTTTAAACACACAATAAAACTCAGTAATGAGGGTAACTAGAATTTAAACTTCATGAGAACAGGGACTCTACTTAGTACAGGACTATATCCTCAGCCCTTGAACTATGCAAAGATACTCCATAAATACTTGACTATGTGAATAGAGGAATAATTAAGCTTCATAAGTGTATCATTAGCTCATTATTTTATGAACTGGCCAAAAATATACATTCTATAGTTTTATATTTTAAGTTGACTTCAGAATGCTCACTCTAAAATAATTCTTATTTCTCTCTTTTCTCAAAAAGTTTTATTTTTTTCCTGTTTCACTCCCACCATAATCTCTCATCCGTTGCAATGACCCCTGCTGTACACACGCACATACACACACACATTTTTCCTTATGACTTCTGGGTTAGAAGGAACTTTCTGTCTCCAGACCAAGTACTATATTCAGTACATTATTACAGCCAATTATTTTCAATAAAAGCCAAATTAACTAGCATTCAAAAGACTAGGAATTTAAATTAATCAGAGCTATGCAGAGATTCTCCTTTGGGAGAAGGAAAAAGAAGAACACATTCATCTTCTAGAAGGCAACTATACACAAATAAGCTCTTATCACCAATTTGCTGAAAAAAAGCAACTGCGCATGGAATACAGATATCAAGGAATATCCTAAACCATTATTTCAATGTTCTGAACATAATGTTTAAAATAACCCTGAGATGTTGCAACATCTTCAAGTGAACAAATTTAAAAAATGTTTTTGCTAAATTCAATTCATTATGACAAAATCTGATAATACATTTTAGAAAAATGTGTAACTGTGTGTGTGTGTGTGTCTGTGTTTAAGGGGAAAGGGATGAAAAGAGCAAAGAAATACTGTGCAATTTCACCATGGTCATTTAGAAAATTCAATGAAACAGACCCTTCCCCACACCCATGCCTCCTACAAAGCAGTGAGTGGGCAGGGTGTTCCTATTTGCAGTTCCCTGCTTTTATTGGGCTCTATTCCCATCTATTGCAGCACTTCTGCCCAGTCCCACCTGTGTGGCAGCTCCCTCCACCACTACCGTAAACAGGCTAGGACAGTCATCTGAGTTGTATCCTGAGCTCCCAGGCCACAGGGATCTCCAGAAACTGCTTCTTTACCTCCCACCTCCCCTGTCCTAGAAGCCTGTGCTCTAGCACCACAGTCAGCGCTCCTCCTTGAACCCTGCACCCTCTGAGCTGCTTTCCCTGCGGTGCCCTTTGACCTCCACACCTAAAATGCCCTCCCCACACCCCTACTCGGTTGGCTGCCCATCAAGTTCCACCGACTCCGGGGAGGCTTCACTGACATTTTTATTTCTTCATGTACCATAGTATGTTGAAACAATCTATTTGTCTACAGAGTCAGACAATTAAGTTCACAAACTCATCCTAGAAAAAGTGCTACATACCTCATTGCTGACTATCACTACAGTCACCTTCAAAGTACTCCCCTTGGGAAGCTATGCGCTGACACCAGTGCCTACTCCACCCTTCAAAGCAATTTTGAACTCTTTTTCTGGAATGGTCATCAGAGCTGTCTTATTACCCTTGATGTCTTGAATGTCATCAAAATGTCTTCCTTTCAATATTTCCTTTAACTTCGGGTAAAGAAAGAAGTCACTGGGGGCCAGATCAGGTGAGTAGGGAGGGTGTTCCAATACAGTTATTTGTTTACTGGCTAAAAACTCTGTCACAGACAGTGCCGTGTGAGCTGGTGCATTGTCGTGATGCAAGAGCCATGAATTGTTGGTGAAAAGTTCAGGTCGTCTAACTTTTTCATGCAGCCTTTTCAGCACTTCCAAATAGTAAACTTACTGTTTGTCCAGCTGGTACAAATTCATAATGAATAATCCCTCTGATAAAAAAGGTTAGCAACATCATTGCAACGAGTTCGTGAACTTAATTGTCGGACCGCACATCTTCCCCACTAGACTGTGAACTCCTAGAGGGCAGGAATTGTGGTTTCCCCCATGGTTCTAGCCTAAGCTCAGATCACAGTACCTAGTGCATATTAATTGCTCAAAAAAATGAAGAATTAATAAATAGATCTTGTATGTTTAATAACTCTAAGACACTGGGATGGAAGTAGAGAGTTTCGAGAGACTGCGCATAGCAGGGTAAAAATGGGTGTGTCTGTGCATGTGTGTATGTGTATGTGTGGTGTGTGTGTGTGTGTGTGTGTGTTTGTGTGTGGTGTGTGTGTGAGGTGTGTCTGTGTGTGTGTATGTGGTGTGTGTGTCTGTGTGCGGTGGTATGTGTGTGTACATGCATACATGTACTAAAGAGAAGGGGCTGCCTCATTCTATGGTCATCCTCCCCGGTATGTAAAGGTCAAGGTCTCAGCTACAGCTTCCCTTTTCCTTTCTCGGTCCCAGGAATTGACTGACTACACACTCTTCTGCCACAACCCTTGAGTCTTTGAATAAGCTCTGTCCTGTTTGGCCTGCTGTCAATCAGGGAAATACACCAAATCATATTTCATGCCTTCTTTCCCATCCCAAAAGCAAACAAAGGCTTTATAAAGTATAATGATTAGAGAATGGGACAAAAAGACTCCCTTGATAAGCTGTTCCCCCATCCCTATCCCCTAAAGTACATCTGTCTGTTATTCACTCATTCAGTGCTACTTGGACCCTGTAGGAGAGCCCAAAGTCACACAGAGTACTGACAGTGCAACCTGATGTCACACAAATAAGCAAGTGTTTGTCATTACCTACCTGAGCATTTCTTTTGGGAAGGTGAGGTAAGAGGCTGCAGTAAAGAGAGCAAGGATGTACATTCATACAGTGGAATATCATTCTAATGTAAAAAGAAATGAGCTATCAAGCCATGAAAAGACATGAAGGAAGCTTAAATGCATATTACTAAGTGAAAGGACCCAACCTGAAAAGGCTACATACTCTGATTCCAACCATACGGCATTCTGGAAAAGGCAAAACTATAGAGACAGTTATAAGATCAGCAGTTGCCAGAGGTTAGGGAGAAGGGATAAACAGGATGAGCGTAGAGGGTTTTAAGGGCAGTGAAACTACTCTGTATGACACTAAAATGGTGGATACATTTGTCCAAGCATATAGAATGTACAGCACCATCAGTGACCCTTAATGTAAACTACGGACTTTGGGTGATCATGATGTGTCAGTGTAGGTTCATCAACTGCAACAAATGTACCACTCAGGTGCAGGATGCTAACAGTGGGGGAGGCTGTGCGTGTGTTAGAGAATGGATCTATGAGAACTGGCTGGACATTCTGTCCAATTTCGTTGTGAATCTAAAACTTCTCTAAAAAAGAAAGTCTATGAAAATGAAAATATTTTAATTAAAAAAAAAAGACACACACAAGCAAGAAGAGAAGGGTGAGGCGCAATGCTGTAGGTGCCTCCAAAACTCCCACAGGAGCCCACTCCATGGCAGGACAGATCCTGGGGAGAGGCTTCCAGTGACCTTGGGCGTGGCCCCCGGAAGCAGTGATGGAGGATACGGGGTCCTCCCGGCCAGCTGGACATCACCGGCCCATATCAGAGTAGTCAGGTGGAACAGGGGCTGCCCACAGAGCTCCAACCTGCTAGAACTGACCCTGGGAAGTGGTATCACTTTTATTCTTGCTGCCACCTCAACCTTGAATTTGAAGGCTACGCCTCCACACTAGTCCCTGGAGAACGGCTTCTACAGTAAAACAATCCAGTTGAAGAACATGAGGAAGAAACAATAGGATAGCCTCAAATGGCAAACCATCTGGTTTTCCTAACCAGTGGAAAACGCATCAAGTGTAATGGAATATCTGAGGGCTGCATCCAGGAGAAGGAGTGGACATCCCATTCGTGAGATGCTAACCTGCTGTGAAGATGCACAACGGCTCATTCCTCCAGCCCTCAAAGCCTGGTTGCCTGGGTGCTGTGAGCCAACATACAACCATATAATAGTGATGGGAACAAAACATCAAGGAGCACCATAAAATTTTATCAGCCTCTGGGAAACCGAAAATAGATATCACGAACAAGAACTTTGGTCATTTGGGAAGATGGTTTGGCTAATCAAGAACAAATTAGCTGCTCAGGTATACATAACATGGCAATCAGGGACTTATTTTTTATAAATAGGAACCTGTCATCACTTGACTCTGATTAGCAGCTATTGTATCCCCCCTCAGCGTTCACATTTCAAAAGCGAGTTTGCTGCCCTAGTATCTCTTACTATGTACCATCTGGGCTTCATAAATTGCCACCTGATATACTTTCCAAAAGGCTAATTCCCTTTTCTCTCTCCTCATTCAGCCAAAGGTTGTAGTATATTTTATTCAAAACCAAAACACCCCCACAAACAGTTATTTTGTCATTGAAACTTCCTCTGCCTTGTAAAACTTTCCAAAATTAATTCTTCTTAGCCATACGTTTCCTTCTTCCTGTCCCTGCTCTGCATTCCAAGTTCCCCCTTTTCCAAGCAGCCTTCCTTCCGTGTGGTTCCCCCTACTTTTGACAGTCTCTGAATTTTCCTGGCTCTTGTAGATTTCTCTGCAGAACTTGCTGATTCATCATATTATGTTGTACTCCTTCTAATACCGGATCCGCAGGGTTCTAAGACAACAACAGATAAGGTGTACTCAAGTGCCCAGCACAGAGCCTGTTGCTGGGTCGCCCAAGGCCAATAGTATCCTGGTGCCCTTACACTCCTGCTGAGTGAACACGGGCAATGGTGGGGTCCTCTGGGCCTCACTTCACTCCACAAAGGACATAGAGGACACCTCCCGAACAGGCTGACGCAGGACCACATGAGCGTAAGGCCTGGGGTAAAACATGCTGCAATAAATACCAACTTTTTTCTCCTCCCCATGGGGGACCTTTTGGCTCTCTAGAATAAAACCTCTGTGAGAGCCACATCAGGACTCACACCTTTCCTGTGTTCCTTCAAGGCATTTTCACAGTACGGAATACCGAAGAGATGGTTTTAAAATCCTGTTTTCAAGTTAATGGCCAAGTTGTCTCCAGGTGATGGGGTTTCAGAACTTTTCTTTACAACTTCACGCACCATATAAATACATAAAACTTTCTATTAAAAAGCTCAAATATATAAAAAAATATAGATCATAATGAACCCTGAAGTACTTATTCAGCTCCAACAATTATCAACTCATACCCAGTCTGATTTCATCCAGACCTCCCTCTGTCTTCCTCCCCAGCCCTCACTAGAGATTATTTTGAAGCAAATAACCAGGTATCATACTATTTCAATGCTTTATAAAGCTAGTATTTTTAATCGGAAAATGCATAATAAAGCTGTTTTCACTTAGAAAAAATTCTAAGCTTATCAAAAGAAGTTACAGTCACTCCTTCCCTCTTCCCCGTGGCACACGGCAGGACACAGGTGACCCAAGACTGGCTCAGCGGGCCTGAGCTGTGATTCCTGGCAGCACAGGAGCTGGCTGGGTGACTGTGTGCAGGACGATGGCCACCCCCACCCCGCCTCAGGCTTCTGCTTCCAAGGAGGAAACCAGGACCTGAGGGCTCTAATGCTCCTCTAAAGCTGGTCTGCTTGGGCACAACTAGAACGTCCTACTTCCACTATAGGTTTCTCTGTCACTCCCAGCACTAGCTTTGCTACCCAGAGTAACTTAGCCTCTACTTGCTCTTTGTCAAAAACAGAATGAAAAACTATATATTCAAATAGCAAAGTGTTCTCCAGGAACAAGTTTCCTGGAGAACCCTTGTATTAAAAAGAAAAACATCATTCCACCTCTGCAGTTGGCCAGAGGCCTTTGAGGAGGGAATGATTCCCCACAGGGTCCAGTGCTGTCCCCGCTGAGGTACCCATGACATCATTTAAAATTACTTTGGACCACTGCCCTCCCACCCCCGATATCATGCTTATCTATTACAATTCCATTGAATCCGTTCCCGCACTCTACTCCATGTCCCGAGGTTATATGTATATATAATTATAGTTGACATACAAACAATAAAAAAATAAAAAATAAAAAAATAAAATAAAATTACTTTGGACCAAATCATAATTTAAATGGAAAACTACTCAACTAATTGTGCAAACTATCTACCTCACTGTAGACTCTGATTCTCTATATCTATATTGCCCAATATTATGACTACTAGCCACGTGTGACTAGTGAGCACTTGAAATGTGGCTAAATCGAATCAAGATGCACAAGCATCAAGTCCCCAAATTTCAAAGACTTCATACAAAAGTGTAAAACACCTTGTTAAAAATTTTTTAACATTTTGGGTGTACTGGGTGAAATAAAATATGTTAAAATTAATTTCACCTTTTTTTACATGTGGCTGTTCGAGAACTTAGAATTATACGTGTCCCGTATTACATTTCTAGCATAGTGCTTCTCTAATCCCTTTTCACAAAAGCATAAATGTGTTTCATGTCAACCCACCATAACTAGTGTCATTTGAGCACAACCCTGAAGCTAAAATTAATTCACTTGGACTTCTTTTTTTAATTATTTTGTATACTTCCCCTCGTGGTTCCTGCCAATTCCATTAAGATTGAAATATTTGATTTAAGTGTTCCAGTACTACAATCACAGCTACCTTGAGCATAAAACATCACGTAATCACCAGATAGACCCCTTCAGACTAAGAGTCAAAACATTTCACTGCTGTGCTATTTAAAAAGCCATTCCCAATTCATATTTTTTTAATCTCACAATCAGAATATGATAACATTTCTTCTGGCCGTTACGACCTTAGGTATTAGAATTTCACTCTATGCAGCTGAGAAAATATTCAAATCCACATCTCTGCTACAAGACAAGGGAGGGCTGGGCATTCTATATAAACCGGAAGAGCCATTCACTGGTCCTCTGTTGGTTTCCCATGGATGAAATAGTGAATGTCTGATAAACTAAGGATTAAACTCTGATTTTTTTTTTCAAGGAAAGTCAAACAACCTTAAACCTGACCTCTGAATGTCAGTGGACTTCAGGGTGCTTCCCAGCTGTGTTTTCCTAATGATCAGGAGGCATAAGAATAAGGGGAATAATTTGGTTTAAAAAAAAAAAGTTACTCTATGGAAATTGATGAACTAAGTAAAACCTCCATTATCTGGCCCATTGCTACACAAACGGTGCTCTGCCCCACAACCAGGTTATGACTGGTCTACAGCAACACGAGTACAGAGATTGCATGTACAGTAAACATGTGAAAATTTTTATAGCAATGTGACAAAGTTATTTTGCTGATTAAGTTAAATTAAAAAGTTCTATTTTGCATGTTTTTTTCATTTTTAATGAATTTTACGTTATTTCATTTTTATTGAATTTCACAAAAGTATGTTAACCCAAAACAGATTAGAAATCAACTAACTAGTCCTTCTTTTAAGAAACACTACTCTAGACCAACTAATCAGAATTCTCAATTTCCTGGTGATCTCACTCCATAGGCGCAGGGGTTGGGGCAGAGGGTAACAAAAGGGGAAAGGAAACTGTCTCTACAGTTTTAGAAAAGAAACAAAGAACCACTTAGGAGAGGGTGAGTAAAACAACTATTTCCATGACATAGCTAAGGTTAGAAACTATAACACTAACATTTTTACATCTACAACTACAATGCCATATTTTTTCACTTATAAAACACCATGGATTATAAACCATATTGTGATATAATACAGTGTTGATGGGTCCTGATTTCAGAAATATTCAAATATATACAAACTAAAGTTCATCTGTGGAATGATTACACCTCAACTAAACAAAAATGTCAAGTGTTCATTACACACATAAACACACACACACCCACCACCCCCCACACACACACACACACTAAATAATTGTGTTTTTTAAAAAGCCTTCCACCAAGTTGAGGTTAAAAGCTAAAACTTTCTAGGTAAGGAACCCATCAGTAAACACCAACCATGAACAAAATGTTCCGGGGACAGAAAAATGAAGAGGCAGCCCCTGCAGAATCCACCGTTGAGGTGGGAAGACAGATGGTATCCAAAATAATCAAGTTGAGCAGGTTAAGGGTCAAATGCCCCACATGGCAGTCACTTCAGTTACATTATCCTCAAAACTCCATTCTTAACCCAAAGCCAACCAATGGAGGGACTCCTAAGACAGCTATGTCCTTCCTGGTGCCCTTGACCCTTGACCAAAGGGTAAGAGCCTGGGTGAGAGCTAGGTAGCTGCACACACCCCCCACCCCACCCGCCACCCAGCTTCCAGCAGTAGCCAGCCAGTCCGGAGCCTGGGCAGCTACTTCCCCTCTAAGCCTCAGTGTTCTCATCTGTAAAAAGGTCAAAGAGCAGATGAGGGGGTGCAAACGGGGGTGCAATCAGCCTGAACAGAAAAGGCGAAAGGGGGGCACAATTACTGGGGAAACCACAGCTGCTCAGAGATGATTATGAAAAGGCAAGGCCTTAACAGTGAGCCAAAGGTCAATTCAGGGGTTGGGTTAATGGGTTCACCAGCAGGGGCGCAGCAGCTGCCCCCTGTGAAGAGTGAGCCTGGGGAATGGGAAGCACCTGGTCAGGGCGTCAGCCCCTTGGTGAAGTCAGACTTTGGCCAGGAGACAGCACACAGCTGGGGAGGAGCCACTGGGACAAGCCAGGGAGGGGTGTGGCCGGACGAAGTGATGGACACGCAGGGAGGGCAATTACAGGGTGGCAGCGGAGACTCAGGTGCCCACAGAGCCCTCCTCTAGACCGAGGGACCCTAGGAGTGTGGAAGAGGGTCCCTTCCCAGGGAGGCTGGCCTGGGTGATGGAGACTAAGGAAAGGTGGGGCCATGAGAGTAGCCCGGAATGGAAGGGTTGGGAAACAGTAGTCTAGGACCAGTTTTGTCACTGATAAAATGCTTAGCTATTAGGTGTTCCATGTTCATGTACTTCCAGATGTCTGGCTGCTACCACACACCCTGGCACAGAGAAGGTTGGCAGAGAGTAGACTATCAAGGCTTTGTTTAAGGGGGGAAACAAAAGGCTGACAGCAGCCCACCTAAGACAGGTATGTGAGGAGGAGCTGCCAGGTAATTCAAGTCACTGGCCAGCTGAATAGTTCCCTTCAAAAAACGACTGTCTCTTAATAAGCCAGAGCACCTGGAAGGAAGGGCAAAACTTACAGTGTTAGGAGAAAAGCAGGTACCTATTCCATCCCTACCTGGCGCCAGGCACTAGGTGCAGCAGTTCTACATATCAACATGTGAGACACACAGAGGATGAAAGATGGTCCCGGGCATCTGCCCTGCCCTTGAGCATTGGGAAGAAAGAAGAGTTTGCAGCAGAGGTAGAGACCTAAGAGACACATCAGCTGAATGCAGCGGATATTTAGTATTAAGGCATTTTTGGGTGTGATTTATTTTCAGGGACAATAATTACATTTATAAAAGAGCCCCCGTCTTTTAGAGTTGCATACTGAAAAACATACCAATGAAAGGTGATAGTGAGGATTTATTTCAAAAGAAGTAAAGAAGGGGTTCTTGCTGAAACCAAATGGGTCATTAATAATCACTGAAGCTGGGTGATGAGGTACATGGGTGCTCATACTGTTGTTTCTACTTCTGCAGATGTTTGCCATTTCCCATTAAAAACTAAAACCAAACATAGGAGGCAACACATGAAGATAATATACAATGCTTTTAACCTAAATGTTAGTATGATGACATTACTGCAACAAACTCAAAACTCTGAAACTATTTAAATATGAAAATGCTTAAAGCTTTAAAAGGCAGACTGACAGTTTTGTAGATAAGAGATAAGAGTCTTGAGTTTTCTAAAACAGCAAGACTAGCAGGCTATAGGTGTGTGTAGTCATGCTTGAGAAGACCCAGGAACTGCATCTGCCTAAAAAGCATGTCATCTTGACATCAAAGGTCAGCACCTTCCCTCTGATGACATGAAGCAAGTTTGACTGATTCACCGGCATGATCGCCAATAGGCTCCTGTCATGCTTTGCTGCCCCATTGAGGGATCAAGCAATAGAAAGGTTCCAGGTGTCAGGCTCATCTCCCGAACGCCCTCAGTGTGACTAGCATCCCCATTTTAAAAACAGGAATGGCAATAAGTCAGGGAAGGGGAATAGCTAACACCTGCTCTGAGAGTTAACAACCCATAATGTTGATTTATCACCAACCTCCCTCACGTCTGTGAGACCCACATTGTGAACACGTTGAGTACAGCTGAGTCGGAAGGTGACTCTCAAGGAGTAAGAGTCAAGGATAAGAGACCCCACCGCTGCCATTCCCATCACCAAACTCAGACCACTTTGGGGAGGATTTGCTTAAGCCAGTGATCTTCCGCCAGAGCTGATTCTGTCCCCAGGGGATATATGGCTTTGTTTGGAGACATGTTTGGTTGTCACAACTAGGGAGGGTTGCTACTGGCATCTGATGGTTAGAGGCCAAGGACGTAGCTTGACATCCCCCAATGTACAGGGCAGCCCCCACAACAAAAATTATCTGGTCCAAATGGCTAAAAGCCTATACAAGGCCTGGCTAAGTTAGTCCAACTAAGTGCTAAGGGGATATTCAGACTTGTTCAGAAATGGAGGGAGACAGAAAGGGAGGGCGGGGGACAGGGAGAGAGAGAGGGAGAATTGACACTGTCTTTTACAAGTCCATTATTTATATGTTTCTACCAATATTCTTTAACCAGAGGTGGCATTTGATGCCCTCTGGTGTGGCTCCTGTTTTGTCCACTCACCTAAGAGGCACCAGACACTTGAGAGACTATAACTTCCAACACTAATATTTGCTTTTTTTTCCCAATGGTCATGTTTACCCAAGATTATTTTGCTCTTAGTGAACTGGAAACCAACTGACTGTTGACACACTTGGAAGGAAGCCAGGGAATAGTCTGGCACCCTTTCCCGTGGGTGGCAAAGGGGGAATGTGGTCCAAGAAGACCAATCTCTAAAAAGCACGTAAGCTTTTGAATAGAAGCACTTTGAAAACAAGTTCATATCAACAGGGCAATCCTATTAACATGTTCAAAAGCACTGAGGAGTTTGGAGAGGAAGAGAGAGAAGGGCAGTGATGTGAGGAAAAGCACACAGAGTAGGAAGGTAGGAAGAAGGAAGAGAGAGAAAGTTATCATAAAAAAAAAAATTTTCAACAGGGCCTTGACCTGAAAAAGGCAGAAAGAAAAACAAACTCACAAGTAATTTTTGCTCCATCAGCTGTAGTTTTAACGCCAGGAGAGACTACCTCTAGTTTCGTTATTAACCCTGAAACATAACCCACAGCTGACCTCCACAATCACAAATAACAGCTTCTCATTTGAATTCTATTGTTACAGTCACATATGTGGAGTGTTTACATAATAATTCTGGTAACTGAAATTCAGCTGCACCCATTCCACACGATCACAACCTTTTTCTCATGTGCCACAGAGCTTTTGTTTTTCACTGCCATCCCCCTTAACCACAAAAATTCAACTGTAGCTATAATTGCTACCACCAAGTTCACCTGCTTACATAAGACGCATGATTTCTGCCTACAGACTCTACCAACCTCACTCCAAATGCTATCCCTTCAAGAAAGTCTGGGTACCAAGTGCGCCCGAAATGGCAGACTAATGTCCTGGCAATCCTGGGCACCAGATGCTTGGGCTACTGGCCTGCCGCTGGTGGGGACCTTTCTCAATCTCCCATCTTCTAGAAAGGAGCTGAGGCATTGGACTCAGCAGGTTAGGCCAGAGACGCTTACTCCACATGTCATGACTTCGGGGTACAAAGGGCAGGGTCAGAGCAGACCCCTTGGTCCTCCCATGAAAACACACACCTACTCTCTGGCATGTAGGGGTTGAATAGTGCTTCCCCCCCACCCCACCCCACACACAAAAGATATGCCCGCATCTTAATCCCTGAACCTGTGAATGTGACCTGAATTGGAAAAAATATCACTGCACATTTACATCTGGATATTGAGGATAGATTATATGCGTGAGCCCTAAATCCTGTGAGAAGTGTCCTTCTAAGAGCCAGGAGAGAACACTTCATGAACACAGAATTATGTTTGGAATGAAGAAGCCACAAGGCAAGGAATGCCTGCAGCCCCTGGAAGTTGGGAGAGGTCAGAAACGAGTCCCCCCCTAGAGCCTCCGGAGGGAGCATGGCTCTACAAACACCTTGATTTGGGGTGACAGAAACATTTCTGTTAGAAATGAAGGGTAGCAAACTATGCCACTTTGGTATGATTATTTTGAGCTGTAGGCAAGTGAAAAACAGGAAACACAGGGAAAGTCTTTCTCTGAAACCCCCTTATCCGCCTAAAAATAGATCCTCCAAAAGGAACTCAGTTGTATAAATCGCCTCCCTGGGAGTTTTAGCAACCAGGGAAGATGTGATCATCTCAGGAGAGGAGACGAGAAATCACCACCACACCCAGACAACCTTTTTCATAAACTATCATAGCTCCCGTTTCTTCTGCACAGGCCCATTCGTCTCTCCTAAAAATCACTCATTCTCCCTTAAGAGACCTACTTCCCCTCTCTTTTATTCCCCGTTAAAATGGTATTTAAGCCTAAATTCTAAAGCTACCCTGTTAGACTACTAGTTTTTGCTGGGCTATCTCCCATGTATACATGAGGTACACGATTTAATAAACTTGTTTTTCTCTTGTTGGTCTTTTATTACGGGGGTGGGGTGGTCTCAGCTAAGAACTCATACGGGTACAAGGAAAATTGTTTTTCCTCCCCAACATAAGCCACCCAGTTTGTGGTAATTTGGTACGACAGCCCTGGGAAACTACTACGTGGTCCTAATGCTGGGCCTGTCCAGCCTCAGCCTCTCAGAACAGCCAGGCCAGGATCAGCTGAGCATCCTCCAAGTGCTCCTTCCCACAGCCCCTGACGGCTCAGGAGGATGAGGCTGGGAGACACGTCTCCAGCCCTGAAAGAACAGGCCAACGATGTTTTCCCAAGGATTGGCTCTGGGGCATGGTCAAAAGAGAAAGTGTCTCTGTCTGCCCTAGGGCAGTGTGCCACCCAAAGAAACCACCTTTCCCAAATGGTTTTTAAAAAAATGACCCACCACCTTGTGGACCCTTTGATAAGTGGTTGTCATCATCAGCCACCCTTGCTGACATTTACTCAGCACTTCCCAGGGGCCACACTGTGCTTATTTATTTATTTATTTATTTATTTTTAAATATTTTTCTTTTATTGGAGAATTGGGGGATGGGAACAGCGCTGGGGAATTGGGGGAAGGGGAACAGACAAGTTGCTATCCTTTTGTTCTTCAGTCTAGTTGTGGAGGAC